>NC_134869.1:51171380-51491380 GCF_049852395.1 Peromyscus maniculatus bairdii
ATTTCCTATCACCAGACGAACACCCTAACGCCCACGTGACATTGCCTTGACTCTTTCCATCTACTTTAAAACACAAGATCCTCAGGAGCGGTCACTGGTGTGCGCCGGCAACACGGACCGAAGCCTTAACTATCACAGCTGCTTTCAACAACTCCAGGGCTCTTACATCTGCATCTCCTGTAATTTGTATCGTAAAGTATTCCAAGTTCTTCAAGGATGAATTACTTCCCTCCTTTAATCTCTTATTCTCAATTAAATAATAGAAAAAAAATAAAACTCTTCCCATGACTCTTATCATAAGTTCCCCTAGATCATCAGAAACATGGTTCCTGTAGGGAAATAAAAGTTGTCATCAATTACAAGAAAGACTATCACCATAAGGAACTAAGGTCTCGCCAGTCACACTACGCAGAAAAGCCAGCCTCAGGGTAAGATGGAAATACTTCTTGATCCAGCCCAGACTGGGAAGCACACATTGGTACCTAACAGGGAGCCTGGAGCATGTGTAGGAAAGGCCAGAAATTATAGTCAGCACGTCTTTTGATAATCAAACAGCAAAGAGTTTCCAACTGGGAAATATATTTTAAAACTATTATTCTCTCATTCTGGTTCATAAAACTGTATTCATCTATGTCCCAGTTCCCTTCCATCATAAATATTAAAATGAGGCGGTGACTTCAGGATTCACCAAACTTTCTGAAAACGGCAGATAAAATGTAAGGATTAAGCTACCTTTTTCGTAACTATAAAAAATGCCATCAAGGATGGAGCAGATCTATTTATTTAGTTTTAACCTCCCCTCATTTCTACGTCATGTTATCTTACCAGGCTCACTCTCCTCGCCCTAAGCTGCCTAATGGAAAGTACACTAGACTTGCTCCTTTATCAAAGATGGCAGTCCTCAAGGTGGTCAGGGCTTTGAAGGAAATAGGTGAACAACAAGATCTAACTTAGGAGCACAGTGATCAAAAAAAATGTCTTCCTGCCATTCTTCCGAGCCATGGCTTCGTGAACTCCACGTATGATGAAGAATCTAATTCTAGCAGTTCTCAACCTTCCTATTGCTGTGACCCTTTAATACAGTTCCTCATGTTGTGCTGACACCCCCCATCTCAACCATAAAATTATTTTTGTTGCTACTTTATAATTGTAATTTGCTACTGTTATGAATCTTAATGTAAGTATCTGTGTTTTCCCTTTGTCTTAGGTGACCCATCATCATTCAACACTCAAAAAGGTTGTTACCCACAGGTTGAGAATGGATGCTTTATAATCTCACACTTCTTTGTAAGCAGTAAGCAGCCACAGTATGGCAGATAAAATAATGGATTTCTGGTTAATGAATATCTGGTGAAGGAATTAAAGACCCAAGAGAAGGCCTGAACATTAATGGCTGTTCTGCCGAGAGAGGTTTGTGGGTCAGTCCAGGTCCACAGGAAACAGCAACTTAGCCATACCCTCAACTGCGGTCCACCCTAGTTACTGGACGCTACTCACATGACTCCAACTGTGAAATCAAAATACTGAACACATCCCGGCTCTACCATCCACGGGCCGTTCCCAGTGGACACATCCCTGAACCCCAAAATCCCATTCCTGTGTCTTTGGCCACATTTCCACATTTTTAATCCCTTCCCTGACTTTTGCCTCCTTCTATTATCTCAAGTCATACTTAAGGTTGTTTCCTGACCCTTTCATTGGCAATATCTCACTGGAGCAGCATCAAAAATCACTTTACATGACTCCAAAATTTTCCCTCTCTTGCCCTAAAGATCTGATTCTGGGCACAGCCTCACACTTTCCACCACCTGGATGGATAAGTTACTATTACCTCAAATGCAGGAAGCCAGTACCATACCCATCATCTTTTCCATGACTGATGAACAAATCCATCCTCCTGGCCTCTCTGTTCCCAGGCACACAAGCTAAAAACCCAGGGCCCTCTTTAGATCTCTCATAGACTGACCTGTATGGCATCCAATGCCCAGAGCACACATTGGTACTTGCTTTGATTCTACCTTGCCTATCTTTTGTAAATGATCTCCATAATTTGGTTTTGTTTGCTTTTCTTTTGTTTAGTGTTTTTATTTTTTTAGTCTTGTTCTAACTTTTTGTCACTGAAATTTTAATTATTTTCCAGCTTCATGTGAAGTACTCGCACACATCTTGCTTCCTGTTTTGGACCATGCTGTTCCCTCTGCCATGTAAGGCCTTTCCACTCTCTCCGTGGATTATCCTCTGGCCCACCATTAGAAATATATTTTCAGATAGGACTTTCTACAGGAAACATCTCCTGGTTTCCCCCAAAGAAACATGGTGCATGGTTCTTTGAAATCCACAGGATCTGATCTGTTGTTTCTCCCATAGCTACTTTCCCAGCATTACATGAAGATACATTATATTCTTGCCATGGCACCTCATGCAGGCCTGATGGCTTCACCTGTGAAGGTGAGCAGCATACTTCCTGTTTGTTTTCTTTGCAGAAGCTTTGTATACAGTCACAATGCAATATTTGTACATTTTTACATATATGCACTTATTCTCCCACATTTATTTCCAAGGTGATTTGCAGTCTTTCACTGAATATTTGTTAAAGAGATTGAGGAGACCTGTTGCTTTTGTGTTTCCATGGTAACCACCTACCGTCTCCCAGTACTGACTGTAGTAACCCTTCAATAATGCTGCTAGTTACATATTCATTTAAATACAACCTAAACTAAGCTTTAGTTTCTCATCTTTCTATTCCTCCTGTCTACAGCACCTATATTGGGAAGCTGGGGAGACGATGCCTTACGCATTTCAGGATTTGTAACATCACCTCCAGTTGCTACCCACCAGGCACACTGATTGCTCTCAATCGTAATACAGGTTGCCGATGCAAAGCATCATATATACGCTTACATTCATTAAAAAATGAAAAGTCAGGCATGAGAGGTATAGACCTCTAGTCCCAGTTTCTCATGTAGCTAAACTCAAGAGCTTGAAACCTGCCTAGGCAAGATCACAAGATCGTTTCACAACAAAAAATAGCATAAAAATTAAAATATTCATCTATTTTAACAACATATTTTATTTAACTCCACATATTGAAAATACCTAATCTTAACAAGTAATCAATATGAAAAATTATTAGTGCACTAATTTGCATTCTTTTTTCTTATTAGTCTTTGAAACCTCGTGTGTATTTTAGGAAGAGCGCCAGCTGCATTTCAATATCTCTGCCACAGGTGCTAGTAGCCCCTTGTTTAAACCGTTCAGATCCAGACAATTTTCCCTAGACTGAGAGCTCATTTTTAGAGGCAAAAAAGAAAAAAAATCCTTTCTTCTTGCTCCATAATTATTCATACCTATAATCAAATATAGCAAAGTTCAGCATCAGACGAACTCAGAAAACTTCAAAGCAGATAGATGATAAGAGAACTGGGATAAGAGAGAGACCTTAGGACAGAAGAAAATTCAAGTCAGGGTTAGCAGAGAATTCTAGCACACTAGCTCCATGAGTCCTCCTGTCATATAGAGAGATGCTCTGAATACATTCCCACATCACCACCACCCCAGGAAACATGTGCATGTATACATCCTATAAAAGGAGCTTGTGTCGTGTGCAGAGATGCAAAGCCTTCTTCATTAAATATTGATTTCATTCACATTTCCCTTGGGCCATGCTTTACAGAGGAGGAGAGAGAGAGAGATGTTCTCCAAATCATCTCATTCCCCACTTGGACTTTATAAATGAAGAGGCTGGAATCTAGGCAGAGTTAGAAATGACCCTGAGAGTCTGTGCTCATTGCAGACGAAGCCAGGAGCCAAGGCCTGTGAGTCCTGATCCTTTACCCACCCCAAGGTCAGCTGTACAATGCTCACTTTGCAACCATGGCTTTCTCATATCTAATATGATAGCTACATTTTGTGAGGATTACTTTAAATGAACTTATCTACGCAAAAGTACTGCTCACTGCACTTTCTCAGTCTGAAAGGGGTGGCACCCATGAAGAAATTACAGAGCAACTGGAGGATTTATTTAGTCCATTCTTACACCTGAGGGGTGTGATGTTGATGAAAATTTAGATAGCAACTGAAGGTCTTTAAAGAGAAGATTGTACAGGCATGTTTGTGCATGTGTGTGCACATGCATGTGTGCGTGCGTGCGTGCAACTGCATGTGGTCTCTCGACCTATTTCAATAAGAGATGATTCCCATAATTAACAAGTTTTTCTACAAGTCTACATTTTTTCATTTTGATGTGAATCAAAGAGATTATTAGCTCCAGTATACCTGAAGCCAAGTAGAGTTTTCCATAGGGTCCAAGCCCCAAGAATTTCCTACACGCTAACTATTTCCATTCCTTAACTGCTTGGTTGACAATACAGCTTGCTTCCTGAACTGGAGCTGACCGTGGGAAGGAGGACATTATCTCTTAAATAACGCATCAGTCCTGCTGTGGATAACATGACAGGAAGAGGCTGACTTAGCCAGCAGGACACACCAACTTTCAAAAACATCTCTTCTCTCTCAAGAAAATGCTTCATAGAAACACTCCGACAAATAGAATGAGCCACCATCTTCCATGGGACAACAGTGGAAAGCTGACAGTGTTCTTTATCTTTGGAAATTTTGTGTTATCAATTTTCTGAATGCAGTAGAAAAGCTGGCGTTTTAATGATACCTTGTAGCAATAGCCCAGTGTATTTTGTTACAATGTGAATTGAGTTAGTTTACCTCTGGGTGGGAAAGAAAGAAACACACACACACACACACACACACACACACACACGTTTTTTTTCCCTCCATGCAGTCCCCTAAACCTTGAGTTTTGTAGAGTCTCATTTATTCAAAACCTTTGAATTAGACACTTCCTGCCCGCGCCTCCCCTCAGTGGGATACTCATGGAGGCGGTTTTGCAGTTTGGAATTCAGGCCCTCCAGTTGGAGAACAAAGTCTCAAACTGCCTGTCCTTCAGGACACAATGAAACAGCCAGCTGTTTGCTTAGACATTTGTCTGAGCAATGCTTTATCAGGCTATTATTAGTTTTAATGCTGTAATTAGATGCGCAAATGTACCCTGAGGTATGTTTGGATGGGAACATCATACAAATCAGAATTGACAATAATGAACACAGCTGCATTTCTGCCAATGATTAGGCATTTAAATAAGTGCTCATGGTGTGTTCGCTGGAATATGAGATCCCACAGAGAGGAGAGGTTAGCAGTGATGTGTGGTTGCCAATCGGGCATCAGAAATATCAGAGAAACAAAAGCGACAGAAAGTAACCATATTCTACTTGGGAACTGGATACTAACCTCCCCTGCAGCGCTGTCTAAACAGCGCCTCCTCCGTGGTTATCACCGCACCTCATTTTCAGCTTCTGTGAATTACCTACACATCGGTATTGGAAATGCATGCCTGGTGCACTCCTTCCCAGCAGACCATACATACTGCTCTGAGACCACAGGGAGAGTCCTGGTCCGCCGCATCAAAACGCCGTCCGGTTCTCCTACACAGTGTGTTCTCAAAATGATGATAAATAGAAACAGATGAAGTGTGATACGCACTGGAGACGGTTTGTGCAAATATGACCGTAGTCCATCTGAAATTTTCATGAGTCCTTTAGAGCCGTGCAACACAAAGGTCAACACCTGCCACTGCAGCAGTGGGACCAGCAGCTGGAGTAAGCTAAGTGGCTTGTCACCTCCTTAGGATTTATTAGCCTGGACTCAAACATGCAATAAACTTAGTAGCCAGCTTTGCATTCCACCCGACTGCTGACTTCATGAGAACAGGCATCCGGAGCTGGTTAGTATACTTTCCTACCCGGCCTACTATACAGAGGCGATCACAATAATGGACAATACAGATTCAACTCTTTTGTAATTTCACAACACTCCCCCCATGGGGCATCACCTCTAAATCTCTTTCATCTACTTCTGCCCTCTAAAGCCCCGCTTCCTGTAGCTCCCTGAATCCTACAGATCACTCGCTCTGCTCATCTGGGATTCACTACACTTCCTGTTCCCAAGACTGGGATTCTCCCCAAAGGTCCCAAGCTGCCCTCAATGACCTCTGGCTCCAGTACTTCTTCCAACTCATAAAAATATAAATCCAAGGACATTAACACCTTGAGTTGTCATTGCATCTGTTTCTGGAGGCTGGGAAGACCCCGCAGAAGCTCTGACAAGTGTGTAAACCCGTGTGGTCTGAGAACTCTCCCCCAATGTTGAAAGGCCTATTGAAGGTCTAGGAGCGAGATAGCAAAATTCTGAATTTAGACCAACCAACGATGCCTTCCTCTTGGGTCAGAAGCGAGTCCTTTCAGTGTCTGGGGGACATTATTTTAAACATGCATTCTCCATACACACTGCTATAGGATGAAAATTTGATTGTGTATGTTTATTGGATGTATATCATTTTGACAAAAAGAAGTTACGATGTTCATCACACCGAAGCCAAAACAGATGTGAAGAAAATGAGCTGTATTTCCAGCACACAGAGTTAAATGACAATTTATTATCTATTTAAATGTAAGAGAAAATAATTCTAGGTTGTAAAGCATTAAAAGTATGACCAGAGTTTGTAATCCGGAAAGGTCCTGAACCAAATGCTCAGGTTCAGCTTTACTTCGTGTTGTGTTTCAGTAAATCTATGGAGCACCAGCTTTGACTGCAGCCAATTGGTCCACGTTGCTAACCATTGCGTCACCTACAACCTAAAACAGGTTTCTACTTAACCGTTGTACTGAGGGGGATTTATCACCAGGAGAACTATGTTAACTATATACTACCCTGAATGCAGTGAAACTGTCCAAAGCTACTCAACTGCCAGCACTTAAGTTGACAGCAAACAGAGACTCATGAACAGTCTACACTGGCCTTCTCATCCGCACTTGTCTGCTATCCAGTCCTGAGCTCTGCCCATGAAGAACTATCTAGTGAATGATGCAGCTTTCACCCCTGTCCTTGAAGGGTTTCAACAAGCCATTAAAAGACAGGCAACAAGAAAAAGGAAAAAAACAGAGGAGAAGAAACAGGGGTGCAGAGAAAGGACCCTGGTTTCCATATCATTCTTGCCACCCAGATCCAGTCTCTCCTTTATAGTTCATGAGATGTCCTAGAATCCTTATAATGAATTCTCATTCTCATTCTCATTCATTCATATTCTCTCTCTCTCTCTCTCTCTCTCTCTCTCTCTCTCTCTCTCTCTCTCTCAATTAATTTCGGTTGTCTATAGTTTAGAATAAAGATCTTTAAGCAGGAAATGCTTGCTTGCCTGCTAGTTAGAATTGTGTGGTATTTATTAATGTCATCAGAGCCCAGAGCAGTTAAAAACATAGCACACCAGAAGGAAGGACTTCTCTGTGTATAAAATCTAAAAGCCTGTGGGTTTGTGATCCAGAGAGTCTGTCTCAGAAAACAAACATCAAAAAAACACGATGTACACCTAACTCTAAGCTTATTCAACATGTTTTCTCAACCAGAGCATTTGCCCTCGGTATATGATTGAGAAGGGAAGGCTAGAGGATAAAATCCCAGGAATTTGCCTCAGGCTTCTGCTCGCTCCACCTGGCCAAGGCAGATTCCACACAGTCACAAGGGCATCTTCCTCCTTGGAATTAGCTCAATTGCCACAAATGCACATTTTATCTTAGATGATCCGGTATTGACCTTTAAAAATATGATCAATCAATACTCTAATGTAGCATGACTCTGTAGTCCCCGCCAATCAATCCCGATGCCCTGAAGTGCCCAGCAGAACTTTACTATGCACCGCAACATGACTGGCCTCATCCTCAAATCCCTACAAATATGTCACAAGAAATAGCCACAAATGACACACACACACACACACACACACACACACACACACACACACACACAGAGCACTTATTCATAAAAGTTTTAAAATGAAAAAACAGATCCTAAACATTTAGCATTATAAATAATCTTACTGAAAACCAAGAATCACACGAGCATTGTATTTTAGGTCAGACAGAGTATACATGTGTGTATGTATGTATATGTATATATATATACTACTATATATATATATATTACTCTTTGAAGCAATCCCAAGCACAACTGGAACATACCATGCCACAATCTCTTCTCATATTTCTCTTTAGCAGAAGGTCAAGGTGATTACTGCAAACCTGGTAATTTTATTTTATTTCAACTCAGAGGACATAAATGTCCTTATTACTCTGCCAGGCATGCTATCCTGAAGTATATATGTTCTAAATGTTCTGTCTCTTACCTGCCATTTGGCTTTCAATACCTTTACTTCTTCAACCACCAGAAAGATGGTTCCACATGAGGCTAGGAGACCAGAGCTGGGAACGACTTGTTAAGAACAGCAGAGACCAAGGGGACAGGTCTGAGGGGGAAGGGTGTGTTGTGACCATGACTCAGGAAGAGAGATGTGGCACCTGTGCCATAGGAATAGGGAGAGAATGTAGTAGGAGAGTTTAGACTCTATGCAGGAGCCAGAAGGAACAGGCCGGGTCCAGAGGAAAAATGGGGACAGGCGCTGAAAGCATCTCTCCTCAAAGTTACATGGAAGGAGGCAGAGAAGGTTCTCACAGGGGACAAACAGACTTGTTCACATGACAGCACAATTTGGAATGACAGAGGATCCCAGGGCAGTGCCATCTGCCTGCTGTCCAACCTCTAAATGGCCTGGGCCATGTGGGTAAATGCCTGCTGGCAGGTGTGTGCTATTTCCTGGCAGCGGCCAAGGCTGGCTCTGCAGGTGTGAGTGACTCGAGCCACGAGTACAGGTCCTGGTGCAGGTCCACCACCATCCCTGCAATGATACTGCATGCATCTGCGCTTGGCTTTGCATCCATCTTAAGCGCCACAAATTAAGTGTTCATCTTTATTGTGCAGAAGTCTGCTCTGGAGTCTACTGCTAAGAGGAATGGCTGAACAGGAAAAGCCTTACGCTCTCCTGGGAGGACATGGGGAAAACCGGACAACCCTCCCAGCTTCCCTAACGCTATGACTGTCCAGCTTGGGAATAAACTCTCAGAAAACAAGAATGGGATCCCACGCCCTGAAAAGCAGCGTGCATCAGCCACTTCCAGCGGCACACCTGGGTGTTTGTGAAGCAAGGATTTCCCCCGATTACTCCAAGACCCTGAAAGTAAGCCTAGGCCCAGAGCACACTGGGCTGCCAGTCACCCAGCTCACCCTTCACAGACCCCATCCTCACCAGTGAGTCACTACCTTCCTGCAGCCTCAGTCCTTCTTCTTATCAATAGTTTTAAAGCCCCGCCCATCAAAAAAAAAAAAAAAAGCCTTATAATATGCCAGGCCTGGTGGCACACGCCTTTAATCCCAGCACTTGGGAGGCAGAGGCAGGCGGATCTCTGTGAGTTCGAGGCCAGCCTGGACTACAGAGCAAGTTCCAGGACAGCCAGGACTGCTACACAGAGAAACCCTGTCTCAAAAAAAAAAACCAAACCAAACCAAAACCTCAGAATGCTCAGAGTGGCTTCTAAACTCCCCGGCACATTACTGTTAAGTCCTTCCACATCGTCACATGCTACTAAACAGGATACTGCCAGGGATAGTTTGGCTTTGTATAGAATATGAGAGAGACAAAATTTATTTTAAAAAAGTAAAATAAAAAAGACTCTCTAATGTGAGATTTCAATGAGTAGATAATGAAACATTGGGAAAGGAATTCAAAGGCATTTCTCAGCCTCTGAACTGAAGTAACTCATTTAGGGCCCGCTCCACCCACAGGCAAGGCTGACCCTGATGGAACCCCTCATCACAGCACAGTGAGTTTTAATCCTGAGAGGAGATCTGCCTGTTAATTCCGAGTGTTCAACTCAGAAAGAACTAGGAAAAACGCACCAGTGTGTGGGGGTGGGGGTGGGGTTGAGAGCTAATGATGCTTCCTGTTCCTCCCAGGAGCACTGCCCATCATTTCCCTCCTGGGGGGCAGTGGCCTGTGTGTTGAGGACATTTCTTCCACCAGCTTGAAAGTCTTTTCAAGGGAAGGCATGCTATAACCACCTAAGGGACTAATCCAAAGAACTTTTCCCCTAAATTTCACATGCAAATTGCTCCCGCCGTGAGAGAACTGGGATTTGTACGTACAAAGCAGCAAATCAGGAATTAAGCTGCTTGGATTTACCACTTATTGATCTTGTATTATTCCCCAGGGAAGCATTATTCAACTATTTTCTTGCTCAATTTTACATTTTATAGAATATAAGATTGATTTCTTTAAAAAAAAATCTTCTTACGGATTTTTCTAAGTGGCTATACATTCATCTTATAAATCTTGGGAGTAAAAAAAAAAGGCTGCTTGGAAAAAATCTCACAACTGTTGCCATAATCATAATTACTGTAAAATTCCTGTTGAGTCCCAGGGTGTTTTCCGTATCACAATTGCTCTTTATCTCTCTCCGCTGTGCTGAAGCTGACACCAGCTTCTTGTAATTCTCTGGTTGTGACTGTCACAATGTTTCCGGTTTAGAAACCAAAACAGATTTTAATCAGAGTCAAGTGATGTACTCGTCTACATCAAGGTAGTAGAAAAAGAGCAACCCGAAGAGTCACAGATCAAAATGGATGCATGGTAGGTACATGCTTCCCATGCGTTTCCAATGAATTCATCAATCCAGAAGGGGAGACTGAGCTGGACCACAGCACAGTTGTTCCTACAGAGCACATAAGTATGCCCAAGAGCTTTGCACATGCTCGCCCATTGAACACTCCAATGATGCAGTGAGGCAAGCATGGTCATTATCACCATCTCCAACATTAGTGACCAGAGGAACAGGAGCATCCAAAGACGTCCCTTCAATCAGTCACACAGCTAAGAAGTGACAAAGCCATGATCTCAATGACAGGAGCCATCTGAAGATGTCTGTCCTCCCAACCCTGCCTTAATGACACCAAGAAAATAAAACACACAGCTCAGCACCGAGGAGGCTTAGTTGTGTTGCTTAGAAGAAGATACCATTACCTCATAAACACATCCGGAAGGCTCGGCATGATGCGTCCTCCGTTTTTTGGTTCTTTAAATTAACTACCAAACAGAATGCTGTTGGTTCCATCCCAAAGAAGCGAGATGGGAACAGAGGCAGAGCAGACAGATGGAGGACAAAATCCTGTATGGAAACTAGCTCAAGACTAAAGAAGCAAGAAAACCCTCCTTTGCTCCCCAGAGCCCAAAGAAGCTAGCGGAAAACACAGTGTTATTTGAGAAAGATGGTTTCTGCTGTGTTGGTCTTCCATTTCAACAGGCTGTGTCACAGGATGCAATTCCCATGAGAGCATGAGGCAAGAGGAAGATTTTGCACACCTCGCAGGGAAAGATGCATAACATGGGCAGGCAAGATCAGTATCAGGCAGGGTGGGACCTGCTGGAATTCTGAAGTCAGAAGAGTCTCAAGGATCAACCCACACTCGCCCCATTCAGAAGAAGGTTGAGCACAAAGCTGTTTGCTCACTCTGGCGGCAGCAGAGCAGGACAGATGGCCCTGGGTTTTGTCTATGGTCACCAGCCTAGCACCGGCTGTCAGCAGTTCCATGCATGGCATGACAGTGATCAGGCTGACAGCAACAGAGAAGGGGTGTGTGCATTACACTGGCTGGTTTGGAAGTGGGGGAACCCCACCAAAGGTAACGTGAACCTGAGATGCAGACCGAAAACGAGATTTGCGGGTACATTCCTGACATCAATACAGAGCAGAGGTGAAACTGTCTCTCCCAAAACCTCTTTAGATCACTTAGGTGAGCACGCAAACATTTTCCTTTGTTTCTGGAGAAAACAACAAATGAAGCAACCTGAGTCCTCTTCATGAGACCCCATACATGCACACTGCCCAGGAAAGCAAGCCAAGAGCTCTTCACTAGTCTCTGTGGGAGGGACAGAGGGAAACCGGTGGATTCTCCTGCAAACAACTGAGCTGGGATGGTCCAGGCTCAGCATTTCCCTCTGTCTGTAACCTGACTCTGGAGAGCTCACAGGGAGGAGCATCTCTCCTCACACCCAATTCATAGAGAGCCTGCTGCTTGTGATCCTGGCATCCCCACAACTCTCTAACTCAGCTTGGACTTGACTGTCACACTGAGTCACGTTGTGACAATTTCATGCTAACTGTGATAATTTTTAACTTGGATTTTAAGTACATTTACATAGTCGGTGACCACTCCTGATACAACCAAAACAGAATTTCTGACCTATGCTGAACATTCCAAAGTGTTAAAGAACCTTTTATGATATTATGCTGTCTACTAAAGAAAAATCTCCATTTTGATTCAATTTTCAAACACAACATGTAGAAACAACTTCTAAAGTTGAAAGCCCTATCCGCACACATCAAAACAGGACTCAATTACACAAAATAAATTTACACGTAAGTATGGAACATAATTAAAGCTTACTTGGAATCGCAGTAGTGGGATCCTTCACTGTAGGATATAATGCTTCTGTAGAAATTTAAATTCCCTCATCTTACTTTAAAAGAGAAAGGAGGGAACCACCATTATCTTAAATAGCCATTTTCGCAATTTTAATTATATTACTGCACTCTTCATGGCATGTAAAAAAAGAAGTCTAAAGAATTACTAGGCTATTAATTGTGCATTTGCCTAATCAAACTGGCATTGTGTTGGACTTTTTGATCTGTTGAATGTAAGTTTTTATCGGTTCAATATACAATTACCATTTACTACAGGAGTTTTAATGAAAGCAACATCTTAAAAGCCTTAAAGAGTAAAACCAAAAACATTTTAGGAGCGCGATCAAATCCCAAATCCTTGTATTTTAAATTAGATCTACTAAACTTTCTGCATCGCTTGGACATAAGATATTTTCCTATATAAAGAGAACACTGTAAACATTCGATAAGTAATGGAAATTACATTTTATGTTTATTTTCTCTAACCTAAAAAGTCACACATTTTTTGATAACAAAAATTGGGAAACATAACAAAATTTTTTTAGGATAATCCACGATGTAATTGCAACAGGATATATCCAGGCACTTCCGGTCAGGCTTTTGTTTATTTACTCACTGTCCCTATATCTGTGTGACGTAAGTGTGAGTACCTCTGTACATGCAGGTATGTGTGCACACATGCATGTGGAGACCGAGTGTCTCCTTCAGCTGCTCTCTCTTTCTAAAGAGAATCTCTCCCTAAGGGTGGGCTCACCAATGACTGGACTGACTGGCTAGTGCATGCTGGGGATCCGCCCGTCTCCACGCCCCAAGCGCTAGGGCTGCAAACCTATGCCACTACGGCTACACCTTCCAATGGCCACCATGAATCCAACATCAGGTCTTTGGGGACTGTTACTGCCTTAGCCACCTCCCCAACCCCTCGATCCATTTTTCCAACTGTTGAGATCAATATATATAAAATGTAATACTCTGTTTTTGAAAATGTTGTATTCTGCAGTCATTCTTTTCAAAGATCACACTTGAGGGAGAGATTTGCTTCCTCTGTTCCTCGCTGCCTCCACAGCACCCAGAGCTCGCTCTGCTTGCGCGGGCACTGTGTATTTGTTGGCTAATCCATCAACAGGCAATTTATTGCATCATTGATTACCACATGACAGGAACACTGGATGCTTAGGTGACGTTCAACTCTCCACAATTATAGGCAATCCTATATATCTTGGAGGGTAAACCTTTTTCGGGATATAGAATTATTTATAGAGGAGCAAATTCTAGAAGGCGAGTTGCTGAAGTTTATATAAAATGACTCTGAGACTCTTCCCCCTCCCCACACACACTTTGGTTTTTTTAGACAGCGTTTCTCTGTGTAGTTTTGGTGCCTGTCCTGGATCTTGCTCTGTAGATCAAGCTGGCCTTGACTCTTAACATCTATCATCTAACTACTTCCACCAAAGCAGGGCCTAGGGCATGCCTGTTTCATCAAACCTTCCAAAAACACTGGGAAGCTTTAAAAAAAAAAAAAAAATTAGATGAGGGGCTGGAGAGATGGCTCAGCGGTTAAGAGCATTGGCTTCTCTTCCAGAGGACCCAGGTTCAATTCCCAGCAACCACATGGGAGCTCACAACTGTCTGTAACTCCTCTTCCAGAGGATCCGACACCCTCACAGAGACATACATGCCGGTGAAACACCAATGCACATAAAAGAGAAACCACATTCATAAATAAAAAGCTCTCTAGTCACACATAAACAAGAAATAGTTATCTGAATCTTTAACTACTAATGTTGAGCATAATTCTGAATATGTGTTAAGTGTTTAGATGTCCTGTTTTCTGGCCTTGTCACTTCCTTATTTACTCAATGACTCTGTACTTCTTATTCCCTCAACACCTGTTACTCCGTTATCTGGTCACGCTTCTCTATAAACATTGATAACACTGCTAATGTTTTTCTTCTGTGTGTGGTATGTATGTTTGGTGTGTGTGTCTGTCTGTGTGTCTGTGTGTCTGTGTGTGTGTGCCTGTGTGTCTCTATGTATGTCTGTATGTGTGTCTATGTGTATGTGTGTCTCTGTGTGTGTGCCTGTCTGTGTGTACATCTGTCTGTATCTGTCTGTGTGTACGTCTGTGTGTGTCTGTGTGTATGGGGGGGGTGTCTGTGTGTCTTTGGTTGTGTGTGTCTGTGTGTGTCTGTGTGTATCTGTGTGTGTGTCTGTGTGTATCTGTGTGTGTGTGTGGCTGTGTGTATGTCTGTGTATGTGTGTCTATGTTTGAGTATATGTATGGATGTCTGTATGAGTGTATGTGTGTGTGTCTGTGTGTGAGTTTGTGTCTATATATGGGTGTATGTATGTGTGTGTGTGAGTGTATGTGTGTATCTGTGTCTGTGTGCATGTCTCTATGTGTGTGTGTCTGTGTGTTTGTATGTGGTCATGTGTATTCATGGGTAAATGCAGTTGCACATGTTTGCAGGTCTCTGTGGAATCCAGAGACCAACATCAATTGTCCTCAACTGCTCTCCACTTCATGATTCAAGGTCTCTCACCAATTTTAGAATGGACAGCCACCAAGCTCTGGAGATTCCTGTCTCTGCTCCCACCCCAGCACATGTCACCATGCCCAGATTTTACCAGTCTCTGGAGATCCAAACTTAGGTCCTCAGCAAGTACCTTACTCACTGAGCCATTTCCTCAGCTAAAGTTTGATAATATTTTAAATGTTACTAATACTACTATATCATACATCCATTTATGTGTATACATGTATATTCATGTACATGTGTATGTATCTACACACATACACAATGAAGAAAAGCGAGAAAGTACAGGTTAAGGAGAGAGGAAGAGAACAGCTCAGTGGTAGGGGACCTGCTTTGCATATAGCACCAAGAAGGGGGGACACAGATAAGGAAAAAGGAAAAGAGCCAGCCAAATTCTCAAACTTTATGCCTAAGCACTGCCTGCCCACAGCACACATCTTTGCTCTGTGTAAATACTATGCTTGAAATACCACATGTGGAATGATATGTATGAACATACTATTGTATTTTTCAACGGCACTCCATCTTATCAAATACCCTTCCTGAAACTTTCAATACAGAGGAAGACCGTCATGGGTGACGGAATGGACGGTGGAGCCAGACAAGTGTGAGCTCAGATCTAGCCTCCAGCATCCTTTACGATTCAGCTTCTTGAAGACCTGTGCTTACTGATAAAAATGAAGGCGACATCAATTGCAGATGAAGGATGGTTTAAATCAAATGAAATAATATAAGCTATTAATAAAGTGGTGATAACAGAGTCTTCAAAAGTATTTGCCAGGTTGGTGAGGTGAAAAGGTACTGTGCTTACTATTTATATGTATATATGGTGTGTGTGTGTGTGTGTGTGTGTGTGTGTGTGTGTGTGTATACCTGGGTGTGATATGCCCTGTGTCATGTGTTCACATCTTTTCCTTTATTCTACTGGTGAGGTTGTTTCCCATATTGCTTCTAATTCATTTATTCACTTGTTGACTCAATGATTTATTAAGTGCCACTGTGTGCTTGTTTTATATAGGATATTGAATTTTTGTCCTTTCCATTCCTTCTAGCTTACTATTTGCCTTTTTAATTCTGTTTGTGGCAAGTGTCAACATACAAGACTATTAAATTTTCATGTAACTTATGATATTTTCTCTCATACACATGCCTTTTTAAAAACATACTCACGTCTTCCTTCTTTACCCTTAGGGGTTCCTTTACTATTTGGAGTGGAAAGAGAATAAATCCCTGTTAAATATGTTTTAGGCCTAAGATGGAGAAAAATAATAATAATTGGCTTCATACAGTACCAACCTTATAAAACGTTCACTGTAAGGTATAATAGGCTTCTCAAGGTCAGATCTGGCTGGTGTATTTTGTTTCTGGCAAATACCACAGCAGAGGACATAGAGTTAGACCTCACTAAATGCTGAATTTGCTCAATGAGAGAAAACGGCACTTTCAGGAAGGGTCGGGCTTCAGAGCCGGGAATCAAGACTCTCATTGGATTGACACTGCAGGAACACTGAGGGAACATCCAGAAGGCCCAGAAGTCAACATTCTGCATGACTGAGGCTCTTCTGTGTGAAGAGAACCAACACATGCTCTTAATATTTATATTCAAGTCCCCAAAACCATGGCTGCTGCACTGGGCAGTATGTCTCCAAGTGTCTTCTGAGCTGCGTCCTGTAGCCAGGATGCCTCAGCTGCGAAGGAGTTTTATGATCAAATTAGCTCCTGAACATGACTTTATCTTTCCCCCAAGACCTGCTTACCAAAGGTCGGTGGCATCAGTTTTCACAGACAATAGAATGGTCGCTAGGGTCAGCGCTTGGCTGGGGTGTTCAGACAGATAGTGCAGAACTAGAAAACAGGCCAATCATAGAAAAGAAAAATAAATAGAAATCAGCATTCTGGTTTCCAGGGGACATACTGGCTGGAGAAGGTTTGCATTTAAGGTACAGAAGAAATTCCATTGTCTGGAGGAGACAAGAAACAGGTAGGAAATACTCATGGATATAGAGAGAGCTTGGGCTGTAGCCTGGTATGGGCAAAAAGTAAATGATACTGGAAAATGATGGGCCAGGAACAGGATATGGAAGACACAGAACCGGATGATAGAATACCATGACTTGGCAACAATCCCAAACACCAAACGTTAAGCTAGATCACAGCACCTGGGACCCTGTGAATGCTGATCACCTTCTGCCTCAAAGGCTTGCTTATTCAACACTAGTTTATTATCAGGGGCTTGGCCAAACCACTCCGCAGAAAGATGTTTTAACGTTCTACTAAAGATCTGTGTGCTGTGGTAGAAGATCTAAGTGTAAAGACTTTAACTCACACCATAATTCCAGTGATTTCAGTGATGTGTAGAAATCTCGTAGACAGGCAGCAGGCTCCTTAATCTGCCTGTGATTGTGACTGAATGCCATCTGGGCAAGGTGGTTAGCTCTGATCTCAGGAGCAAATCCAGGGTTCCCAGGCAAGCGTCCCTACTTCTTCACGCTCAGAGACTCAGCTCAAATGAGCTGGCCATGGATCGCAGTGAGGTCGGAGACAGACTTCACTGTCAGTGGTTCAGGGAGCAATGAAGTTGCTAATGATCATAAATAATAAATGATATCAACAGCACAGGGAATCTCAGCAGGCAAAAGGGCTCTCCCCGACCTCAGCTCAGACAGCGGCGGTACTAGACTTCCTGTTTCCTAGATTGTTTTTTTTGCCTGGTGGTGTTTTTAATCTGGAAACATGAATTGAAAAGTTGAAATAAGATCCAAATCTTTGCATCTTTGCAAATTCTCTAATGCTGAAAGATAACAGCTCATTTGGTACCTTTATTGTCCTGCTTCACCATCAAAGGGAAGCTGCCTGCTGCTCCTTCCAATGACGGTACTAACAGAGAACTGAAAAACTGAGTGGAGAGCTTGATCACAGTCTGAGTCACTTAGCAGCAGCAGAGCAAACAGAGCCATGAGACAGTAAAAATAGTCCTTTATTCATGTATGCATTATTCAATCGTCTTGAGGGCCCTCAAGTCTCACACAAAATAATTTAGATAAGTTTCTGAGATCCATTCATAACTAGTTTTCAGTTGTTCTTAACAAATGGTTCCTGCATTGTCAAATGTCTACTTTAGCAAGAGAGATTGGGGAAGATCTTCCTTCTTCCTGATGAGATACTAGTGTGTCCAAACAGTCTGGAAGCTACCTGTATGCTGTCTTCAAGTCATTGCATCATCAACAATAACTGGGATACCTGGTCCAAACTGTACAGATTCTTACACTAATGTGCTTAAATCTACTTCCTCTCTTCCATAGCTACCTACCTTGGCTGAGGACCAACCTCTGACCAGTGTTTTTACAGTAAAGATGGAGATGTGCATTCCTACAGTTCGTTTATGAAAGAACTTGAAAGATCAAAGAGTTGCCCAAGGCCACGGAGTCAGTAAGTGCCAGAGTCACTATTCAAACCCAAGTCCGTGACAAAAGCTGGAATCTCTTTCCAGAAGTAGAGGCAAGTTTTCAAGATTGTTTCCCCATAATGGAAAGTAAAAATTTGCTCAGGGAATGCATCCTCATCCACTGCATGCCATCTAAACCTAACTGATGGGTTGCATGAGGAAGAATCCATGAAAAGCATGTGATTCCCTCAGGAGACTGCCTTGGTTGGTATCTACAGGGAAGGGATGGAGGGGGTAGATTAATAAACCAATGAGAGTAGAAAAAACACCTGGAACCTGCCAGGCTTGGGATCAGTAAAAAATATAGTCACCTCAAACCAATTGCTATTCAGATATTCCAGTGCTGGGGGCTGAAGGAACAAAGTAAGCTGGTACCATGGAACTTGGAAAGAAACAGTGAGAAACTGAGAGAAAATAGGATGGAGGACTTCAGACAGCCAAGGAACATGAAAATACATCCAAAAACAAAAATGAATTTCTGGGCAGTGGTGGCGCACACCTTTAATCCCAGCACTTGGGAGGCAGAGACAAGTGAATCTCTGCGATTTAAAGGTCAGCCTGAAGTACAGAGTGAGTTCTAGAACAGTTAGGGCTGTTACACAGAGGAAGCCTGTCTCAAAAAAAAAAAAGAAAGAAAGAAAGTGTACATGCGCTGGGAGTCTGGGAAAATTTGTTAGCAGTATGCTCTGATGGGGGGGAAAAACAACTATCCAATTAAGCCAACCACCTTAATCTAAGTAAGATTTATGATTACACTAAAATTTGAGACTATCCACCATGTAATCAACTGCATCTAAAGAGGAAAATGGTGCAGCTAAGAATGAATAAACATATGACATATGGCCTTAAAATGAAGGCACAATGCTATATAACATTCTAAATTATATATCTATAGTGTATGCATGTATTACATATATAATTTTACAGATACTCTAATAGGTTTCTCTATAACTATGCTCTAAGCAAAGAAATTGACTAAATACTTATTTCTTGTGTTTGATGTTCAAAAAAAAAAACAAATGGCACAATAAATTATTCAATTAAAGGCTATTTCTATTTCATTCCAGAGTGAATAGAGCATGTTGAATGGGCTTAGGAAAAAAAATAGTACAATCTACACTAATCTTCATTTTACTGGCATGTTATTATACACCAGGAAAACCAATCTCAGAGCCAGGAGCAGGCTGTTGGATAGATAATGTCTGCAGCTTTCCTCTAAGATACAAGAACGAAACAGAGACGGTATAGTTGAAGAAGTATGCAAACTATTTAGCTTTGTTTTTTTTTTTTTAAACCATCTTGCTTTGGGCCTGGTTTTGAAGTCTTATGAGTGATATCAACAAAAAGATTTTCTCCTAAGTCATTTAGATAATACAGGTTATCAGTAATGCGCCCTACGTACGCTGCACCCTTGACTTTCCATGGTTCTGTCTCTACACAGGGGGAGGAGATGAAGTCCATTCCTTCCCTGCCACTGTTTTGCATCATGACCTCTTATTTTTATCTCGTTTTCTGTTCGCCTAGCAAAGGCCGAGCATCCATACTGTGCCTCGCACTGGGGTAGGGCAGCACAGATGTCAATCAGGAGACTGGGACACAATGGCTGACAAAATAGTCCTGTCTCAGAGGGAACGTCCAGAGAAAGCTGTCCTCTCTCCAGCATCCCTCTGTTGTCCCCCTGCTTTAGAGCATCAACCGTACCATTAACAGAGGTATGCTGCATAAGTGACCCCAAAAACTCTACCAGGGAACTTCTACAGCTGATAAACTCCTTCAGTAAAGTGGCAGGATACAA
The DNA here is from genome assembly GCF_049852395.1 of Peromyscus maniculatus bairdii. Taxonomy (NCBI): domain Eukaryota; kingdom Metazoa; phylum Chordata; class Mammalia; order Rodentia; family Cricetidae; genus Peromyscus; species Peromyscus maniculatus. Next base: position 51,191,574 of record NC_134869.1, read on the forward strand.
GATCAACTCAAAAAAATCAGTAGCCCTCCTATACACAAATGATAAAAGGGCTGAGAAAGAAGTCAGAGAAACATCACCCTTTACAATAGCCACAAATAATATAAAATACCTTGGGATAACACTAACTAAACAAGTGAAAGACCTTTTTGATAAGAATTTTAAATCTCTAAAGAAAGAAATTGAAGAAGATATCAGAAAATGGAAGGATCTCCCATGCTCATGGATAGGTAGGATTAACATAGTAAAAATGGCAATCTTACCAAAAGCAATCTACAGATTCAATGCAATCCCCATCAAAATCCCAACACAATTCTTCACAGACTTGGAAAGAAAAATACTCAACTTTATATGGAAAAACAAAAGACCCAGGATAGCTAAAAGAATCCTATACGATAAAGCAACCCTTGGAGGCATCACCATCCCGGACCTCAAACTCTACTATAGAGCTATAGTAATAAAAACAGCTTGGTACTGGTATAAAAACCGACATACGGACCAATGGAATCGAATTGAAGACCCTGACATTAATCCATGCACATATGAACACCTGGTTTTTGACAAAGGAGCCAAAACTATACAATGGAACAAAGAAAGTATCTTCAACAAATGGTGCTGGCATAACTGGATGTCAATATGTAAAAGATTACAAATAGATCCATATCTGTCACCATGCACAAAACTCAAGTCCAAGTGGATCAAAGACCTAAACATAAATCCAGTTACACTAAACTTAATAGAAAAGAAGATAGGAAGCACTCTTGAACGCATTGGCACTGGAGACCATTTCCTAAATAAAACACCGACAGCACAGACCCTGAGCACAACCATTAATAAATGGGACCTCTCAAAACTGAGAAGCTTTTGCAGGGCAAAAGACACAGTCAATAAGACAAAAAGACAGCCAACAGATTGGGAAAAGATCTTCACCAACCCCACATCTGACAGAGGATTGATCTCCACAATATATAAAGAACTCAAGAAACTAGACATCAAAGCACTGAACAGTCCAATTAAAAAATGGGCTAAAGAGCTAAACAGAGAATTCACAAAACAAGAACTACAAATGGCTGAAAGACATTTAAAGAAATGCTCAACATCCTTAATCATCAGAGAAATGCAAATCAAAACGACTCTGAGATACCACCTTACACCTGTTAGAATGGCTAAGATCAAAAACACCAATGACAACCAATGTTGGAGAGGATGTGGAGCAAAGGGAACACTCCTCCACTGTTGGTGGGAATGTAAACTTGTACAACCACTATGGAAATCAGTATGGCGGTTTCTCAGAAAATTAGGAATCGAACTACCTCAAGACCCAGCCATCCCACTCTTGGGCATATACCCAAAGAATGCTGATACATACCATAAAGATACATGCTCAGCTATGTTCATAGCAGCACTATTTGTAATAGCCAGAACCTGGAAACAACCTAGATGCCCATCAACGGAAGAATGGATGAAAAAAATGTGGTACATATACACAATGGAGTACTACTCAGCAGAGAAAAACAATGAAAGCATGAAATTTGCAGGCAAATGGATGGAACTAGAAAATATCATCCTGAGTGAGGTAACCCAAACCCAGAAAGACAGTTATGGTATGTACTCACTCATTGGTGGATTCTAGATATAAAATGAACAATCAGACCACAACCCATAGAACCATAGAGGCTATATATATATAGCATGGAGGTCCGTAGGACGACTGTGGCATATAATAAATTTCAGTTTTACTCAATTATTGAAAAAAAAATAGCCAAATGAATGGAAACACATGAACTATGAACCAAAGACTGAGGGGCTCCCAGCTGGATCAGGCCCTCTGAATAGGTGAGACAGTTGATTGGCTTGATCAGTTTGGGAGGCATTTAGGCAGTGGGACCAAGTCCTGTGCTCATTCCATGAGTTGGCTGTTTGAAACCAGGAACTTATGCAGGGACACTTGGCTCAGTCTGGGAGGAAGGGACTGGACCTCCCTGGACTGAGTCTACCAAGTCGATCACAGTCCTCGGGGGAGGACTTGTCCTGGAGGAGATGGGAATGGAGGGTGGGCTGGGGGTAAGGGGAGGGCGTGGGAGGGGGGAGAATAGGGGAACCCATGGCTGATATGTAGAACTGAATGGTATTGTAAAATAAAAAATATATATCACAAAAAAAAAAAAAAAAAAAAACAGAGGTATGCTGCAGCCAGAAGCTGCTTTCATCATCAAGGGGTATTTTCGGAAGACCCGTGTGTGATTCGACAGTGGTGGATTAGAAGCCCACTGCTCATCTGCCCCTCCCCGTTGGGTAAAGGAGATGCGGGTGTAAGGTTTCTTTAGCTCCCCAATTCTTCCTCAAATGTGATGGTTGTGGGGCGGGGGTGGGGGTGGGGTGGGGATGGCGTGTGGTCATTTCGTTCTATGGCTGTGATAAAATATCATGACAGAAAGTGACTTAGGGAAAAAAGGGTTCATTGGGCTGACAATTCCAGGTGACGGTCCACTGCTGAGAAGAAGGCAAAGCCTGAACTCAAGTGATGAGTCACATCCCATCCCCAGTCAAAGGCAGAAAGAAACGCATGGTGGCTTATTTATGTCACTAGTGTTCTTCACTCTTACGTGGTTCCCAGCCATAAAGCGATGTCACGCGCCTTTAGCCTAGGTCTTTACAATAATTAACAATCAAGACAGTCTCCCCACAGGCGTCGCCACAGGCCAACTTGATCTAGATAACGCCTCATCAGGATTCTCTTCCTTGATGATTCCATGTCGTGTCACATGGACACCTGGAACTAACTAGTAGAGAGAGTAAGAATGATAGAGTACCAAATTCGGTCCTGGTTATCTTCCACCGGACCTGAGATGCTTAGAGTTCAGATACAAGCCATGACGATCACAGAGGCAAACCTGTGCGCATGCTCACCCTGGCATCTGCAGGTCCATTCTAATCCCTTCACGACACCACCTGACACTTCTACTCCAGCCCGGATGGCCTTAGAAACGCCCAACGTGCTTCTGCCTCTTTTCTTTATGTGCATAATTTGACCTCTCACCTCTCCAAATATCCCCATAAATGTCACTGTCTTAGTCAGACTTTCTTCACTTCCCTTGTTTACAAGAGGACCCGGAACTCTGCTTCTTATCTCCGTGGCTTTAATGTTGCACTCCCTGGACGGATGTTTGCTGAGCGCCTACTATGGACATACTAAGGACGATTCTGTATGATGAGGATTCCACAGTAACAAACCATTAAAAAAAAATTCCTGCCCTGGGCTTCCATTAGCAATAAACATGAGTGTGTCCACCAGCACAGGGATGCATGGGTAATCTCAGCGGGGTATCGCATGGTCCTGCTTCCGTGGAGATAGAAGAAACGGTCCATGGGGCACGGGGCAGCGGGTGGGGTGAAGCAGGGGGCCGGGGCGGCAGTGGGTTTGGACTTGAGGTTCTACGGGATTGGAGGATGATGGGAGTCAAGAAAAGAAAGACTGGTGCTCACTGAAGAGCAGGACAGCTGAAAACAAGACCAAAGAGTAGAGTTTTGGCCAATGACAACTTCTTAGAACATCAGCTTTCAAACTCTAATCTGAAGACTTTAAAGTACTGAGGACCCCCTGCCCCAACCACACATATTTTTGGTTCTGTCAATTGTGGATATTTGGCATAATGGAAACTAAAACAGAAACGTTTGAAATGCAAGCATCTACGTGTACAATTCCTGTTGCTGCTAGACTAAAAGTGTCCCCATAGGCCATGTCTTCTGTGAAACATCCATAGTACACACTCATGACACGACACCCATCCAAAGGCAAATAGTGTCTTGATACTGTTGTGGAAAATGCTTTCACCTCACACCTTCCAAAAAGCATCGAAGAGACATTCTGAGACTCCAGGGCTGCCTTTGAAAGCTGCGCAGATATAAGTAACTTCCCTACAGTGGTGGGTGTAAAAAAACGTGAAGGCCAATGAGAAACAACCAAGAAACCATCATAGAGAAAGACGAAATCTGAGTGAGAGAGAGCCATGTTTCACTTACAGCCAGAATGGGAAGGGAAGCTAACAGAGGAGATCCAGAGGATCCTTGGGATCCAGAGGACTTTGTCAGGACAGACAGCGGGTGAGAGCAACAGTAGCTGCGTGTAGACACAGACAGACACCTCTCTCCAACATTCACTTGCTGGAACATAAACCCGGTGTGGCAATACTAAGAAATGAACCTCTGGCAGATGATTACGTCATGAGGTCTCTGCCTTCATGAGTGGGTTAGTCCTCCTATAGAGGGGCTTGAAGTGATCACCCCAGTGCCTTCTGCCTCCCGACCTCCCATCATACACCACAGCAACAAGTTGTCACCTCAGAAGCAGGCAACAATCCTCAGCAAATCTGCTCCGACTTTGATCCTAAACTCCCCAGCCTGCAAGGACATTTAACAGTAAAGGATACATTTCTACCTACATATTACTCAGCCTAAGCAACATTTAAATCATATTTGCATGAACTAACTGCTAGAAATAACAGTCTCCAGATAGGGGCTCTACAATGTCTGCTCTAGCATTCCTGCTACACAACAAATATCACCAACTGGAGCTGCCATTTCTCAGAGCTCACAGATTCTTTAGCTCAGGAATGAAGAGAGGTCACTAACAAAAAAAAAAAAAAAAAAAAAAAAAAAAAAAAAAAAAAAAAAAAAAAAAAACGGTTGATGAGTAGCCCATGATGTCCAGAACCTCAGTATGAAGGCCAATACCCAAGATGACTCAACAACCAGGGATCCCAATCCCTCTCAAGGCTCACTGACTCCCTTGCCTAGTACCTGGCCTCAGAAGACCAGACATCCAGAGCTGCTACCTAGAGAAAATGCAGCCCGCCCATGCAAAGGAGATTCCTCCCAGCATGGTAGCTCCATGAGGCACAGTCACAGGTATTCCATATAACAAGGGGAAGCCCCACCAACTTGTGTATCCCAGCCCCAGGGGTCACAAGGCATCAGTCCTTGAACACTGTTGGTTAAAGCAAACACAGGCCCGACTGTGTCTAAATGGAGGGGCATAGGTAATCAATGAGAAGAGTCATGAATAAAAAAATAATGAGAGGCCAGGGCTGGGAGGTGACTTAGGGGTTAAAATACTTGCAACAAAAAAAAAAAAAAAAAAAAGCAAGTGTGAAAACCAGAGTTCTGATCCTGGGTAAGCAGGCAGAGAGGGGATCCCCAAAACAACCTAGCTAGCTAGATTAACCACGTTAGTGAGCTCCGAGTTCAGCTGAGAAACCTTGCCTCAGTAAAGACAGTGGAGAGAGATTGAGGAAGACTCACATCATGAGCCTTGGCCTCCAGACACACATGCACACACATGCATGTGCACCCACATACACCAGTGCATCTACACACATATGAACACACACACATACACACCTTCACCTCACCCCAATCTGCCCCACACACATCACATAAGCATGAAAAAAAATGAAGATCACGTTTTTAAAACTGGCTACCTTCTGTTCAAAAGTAGTAGCTTCTAGACACCGAGAGATCAAATTTATAGAAACATAGTAAAAACCAGTGAATAATCTTCTATTCCTGTTCACTGTAGTCCGAATATCTGCATTCACTCGAAATCCATACATATGCTTAATCCTCCAGCGTGGCTTTATTCGGAGATGTGGTCTCTGGGAAGGTAATTAAGGCTAATTGGAGTTTTAAGAGTGGGACGCAGATCTAATAGGATCAATGTCCTCCTAAGAAGACACACAAGAGAGTAAGTCTTCAATCAGAGTCAGCTCCCTCCCTCCCTCCCTCTCCCCCCCCACCCCCGCTCCCTCCCCTCTTCCATGCATAATAAACTCTTAGCCTCCAGATCTGTCAAGAAATTCATGTCTACTGCTTAACTTACCCAGTCCACCAGTCATGGCCTTTAGTTAGAGCACCCTGGTCAGACTAATACACTGCCCCCTCTTTTTTATTTATTTATTTATTTATTTTTATCAGTATGATTATTATTAGGGTAGGGGTCTGAGTCAGTACGATCTCTGAATGTAGAGCTCAAATTCATTCAATAACTTCACAGGACTGTGGGTGGGAGGAAACAGGGTTACACTCTTTAGGGCAGGGCTTGTCTCTGTGTAGCCACACACAAGCTCGCTGCACAGCCGGATGAGAGTCTTTCCGGGGAGCCACAGCCCTACAGGTGTTTGATTCGAGCCTGGTACATTTTCATTCTCATAACTCAAATTCCAGGGAGGAGGGGGTGAAACAGCCACAAAGAAGCTAAATTTGTATCGCTCCCATCCTGGAAAATTATACATTGAAAAGGAAACATTTAGATTCTTCTGAAAAAAAAAAACAATTTTGAATGCCACTCTTTTAGTTAATAATCCCAAAGCTTCTGAAAAGGGCAAGGTAGAAATTCCTGTGACTAATTTTGGCTTCTTGGGGAGATCCGTGCATTCCTCTCCATCTTCCCGGGTGGAACTTGTGAACATCAGTAAGATATAAACATTGGGCATCATGAGATAGCAGGAAGGGAAAGTATTCACAGGTTAAACACAGAGTGAACAAGCGGCACCTACCACATCACTGTGCAAAATGCTTCTCTGCGTTATTTTCTTCTGCTTTGTTGCATGTCTAAGTGAACCAATACGTTAAAAAAAAAAAAAAAAAACCACATTCTTCATCTTTTGTTTAAATGATGAACTGAACCAAAAAAGACATAAATTCTAATAATTCATTCTGTCAAACTGTATACAAGATTTTCACATGGCCCACGATATCCTGTATTCAAAAGCTAGGAAAATCAAAGACAATAACCCCTGAATAGTCGGAGGAGGAGAGGAAGAAAGAAAGGAGGGAAGGAAGGAAGGAAGGAAGGAAGGAAGGAAGGAAGGAAGGAAGGAAGGAAGGAAGGAAGGAAGGAAGAGCAAAAGATTGGTTCTGTAAATCCATATAAGAAATCTTGAATATATCTGGTGATGTATTCTGTGAATCTTCACTTGAAATTTAAGGCAAGCCTTTTAAAAACTGCATTGATATCAAACCAAGTATGGTGGTTTACATGTGTAAGATCAGCACTTGGGGGGCTAAGGCAGGAGGATTACTGTAAGTTCCTGGAGAGTCCAGACTGCAGAGGGAGACTCTTATCTCAGAACAAAATGTCAGTATTTATCAGGAATCACACGGTGCTAACTCTGAGAAGAAACATGTCAGTTCTGCTATGCCTGTGTCGGCCGAGGAAATAGAGAAGGCAGATTTCTAGCTCGAGAAAGTCAAGGGTGCAAGGTTGGCCAGTAAAAGGGGCTGAGGGGGAACTAACTGTCTGCCCGCTTCAAGCTGTGGATGCCATCTCTGGGACGCTAGACCATTGGTCTCTGCTTCCTTTAGCTCTTTGGAGAAGTGGCCACTTCACACAGAAACAGGAATTTCCTTCCTTTTCACCATCCCGTTCAGCCTTCAGGTCCCTGTCACCTCCAGTTTAAGTTTTCAAGTCACTTAAGATACTCCAGACCAGGAAAGAAAGAAAAAGGTAGGAGACGGCAGATCTGATGATCCTGAAAGCTTCCAATTTTCTTGATAGGTGGGAAAGGAAAGAAAAACCAACGCCTGTATAAATGTGAGCACGTCAGAGAATGCAGTGGGCAAAGACAGCACTGTCTAGCATGCAGGTCCCCAATTTGACGCATGCTGTATTCAACACGGCAATGGGCAGATACAGTGGCGACATTTATAGAAAGCGGCTCAGGCAGATGGGCTGGGGACACCTCAAAACAGTGGTGCCCCGGCTCCCAGGAGGGAGACAGAAGTGTTGATAGAAAAGGCATGTGGGAAGGCCCGTGGAAGGTCACAGACTCACAGATCTCCCAGGCAGACACAATGATAAGGCCCAGGAAGAGCAAATCAGCTGCCAGGGTGACATTCAAAAGAATAAGAGGGAGCAGACTCATTTCAGTGGATACCAGGGCACACTGCCCAGGTCCCAAGCACGCCAAAACCAGAGGATCGGATACAATGAGGGTCACACGGTGAAAGGATGAAATGCCCTTCTCCCAGCAGCACAGGACACTGAAGTATCCTCTTCACATGGGCACCATCTAGGGACAGGAGGGGAAGCCCTCAGTAGTCAGGGAAACTATAGAAGAGTGTTTAGAGTGGGACTAATGTGCTCTTGATTGACAGGTTCAGACTCCATCTTCAAGAGCAACAGAGCTTCCAGATGAGGTAAAGGCCGTCACAGAAACTATGTTTCATTTTTCTACCTTCAATGTCCTGGGTACATTTTATACGGGCTCCTCCCAATGTCACTGATCTCAGACTCTTCACTGTGCACATGCGCTCTAACGGAGTACTAGTTAAAGTGTGGTCTGTGAGCCAGGGAACATGTTACCTACTCACGGTTAAATAAGTAGGTGGAAGTGAAGACGTTCCTGCTGCCCTTTGACAGGATGGCATGCTGATCTGTGATTGGTGGACTCGTCTCACCAAATGGGGGAGAGACAAGGGCAGGCAGGCCCAGTGGGTGACTTGTAGCACAAGACATTGTACAGTTTGACTACAGTTCAACCTGCGACTGACTAAAAATAGTCCTTCACCACAAACAGTTTAAGAAGGACAAATGTAGATCAAAAAGGACAAGGGTAGTGTGCAGTCTAAATGTGACACCAATTTTGAAGCTAAAATTGGGTCTTATATTTAGGATCACCACAGAGGACATTCCATGTAAATGATGTGTTTATGACCAGAAAAAAAAAAAAAGAAAAAAAATCAGGTGATATTACAAATTCAGGTAGAAAAAAAATAAATAAAAGGTAGCAACATTACTTTCTGCAATGACAAGGATAATAATGGGGAATTTAGTTTCAGCCAAATTGCATGTAGTGAATGTTGTTCATTTCGATGTGACTGATTTTGAAGGGTAGCATTTGTGTTTCATCTGCTTGACTTTGTGGTCACAGTGCCATAAGCCCCAGGAGCCTGTGCCTAGTTTTCTACTAGTAGCTGTTTAAACAGCATTGTAAAAATGAAGTAGCAGCAGAAATCAGCAAAAAACTTTTTCCTTACTCCAAAAAGTTACAAACGTGATTTCAATTTGCTGGTGGTGGTCTTTTGGATAAGGGGCTGAGGTTAGGGAACTCACTAAGGAGAATCAGAATCAACAGTAGGAAGAAGAGTCCTCTCAGCATTTGAGCTGGACTCCCCCCTCGTAGCCAAGGACGCCATGGGCAGGAGAGTTGAACAACACCATTGGCATTGTATCTTGGATGCACCATGTGCCTTATTTTGTCACACATATTCTCTGACACTGCTACAAAGGTTATAAGGTTCAAAAGGGAAATTTTTGTTTGCTTGTTTGTTTTGTTTTTTGAGACATGGTTTCTCTGTGTAGCTCTGGCTATCTGGAACTTACTTTGTAGACCATGCTGGCTTTGAACTCACAGAGGTCCACCTGCTTCTGCCTCCTGAGTGCTGGGATTAAAGGTGTGCGCCACCGCCACCAGTCAAGAGGGAAATCTTATGGTTCCTTTGGACTTCACTTTGGAAGACCAATAGTTAAATTTTTTAATGAAGTTTTTTTCATTATGTTTTATGAGACAAAGGTAACCCAACACCCTCATTTCAAGCTGGCCCACTAATGTGCAAATGTCCTTCAAGAGTCTCAATCTTTGCCAACTTCCCACCATGTAATACAGCCGTTCGCCTATGAACACCACCCGAGCCGTAAGCATGTCAAGAAGTACTCTTACTTTACTGATGAGAAAAATCAAAGGTGCTAGAGGCTGTCCATCCATGGCAAAAGCCAGGAAAATCCTGAAAATAACCACTTGAATTTAGTTGACTCCTGAGTCCAGAGTAAGAAGTATATTAAGACTATCCATAGAACATTCAGATACTTTCAGAGTGCAAAAATTAAAAAAAAAAACAAAAACCTAATTCGACCAGAAAGGAAGGTGCTTTTGTAAAATAAGCTGCTATCATGCTTTTCTTTTGGTGGCCAAAAGTCACTTAAATCTCAAATTAGTTTTAAAAGACACACATATAGGATAATAGTTATTTTTCATTTATGATCAGACAGCATGTGAATTTTATATAACAAAAAGAGTAAAAATGTGGATCCCCAGTAAACTACATATACCCAGACTGGTGAACAGCCACTCTGGTGGTCCTTCATTGTGACATTCTTGTAACAGACATCGTTAAGTCTACCTGGAAAGAATATCAGGTCCTCTATAGAGACAGAGTTGTCTATATAGGTAGCAAGTTCCAAGGCAGCTAGAGCTAAATAGTAAGACCTTGTCTGAGAGAGAGAGAGAGAGAGAGAGAGAGAGAGAGAGAGAGAGAGAGAGAGAGAGAGAGAGAAGAGAAGAGAAGAGAAGAGAAGAGAAGAGAAGAGAAGAGAAGAGAAGAGAAGAGAAGAGAAGAGAAGAGAGGAGAGAGAGAGAACATCAAATAAATCAAGGCAACAGCCTGTTCATTCCCTGACTCTTCCTTTCACAGCTTCCCTCTATGGTACCCAGGTAACCTTTCTAAGAGACAAATAGAATCCAATCACTCATCCTTGGACAACTCCACATCCCCTGCTGGGTAGTCTGAACTTTATCCCAGCACAGGGAATGCTCCATCTTGCCTTCTCCAGTCTCATGTTCCTCTCCTCCGCTGCGGGGGAAGTGAACCCTCCTACTCTATACTCCATAATCACCCACCGTCTACACTTCAGTCCTCGTACTCAATGCTCCATGCACACGGCCACTACCTACACTTCAGTCCCTGGAGAAATCACAGCAGTCCCTGGGATAGCCTGTTCAGTGATGCTCAGAAACACACCGTTCCTTCCGCCCTCTCCCAGTCTTCCGGAAGCCTCTCCCCCTTTGAAGATGCCCTACCCTTCCTCCCCGCCACCTCCACTGGCTTCTGTCCTCACAGCATCTTCCTGCCCTGACCCAGCACGATCATCCTCCCTTACTCATCCTGGCTTACTCTTCCTTGGTAGAGTCCACACAAGGGCAAAGAGACAGCTGCTGGCCAAAGGTCATGCCCAGGCTCCACAACCATACTTGACCATCTCTTTAAAAAACAAAAACAACAAAAAACAGCAACATGGTTTTCTCATCCACACACCCATCCCAGCACTTAGTGCCCAAGGAACTTCTGCAAGAGAATGAATTGGTCTTGAGCTTGTCTATGGCCTTGCTGAGTTCTTCGTCTTTGTGAAAAGAATCAGGTTAGACAACATGGAAGAACCTGGCCTCAGAAAGCCAGGTTATGATGTTTGTAAAGAATTAAAAAAAAAAATCTTATCATCTCATCATCTAGATAAATCTTATCATCTCATCATCTAGATAACCTAAGGTTTAGGTTTAGGGATCTTCTACATCAAGACATCATGAAAATAATGAGAGTTGCCATTAGTGAGCCTGGGTAGGGGCAGGATGCTCCCTAGAACTCTTTTAAGTTTATTAGTATCATTTCATTGTTACATAAAGAGACATTACTTGTCAGAGTGGGCTTACACTTCAATACCATTTATTGTCAAATTAATTGCTGTCTACCACCTGTGCTGAAGCCAGGGACTCGATCAAGGACATTAGTCACGCCATCTCCACATCCCTCATTGGGTGCCTGCAGGTTAAACACTGTTGAAATGAAGGACGGAAGGACATTAAATCTGATGCATTTTAATTGCTAGATATATTTAGACCGTGTTGACTTTCCTGTAGAGCTGACAGCCCCTCCACTACTCGGGGCATCTTCACAGAGGAACCCTGTATCAACAGATTTCTCCTAGTCACACTTAAGAAACTTCCGAAGTTCAGAAAGTGAAAGTTACGCGAGACTCAGGCCAGAGTCGGCTTTGCCTTTCAGAGTGGATGGCAGCCTGACAGGTGGACTGCTACTGTTGCCCCTGTGTTTGGTATTACTAACTACTCTTGCAAGTTAATGGAAAACACATAATTCTCAAATGCCTTAAACTGTCTGCCACGGTAGAGCACTTAGCACAACAATATCAAATCTCATGGCATTCAGGTCTCAATGTCCTTCACTGGTGTGAGCTGATATTTCTTTTGCTTCTGTATAAGGAGCCCATCAGGTTGCTGCAGGAGAAAGCATGACCCAAGGAGGTCCCTTTGTTTGGCCACTGGTAGCCAGGCTGAGAGTTCAGATATACGGCTTTAATTACATAATATGATTGGCGACAAAGCAAGAGCACAATGGCCACGACAATGCAGTCATTTACCAGCTCACAACAGAAAAACAACACCTTGTTCTCCTTAATCCTTGCCTTCATAGCTACTACGCTCCAAAGACAAGGAAAACTATAATAATGCCAAAACCTTGCTGGAAAAAGCTGTTCACCTAAATGAGTTACTTTAAGCTTGTCAAATAATTCTACTGAGAAACGTGTTGAGCCAAGTGTGGCGGTGCACACCTGTAAATCCTAGCATTTGGGGGCTGAAGGATAGGGAGATCCAGGGCAGCCTGGATCACATGGAGAAACTGTATCAAAAATTAAATAAACAGGGCCTGTGAAGTGTCTCAGCAGGTAATGAGACCTGCCTGCGCCGAGCCTGGTCATCTGAGTTGGGTCCTTGATGCTCACATGCTAGGAGAGAACTGATTCCCACCAGCTGGCCTCTAATCTGCATACTCAGGCTGTGGCATGGCCCCCCATTCACAAAATAAATAAAGGTAACATGAATGAATAAATGAGTTCATTCATGTTGTCATCTTTAGTACTGAAGTTTGTATGTCTATCTTCCAAAGTCAGAGTACAGAAAGTACTATATATATATATGTATATGTACACATATATGTATATGTGTACATATATATGTGTGTATATATATACCTTGACAAGTGCTTTCCCATATCTGTAACTTAAAAAACAAAACAAAACACTGTCTCATGAATTCACAATGAAAGATTTGCCAGTGGTGTCTTTTGAATGGAATAGTGCAAGATGTTATATTGTGCTAATAAAATGCTATAAAGTTTCTCTAAGGAATTGTAACTTAACTTCTTTTTTAATTATCTCTTTTAGAAATTAGTACTCAGGGTATTGACTTTGTAACTGGAAGCCAACGTGTTGACTCTGGGCCACAATATCTTCATATGACAATAATAACTACCTTACAAGTATATTGGAACCACAAAATTGCACCAAGTCACACATGCAGCATTTGGCGGTGTCCAACACAACATGGGCTCTAGATCTCTTTAGTTTCCTCCATTCTCCCACACAAAGCTCACCGGTCAAAATTCAAATGTCAAGCTGGCATTTTATTACACAGGGCATGATGTGATGTCACCGGGTGTCCATATGACATAGAAATAAAACAGACCGAGGGTGTATGTAATAAGGGCATACTTGTTAACCGCCCCCCACCCACACACACACCTTTCTCGTCAATGCTTTATAAAAGCTAATAACATGTAAGGACATCTACATCTCTCATTTGTCAAAATTCATGAAGAAACCCTACAGTAACTTCTGTAACAGAAATGCTCAGGGACATTCTCAAGTTCATGTATAGATCTCCAAAACATACAAGGAAAAAAAAAATAAGAAACACAAAGGTATGAAGGAATATAAAAACTGGATGCCTTTCTCCCTAGCAAGCATAGATGACCATATAAGCATGTTTAGAAGTGGATAATATTTGAATATCCCATTACACCTAAATTTCAAATTTAAAGAAAATGCCAATTAACCATTAATTATTGCCACAAAGTAAAGTAGGAAGAGGTACGTTTACAACAGAAAGATGTTAGTCTTCCTAAGCAGCACCTCTGATCTTGAATGCTCACTACACATTGTTCAACTATAATAAACATTCACTAACCAAAGCCTCACAAGTCAGAAGGAAAAGCCACAGGCGGAACAACAGTGTTAATTACAGAGGTACCTATGCCTTTGTGCTGAGATTCTCCTCAGCAACTACATTCCTGTTACAGAGGAACAGATAGGAAGCAGATGTGAAACAACCAATCAACTGCTTAATTTAATTTGATTGGAAGGGATATTAAAGAGAGCATCATTCTCTTCCTTCCGCTCCTAAAACATTTACCCAAACGTGTATTTGGTGGCTTCTCAATGGATTGGGTTTAGCGGCTCAAGCAGAAAATGGGGGAAGGGGGGAGGACAGAGAAACGTGTTCTGAATTTTGATCGTATGTCACCTCATTCGGGTGAGTCTTCATGTGTCACCTCGGAAGTGGCTGCACTTCCCGAAACAACCCATATGTTGCAGCTTCTAGGCTCAACCCTGCATGCAACTGCAGTAGCTCATTCAATATTGTCTTGACGGAGGCCTTCAGGGCAAACCCAAGCTATGAATGGCATGTAGGTAGAATGCAAAATTACATAGATTAACCAAAACATTTTTGCATGTGGTAATGCCAAGAAAGTATCCCCCCTAAATTTTTGTGTGTGCTGATGCACTGTCATTCCTCAATTGTCTTTCTCCCCCCCTCCCCTCACCTTTGGTTTTTCGAGACAGGGTTTCTCTGTGTAGCTTTGCTCCTTCCCTGGATCTCGCTCTGTAGACCGGGCTGGCCTTGAACTCACAAAGATGCGCCTGGCTCTGCTTCTCAAGTGCTGGGATTAAAGACCTGAGCCACCACCGCCCGGCCTCCTCTGCCTTGTTTTTGAGACAGGGTCTCTCACTGAACCCAGAGCTCACCCTCTCAGCTGACGAAGCTACCTAGCAAGCCCTAGTAACCCACCTGTCTCCACCTCCCTCGCATGGCAGGCATGCACTGGTACACCTGGCCTTAAAAAAAAAAAAAAAAACATGAGTTCTGGAGATTGGAACTTGGATCCTCGTGCTTGCAAGGATGCTGACTGAGCCATCTCCCCAGTTCCTCCCATCCATCTGTGAACTGAAATAGCATCTTGAACAAATAATGCTGAGTTACATACTCATTCAGATATGTGGACCTGAAGGAAGCTAGCATCTCATCTAAAATTTGGGCTACAGTCAACACAAAAGATTTAACTAAATGAAATGCACGCAGACTGAAGTTGTGTGAGAGCAGTCTCCACAACGGGTTTTGGAAAGGTAAATGTGAAAATGGGGGTGGAGGACGCGTGGAAGGAGCAGCGAGCTCAGCCCGCCTTAGGATTGGACACAAGACACTAGAAACTGGCCTTTTGGTTGACTGCATCCTCAAACAATATTAAAAACGTATGCATGCCATGTTCGTTATTTTTCTGTCTGGCCTGACAGTTTAATCCTTCTGTTTATATTTCAAAAGTAACAAATTCAATACTATTTGAATCACTCACAAGTCTGGGGGCGGGGGCTGGCTCTATACAATGTTGCTTCAGGTACAAACAGAAAACACCAATTACTCAATACTTTATAATAAAATTTTGCCCAAGGTGCAAGCCAAGCTCGAGTGATGTCCTCTGACAGATTTACTGAAAGTCATGTAAGCATCTCGACTCATTTACACACACACACAATACATTCACATACACAAATTCTAGGTTTGAACGCGGTATCTAAAGAACAAAATCATTTGTACATTCTCAATAAGGCGAAAAAGACCTCAAAAAATACAACCAGATATATATAAACATATATGTACTTCTATACACACTTGTTTAGAAAAACATCTTATAAGCAAGGACTCATTAAAAGAAAAAAAAAGGCACCAAAGTCACACACATTCCCTGTTTCCTCCTGTTGGAGGAGCTAAGGCAGTCGAAATTTCAGATTCAGATTTTATGTACTGGAGGAATTCCGGTCTTATCTCAGCCAAGCAGATTAGGTGGTCAGCTTTCAAAGTTACCATATATTTCTAAAAGACATACAAGCACATTTTGTTACAATGCAAAAAAAAAAAATCTACCCACTTACTTCAGCATATTCTGATAAAACCTGGGGGCAGCGCTGTGATTTTTTTTTTTTTAATCAAACTGATGCACTTAACATCAGGTGCGTTGCGGCATGTAGCTGATAGGACAGACAGGGTGTGCTCGGCACAACGCTTCCTTTCAGTGCTTTTACCTGGCGATAAATTATTGGCACCTGGATCTGCACGTTTTAAAGCACGGTTAAGCGAAGCCAGATGCAGTTCTGAAGCAGGGGGTACCAGTGGAGGGGGTAAATCCATGGTCCCATGCCAGAAAGTGTACTGGAAATGAATGAACAAATCCAATAAGGAAGTGGGTTTTTAAAGGGATAAATTCCCTGAGTCATTAAACAGGCTATCAACCAAAGACACGCTGTGCCACCTAGAGAGAAACTGGAAATCGTACATTGGTTCTTCGGCGGTAAGCATTTATTTCAGGAGCCTGAAACTTTTGGCATGACCAGGAACCCAGCCACAGTCCATACCAGCTCCCCACGCTGCAGAATCAAGTTCTCTTGGGGGGGGGGGGGGCTGGATGTCTTTTCTGCACACCAGATTGGCTTCCTGCTTTCCTCACCGCCCACCCATGCAGCACTGTTTAACCTCCAGCACCAACTGTTAGTCACCCTCATGAAGACCCTGCATCCTGAAAAGCCATTCAGTGCTAACGCATTTTCCTTGAGCAAACCAGGGCAGGCTGGAGTAAAGGAGACTCTAAACCCTGGTGGACCTTGACAGCGCCAGGCATCCCTCTGGATACTGCGCACCCCACGGCCCCATGGGGCCTGGTAGGAAATTTTGGTGCACTCGGTACATCATATCCAGGTTACGGAGCTGAACTCCCCGGCCAACCACCACTGCACAACCCAAACACCGTAAAATGACAACAGAAACCAAGCATTGAAGGTGCAGAAGGCCTTCAACTTCACTCTCTCCGCAAGTCACCTCAAAGCAAACGTGCCCGGTACACTAGTCAGGCTGAAGCATTAAAAGGTCTGCAAGCCACCTGGCACCGACAGCCGTCTCTTACGAAGAAAACAGTCGGTAATTATGAAAAGCCCGCAGTCCTGCGGTATTAACTAGAAAGCCGGGACTGCGCTGGAGCATAACTCATTTCCTCGGCTGTCACTACCAGCCCCAGACCCCACAGCCTGGGCACAGCCCTCTCCGTCTCCCCCCCCCCCTCCTCCAGCGACCCATGGCAGCGCCCCCTTCCCGCCCCCACAACTCTTCCCCCTTCTCCCTGCTTTTCCTCCTGCTGTATGAATCTCCAGCAACTTCGGGCTTGGCAGCACCACCGTAGCCCAGCCAGAGGCGGGGACATCGCGAAGGCGGCCGCGGCAGGAGTAGGAAAGTTTGAAAAGTCACTTAAAACACTGCAAGATTCTCCCCCACCCCCAGCACCCGAAGCTTCCACCGCACAGACGGGAGCCGGGGCTCCACGTGCGAGCGGGCCCGGGAGCAGCCGGAGTTCCCTCTAGGTCCTCGCCAGAACCTAAAAAATCTTTCCCCAGGCGAAAAGTTGCTGGCTGCAGCACCGTTCCCCGGCCCCCTCGGCTCCCCGCAAGACCCCCAAATCCCCTCTCGGAATTCGCAAGGTGCCACCTGACCTGGAGCGCGCCCCCCCCCCCAACACCACCACCGAGGGCGCGGCGCCCCTCCCTTGCCGGCCCGAGGACAGGTCTCCCGGAGCTGGGGGGGACAGGGAGGCACCGGGGGCGCCCGGCTCGGCCCCCAGGCTCAGCCGCCAGGCTCACCTCTCTCCTGCTCCTCCGCCTGCAAGCAGATGGGGATGTTCTTCTTCCAGCCCGGCATGGTGGTGTCTGCTCCCTGAGCTTGCTCCGGGGCTGGCTCGCTCGCACACTCGCTCGCTGGTCGCCGGCCGGCTCCGGGGCTCGCCGCGCCTCCCTGGCTCACGCCCTCCCGGCCGGTCGCAGCACGCCCGGGGCTGCTCAGCGGGGTTGGGGCGCCGAGGCGACTCCCCGACACATTGAGGCGACGCCGAGCGCCCAGCTGCTCGCCTCCAAGTCGCCGGAGCTCCCCGGGGTGGCAGTGGCGGTGGCGGCCGGGCCCGGGCCGCGCGCGCTACGCGGGCAAGAGCGGGAGGGGAGGGAAAGGGGAGGGGGGTGTCTGCAGCCGCGGTGGCGCGGTGTGGCCGCGAGGCCGGGGGTGGGGGGGACCGGAGCAGGCCGGTGCAGGACCGCCGAGCCCCCGGAGGTGGGCGCCGGCGGGAGCTCAGGGCTGGCGCCGCCTCGCTCCGCTCCTCCTCCTCCACCACCTCCTCCTCCTCCTCGCCTCCTTCTTCCCCTTCCTCGTCCCTCCGCCGCCAGCAGGTGGGACTCGGAGCCGCCGCGGCCGCACAAAGCTCCTCAGGGCGGGCGGGACCGAGCTGCGGGCTCCCGGGGCGCCTGTCGCCGGAGCCTCTCCCCCGAGACGCGCGCGAGGCTGGGCGAGCACGGAGGGGCGCGCGCGCTCACACCCTCCGCGCCCCGGCCGCCGGCCTGCGGGGCGCGCCCGGCCCGCCAGGTACGGGAGGCTGGCACCCCGCCGCGGCTGCGGAGCCCTCGGCCGCCCCTCCCGGGCCTCCCGCCCCAAGCCCGACCGGCCGCTCCGGCGGCTTCGCTGATGACCTCGATGAAGCAGGGGGCAGTGTCCTTCCCTCAAGTCCCTCCTTCTCGCCGCTCCCCACCCCACCCCGCCCTGCCCGTCGCCCCCCTCCCCCAAGTTGAGACTCGCAGCTCCGGATTCGCTAACTTCGTCGCTAACATAGGGCCCTGGCAACTTTCGGGATGGTCAGCGCGGGTCCCCAGGGGTGGGGACGGTGGGAGTGGGGAGTCCCTTTTGTTTTAAACGGCCGCCAGCAGACCTTAGCGGAGTGAATATTTAATAGCTGTCGTCAAGTATAGGAAGGATTTTATGATCAGGTTTTATGATTAGTTTCTTCCTCTTGTCGTAGGCTCACAGCAAAATCAGTGGATATGAATAAAGGGGAGAGGGAGATGGCTTTGTACTGGAGCCTGGAAGATTCTGCCTGAGCATGTGGGCTCTTCCTTGGGGTTTCAGTGGTGTCCAGAGGGACATTTGGCAGCGGTCCATCCATCTCCTCAAGCCTGGGCCTCTGGCTGGGAAACGACCATGCCCCCTCCCCTTCTATCTGATGTGTCCTGATGAATTTGGAGCCTCAGTGTCTGTACCTACTGGCATTGGGTTGGGGGGGGGGGGTTTCTCATCTGAGGTTC
Organism: Peromyscus maniculatus bairdii; assembly: GCF_049852395.1. NCBI lineage: Eukaryota > Metazoa > Chordata > Mammalia > Rodentia > Cricetidae > Peromyscus > Peromyscus maniculatus. Next base: position 51,210,640 of record NC_134869.1, read on the forward strand.
ATGTTGGCCTCTGAAGGAACTGTGGTTCCTCTCCCTAAATGAGGGCATTGGCTCGTGCCAACCTCCCCTCTCTCCCCTTTTGGAAGCATAGTAGCACTGATAGAGAAATAGCAAAATCGCACCACACTGAGCTATGATAAGGTCTCTCCTCCTGCCACCTCATAAGCAGTCTTATCAGGCAGGGGACGCCTTGTACCTGCAATGGACCCTTGGCTGAATGGTTGGCTGTCACTGCAGAGCTGTCCAGCTGCCAAAAACCAGAGGCTATCTCTCCAAAGAAAGGAAAAGACTCTGGGGGCCAGGGCTTCAGCACAGAGGATCTGAAGGGGTAATGGAGAAACAGAGGCACCGCATCCCAGGGGCTCCTATTGAGAAAGCCTGCTGATGCTCAAACCTTTCCCGACTCTTGGTCAAGTCCAGAAAACAGAACGGCCCGTTGTCAGAAGTCTTAGGATAACTTTGGGCTTGCCCTAAGTTTGTCTCTAAGTTTAGTTCTCCAACTGAATGTAAAGAAAAGAATGTGTCGTTGGTTTCCGAGGAAGAACAAACGCCATCCAGCGATGGGCAGGCTGGCTATGAGTATAGGCAAGCACTCAGCTTCCAACCACACAAAATCTGTTGCAGCATTTTATGCAATATTTAAGGCATGGGTGATTATATCAGCAAATGTGATTCTGGGGGACCTACCCAATAAACATCTAATATGAATCGACCCTCACACTGGTTTCATTGCAACCAGTGGTATGAATGTCCCATCATGGTAAATGACAGCTTGAGGTCGACAGAGTTCTAACTCTGTACACCTGTTGGTTGTATTTTAACACTGACAAAATCCCTACCATGTGTTGGACTCTTGGGTAAAAGCTAGGGATAAAAGAAGAAATTTTTATTTTAGTAGTGGTTCATATTAGCTTATCTTTAGTATGAAGGTCAGTTATTATCTTGTGAATTATATACTGTTGCAAGAAACAAACACATCGAGTCACAGCTCCCCCACCTCTGGCTATTTTTACTCTACTATTTGTTCACTAGTATCAAATATCTTCCATCATATTTGCATATATGTCCATCATCAACTAAGGTCTCAGCTGTGTCGGGGTTACGAACAGCTTTCCTCTTTGTACCTCCAGCAGCAAAGGAAATAAGTTCAATGATGGTTGATGGTGATGCTATTTGCCCTCTCTTGGGCTACCCCTGGCATTTCTGGTAGGGAGACGATCTCTTCATGAATCCTTCTCATTATATTATTCAGAGCAATTGACAAAAAAAAAAAGCATTAGAAAATGGTACTAGATCATTTAAATTGGGTCTGCTGGATTCAGTTCCATTTCCATTGTAGGAAGTGGCCTTATAGTCAATCTATCTAAAGGTCTATTCAAGAAAATTGTAACATTGCTTTGATCTTTATTTTAAAAAAAAAACTAGACATCAAATAGCTAGATGGGTGTGAGGCACATTCTTTTTCTCCTTTAGTAAATTTAAAATGTCAGTGCCCTTTAAAGAATGGACAATACCAATTGTCATCGGAGAGGCTTCACCCAGAAACTGATGAAAACAGATGCAGAAACCCACAGCCAAACATTAGGTGGAGCTCAGGGAATCCTGCAGAAGAGGGGGAGGAAGGACTGTAGGAGCCAGAGGGGTCAAGGACACCACAAGAAAAACCACAGAATCAACTAACTTGTAGCAGGCTTTTTCTTCTGGGTCACCAACAAACTCCCAAATCATGACGCAGAGACTTACTATTAGTCCTGAATGCTCGGCCTTATCTTAGCTCTTATTTTAAGCTGTTTCTCTTTATCTACATTTTGCCTCAGGGCTTTTTACCTTTCTTTCTTTCTATATGTCCTACTTTCCTGCTTCTTGTGTCTGGCTGGCTGGCAAATGCCTGGCTTCTGGTCTTAGGTGTGTCCCTCTCTTTCACCCTCTCTTCTTTCTTAAGTCTAGATTTCTCTCCTATTTATTCTCTCTGCCTGCCAGCCACACCTATCCCCCTACTGTCTAGCTATTGGCCATTCAGCTTTTTAGTAGACCAATCAGGTGCCTTAGGCAGGCAAGGTGAAACAAATGTAACACATCTTTACATAATTAAATATTCCACAGCGTAACCTGAGCTCATGGGGACCACAGAGCCTGCATGGGAATGACCTAGGCCCTCTGCACATATGTGTAGCTTTGTCTTCTTCTGGGACTCCTAACACTAACAGGAGCCCCTAACTCCTAACAGGGGCTGTCAATGACTCTGTTACCTGCGGCTAGAGTTTTCCTGCCTGGCCCACAGTCAGGACAAATCTCTCTCACCTGCCAGTCCCACAGCGGCCCAGACCCAACCAAGTAAACACAGAGACTTATATTGCTTACAAACTGTATGGCCATGGCAGGCTTCTTGCTAACTCTTCTTATAGCTTAAATTAATCAATTTCCATAAATCTATACCTTGCCATGTGGCTCGTGGCTTACCGGCATCTTCACATGCTGCTTGTCACGGCAGCAGCTGACAGTGACTCCCTCCTTAGCCTTCCGCTTCCCAGAATTCTCTTCTCTGCTTGTCCCACCTATACTTCCTGCCTGGCCACTGGCCAATCAGCATTTTATTTATACAGAACGATATCCACAGCAGTTACCTGCTTTTGGGACCCTTTCCTCCTACTTAGTTACCTAGTCTTAATAAGAGAGGATAGTCTTATTGTAACCATGGCTAGCTGATATACTGAGGAGGCCTACCCTTTTCCGAAGAGAAAGGAGGTGGATTGGATGGGGTTGGGAGGTTGGGGGAGGGACTCGGAGGAGAAGGGGAGGGAGGGGAACTGTGACCAGGGTGGAAAAAAGTAATTAATTAATTAATTAATTAATTAATTAATTAAAATGGATAATAACAATTAGTAAAAAAAGGTCATAAATTTGAAAAAGAGTGGGGAGGAAAGGATATATAGGAGAGTTTGGACAGGGGAAAGAGAAAAGAAGAGAAGGGAGAAAGGTTTTAATTTAATTATAATCTCAAAAATAAAAAAATAAAAAATGTGCCTATAGCTGCAGCCATTGCTTCTAGACGATCTCAAATTTGTAGAATTTCTATGAATATAAATTCTTCCAAGTAGCTGGTGTAGTTTGAATGGTGATACAGCCTGAGTTTACAGAATTTTGAAATTGAATTTGATTTACCTTAACCAAATTACACAGACCACAGGACATAGTCCTAAAGGTGGCTTTGCTTGCTCTCCATTTTACAGTCTCCTAAATAAAAAGAAAAGAAGGCAGTTCTCTTATTTCTAGGGACTCCTTCACCTGGTAAGAAAAAAAAAAAAATCTGTGCTGGGCAATAGTGGCCCATCCCAGCACACGGGAGGCAGAGGCAGGCAGATTTCTGAGTTTGAGGCCAACCTGTTATACAGAGTGAGTTCTGGGACAGCCAGGGCTACACAGAGAAACATTGTCTCAAAAGAAAAAAAAAGAAAGGAAAGAAAGAAAGAAAAGAAAAGAAAAAGAAAAATTCTGCAAACTGAAAGCTTTGATTGTATTGTTCAATCATAGTCTTCAAGCATGTGGGGAGAGATAACCAGTTGTCAGTTGTTCAAGGAACTGAGGACATTTGTGTCCCTTTCATGTTTTCGGATTCTGACACCAGGGCCTCCAATCTCCCGCTCACAGGGCCTTCCCTCTAATGATGGTATGAGTTTGGGGTACTTGGTTTCAGGGGTTCAAGGGTCCCCCAAGAGAGGTAAAATCCCAGCTGTTATTTTGGATTTGCTCCAAGGCCCAGAAACATCCACTATGTATTTTTTTTTAAACTGTGCATTGACCCTTCTCACGGATGCCTACAGCATATTAAGCAATCCTGCAGGTCTCCTCTGTGCTATGGAAAGCCAGCACTTACTTGCTCCCACATGCACTGAATCCGAAAATTCCTTTAATGCCCCATCTATCCTCCTAGTGGGTACCATGCATTCTTTTAGATGTTGCTACCTCACTTTTACCTGCAAAGTCCTCTTTGAACATTTGAAATGAAAGAAGACTGTTGGGTAGTTTATCTTCTTGTGGGAAAAAAGGAATAGACAAGACAGCAGAAAACACACAGAATAAGCCTGTGTCGATTTTTATTTAAAAATCTTGAGTTAGGAGACTGTAACAGGAGAAAGAAAAACTTCCAAAAGCCAAAAGAATATTCACTTTTAAAAAGTCACAGTGTGCTATAAAGTGACCGAAGAGAGCACAAAAGTTCCAGACAAAGTTGAGTAATCTTGTGTCAACTTGGCTGAACCACGAGGAACCCAGATCTTTGGGAAAATGTTAATCCAGACCAATTCACATGCCCACAATCACCATATAAGTGCCCTTTCCCCCTAAGATCCTCATGATCATTTATGGTCTTGTTTGGTGTCTTGATGGTGCCTGATCAACTAGGGCGAAATGGAGTCTGAATTTGCACTTCCCAGATACCTAGAGATGTCTAGGACTAATTCATCTCCTTATTCGCTATTTGCACTTCTTTTTGGAAGTGTTTGTTCGTTTATGTACCCCCTTTTTTTTAACATTAGCCCAACCAGTATCAAATGAGCATGGAGTCTTACCTAAACACGAACATAGAACTAACTTATGATCCAACTATACCCTGACTGGGTCTAAACTAAAAAGAATCAACCCAGCACACTGCAAGAGACGAGATGTGGGACTATCCTAGGTGTCTGCCAACAGACAAACGAATTAAAAATGATAGATTGATAGATGATAGGTAGATAGATAGATAATAGATATATAGAGATAGATGATAGATAATAGATATGTAGAGAGCTCTCTTTTCCCTCCGGCGTGCCACCAACGATCCTATTGTCATCATGGGTCGCCGCCCTGCCTGGTGTTACCGGTATTGTAAGAACAAGCCGTACCCAAAGTCTCGCTTCTGCCAAGGTGTCCCTGATGCTAAAATCCGCATCTTTGACTTGGGACGGAAGAAAGCAAAGGTTGATGAATTCCCACTTTGTGGCCACATGGTGTCAGATGAATATGGGCAGCTCTCTTCTGAAGCTCTGGAGGCTGCCCGTATTTGTGCCAACAAATACATGGTAAAGAGTTGTGGCAAGGATGGCTTTCATATTCGAGTGAGGCTCCACCCTTTCCGTGTTATCCGAATCAACAAGATGTTGTCCTGTGCTGGGGCTGACAGGCTCCAAACAGGTATGCGTGCTGCCTTTGGGAAGCCCCAGGGCACAGTGGCCAGGGTTCACATTGGCCAGGTCATCATGTCCATCCGCACCAAGCTGCAGAATAAGGAACGTGTGATTGAGGCTCTTTGTAGAGCCAAGTTCAAGTTCCCTGGCCGCCAGAAGATCCACATCTCAAAGAAATGGGGCTTCACCAAGTTTAATGCGGATGAATATGAAGACATGGTTGCTGAGAAGCGCCTTATTCCTGATGGCTGTGGGGTCAAGTATATCCCCAGTCGTGGTCCCTTGGACAAATGGCGAGCCCTGCACTCCTGAGGGGTTCCACAGTGTTCTCCTGTACCCTACCAAATCATGTTCAGTAATAAATCTCACATCCAGTCTGCTTAAAAAAAAAATAGATATGTAGAGAGATAAATCGATAAGTTATTAGTTAGAGTTTAAAGGGTGTAAAGAGACACCATGACCATGGCAACTCTTATAAAGGAAAACATTTAATTGGGGCTGGCTTACAGTTCCAGAGGTTTAGTCCATTATCATCATGGTGAGAAACATGGCATCATGTGGGCAGACATGGTGCTGGAGAAGGAGCTGAGAGTTCTACATCTTGATCTGTAGGCAACATAAGAATGCTCAGAGTTGCTGGGCGGTGGTGGCACACGCCTTTAATCCCAGCACTCGGGAGGCAGAGCCAGGCGGATCTCTGTGAGTTCGAGGCCAGCCTGGGCTACCAAGTGAGTTCCAGGAAAGGCGCAAAGCTACACAGAGAAACCCTGTCTCGAAAAACCAAAAAAAAAAAAAAAAAAAAAAAAAAAAAAAAAAAGAATGCTCAGAGCCACACTGGGCATGGCTTGAGCATATGAGACCTCAAAGCCTGACCCCACAGTGACACACTTCCTCCAACAAGGCCATACCTACTAATTGGTGTCACCCTCTATGGGCCAAGCATTCAAACACACGAGTTTATGGAGGCCATTCCTTTTCAAACCACCACATCCCACTTCCTGGTTCCCATAGTCTTGTAGCCATAACATAATGCAGAAATCCAGTCTATCATAGTCTCAACCCTGTTTAGAAGTCCAAAACTCAAAGTCTCTTCTGAGATTCATATCATCTCTTAACTGTAATCTCCTGTAAAATCAAAAGGCAGATCACATACTTCCAATATAATAATGTCACAAGATATACATTACCATTCCAAAAAGTGCTAGTGCTGTGGGATGTTCTGTATGGCAAATGTGTCGCTCTGATTGGTCAATAAATAAAACACTGATTGGCCTGTGGCTAGGCAGGAAGTATAGGTGGGACCAAAGAGAGGAGAAAAGAAAGACCAGGAAGGCAGAAGGAGTCACTACCAGCCGCCGCCAGGACAAGCAGCATGTGAAGATGCCGGTAAGCCACGAGCCACGTGGCAAGGTATAGATTTATAGAAATGGATTAATTTAAGCTATAAGAAGAGTTAGCAAGAAGCCTGCCATGGCCATACAGTTTGTAAGCAATGTAAGTCTCTGTGTTTACTTGGTTGGGTCTGAGCGGCTGTGGGACTGGAGGGTGACAAAGATTTGTCCTGTGGGCAAGGCAGGAAAACTCTAGCTACAAAAAAGGAAGGAAGGAAGCATAGTGAGGAAATATTGGACCAAAGCAAGACTGAAAACCAGCAGGGCAAAGTCCAGACACTGCAGCTCCATGTCTAATGTCAAAGCGCTCTTCAGATCTCCAACTCCATTCATATCTGTTGACTGCAACACACTTCTTTCTCTTGGGCTGGTTCCACTCCGTCAGAGCTTTCCTTGGCAGGTATCTGATGACTCTGGCATCTCCAACATCTCGGGGTCTCCAGCATAATCCTGGCTTCACCTTCATAGCTTCACTCTATGGCCTCTTTAGGCCTCCATGCAGGGACACTCCTGACATATGCCAGACCTCAGCAGCTTTCCTTACTCATGGAGAGAGATTCCATAACCCCTTTATTCTATCCTTGACTCTAAAGCCAGACCCATGTGGCTGAAGCTGCCAAGTTCTCCTGCTTGCTGGGGCTGGAACATGGCCCTCTTATTCAATTACATCTTCATCAGCCTTCTGTTTTCGATGGCTTCCTTTGCTGCCTGTGCCTGGCTATCCTGGAACTCACTCTGTAGCCCAGGCTGACCTCAAACTCAGAGATCTGCCTGCCTCTGCCTTCTGAGTGCTGGGATTAAAGTCATGCACCACCAAACCTGGACCTAAGCTTTTTAAAATTTGTTTTCACAAGTTGGAAACTTAGCTGGATGGGGTCTTGCCCTGAGGTCACCCATCCCCTTGTCCTTTTTAATATCAGGCTTTACATTAATCTGTTCATCTCTTTGAACACAGGACTTAGCTCCATCCCACTTACTGTTGCCCACCTTTCCTCAATCTGTACATTTTGTATTTTTCTCTGCTGATCTTTGTCCTTTTTGTTATAGATCTTCACAGGAGTGAACACTAATAACCACAGGACAGAGTCAATACTAGGCTGTTTGGAGAGTTCCTCTGCCAATGGTATTAATCCAAAATTCTTCCCTTTAGCCTGAGGTAGAGTTTTCCGACAAGGGCAAAAAAGCAGCCACATTTTTTGCCAAAATATCACAAGAACAGTCTCTAGGCCACATACAAATATTCTTCTCCTCTGAAACCTCCTGACCCGGGCCCCCACAGTTCGAATTACCCTTAGCACCACTGTCTTCCATGTTTCTACTAGGACGGCCCATTAAAAGCCCCACTTAAAGCATTCAAGTGTTTTTCTAATTCACAGTCCCAAAGTCCACATCCCTTTAAACAAAAGTATGGCCCAGGCCTATTACAGCAATAACCCAGTCCCTGGTACCAACTTCTGTCTTAGGGTTTTGCTGTTGTTTCTTGTTTGGGGGGGGGTTGCTTTGTTTTGTTTTGCTATGAAGAGATACCATGGCCATGGAAACTCTTATTTTAAAAAATTTAACTGGGGCTAGCTTACAGATTACAGTTTCAGAGATTTAATCCATCATTGTCATGGTGGGACATGGTGGCATGCAGGCAGACATGATACTGGAGAAGGAGCTGAGAATTCTACATCTTGATCCACAGGCAGCAGAAGGAGACTGTGTGCTACACTTGGCATAGCTTGAACATATGAGACCTCAGACCCTGGCTCCACAGTGATATACTTCTTCCAACACGCCCCACCACACCTAATCCAACAAGGCAACACCTCCTAATAGTGCCACTCCCCATGGGCCAAGCATCCAAACAAATGAGTTTATGAAGGCCATTCCTATTCAAATGACCACAGATAGATGGATAGATAAGATAGATGATGATGATGATGATGATGATGATGATGATAGACAGATAGATAGATGATAAATAATAGGTGATAGATAGATAGATAGATAGATAGATGGATGATAGGTAATAGATAGATAGATAGATAGATAGATAGATAGATAGATAGATAGATAGATAGATAGATAGAAAGATAGAAAGATAGATAGATGATAGGTAATAGATAGATAGGTGATAGATAGATAATAGGTAGGTAGATAGATAGATAGATAGATAGATAGATAGATAGATAGATAGATAGATAGATAGATAGATAGATAGATAGAAAGACAGATAGAATAAAACCCCATCATTTATGGGATAGAATTAAATATCATCATGTTAAGTGAAATAAGCCAGATCAGAAAGGTAAGTGTCCTGTGTGCTCTCTCGTATGTGGCATCTAGAGGAAAAATCAACTGTCAGAAAAGCAGAGGAATGACTAAGAAGGAGGAAGCAGAGCAAAGGTAGGGGAGCAGGAGGGAGTAATCGGGGATTACGATCATGGTATATGCATGTATAAGGCCGGAACAATGCAATCCACTATTCTGCACAATTCATCCACATCAAGTAAAAATATAAACATTACTTTGGGTGTTTCTGAGAGGATGTCTTCGGGAGAAACACACTTTTCAGTTAATGAAGAGGATAAAGCAGACTGCTTTCCCCAGCGTGAGTAGACCCTATCCAGGCAGTTGAAGGTCTGGCTGGAACAAAAGGCTGACCGCTCTGTGAAAACAGCTTGCTCCACACTGACTACCATGAACTGGGAGCCATTGCTTCTTCCCTTTGCCTGGGTCCCAAACCTGTTGCCCAGAGTGGAGCTACACTTGACTCTCTGGTTCTCAGAACTTCGGACTCAGACTGAAAATGCGTCATGTCTCCTGGGTCTCCAGCTCCCAGGCACCACCTGTACTGCCTGAAGCTCATCAGCCTCTATGTGGTGGCATGAGCCAAATCCTCTAAATAAATCTCTTTGTCTGCATCTCTGGAGCATCCTAACATAGAGACCTATGTTCACTTTCTGGTTCTACCACATTCTAGCTCTCTGAACCTTCTCACGTCGAACACTGTCTTCTTCTGTGTCCGAGGTGGAAAGTCAAAGTGCCCGTGTCGTGGGAAAATGAAACGTACTAACATAGATCAGATGCTTAGTTCAGTCCCTGACAGCTATTTAATTGTGGGTGGGGAATATTAATATTTGGCTAATAAAAGTAGCCATACAGAGTACATTCGAGGGCTCCTGAAAATACACAAAGTCCCTACAAACGAATGCAAAATCGTGTGTTCACGATCATAGCCGTACCAAATAATGATAACAATAAAAGTCCACAGCTTTCATCAAGCTCTCAAGAGACACGTAGTTCAGAGAGAGCACAAAGATCCCTGATAAGCCTGGAAAGACGACTCCATTGTGTGGAACTCTGGGGTTGACTTGAAAGAGGAGATAAGGGACAAAGAACCTCAGCTTCCCAGTGGAGCCTTTGGAGTCCTGGTACCCAAACACTCCACTCTCTCTCTTTCCCTTTCCACTCAGAATTTTCACCAAGTCAGCTGTCCTGCTGACAACCAAGTCTTCCATTCTGACCCACCATCTCCGCTGCAGGCCCCAGAGGAACATTTTAACTCGGTCCCAGATCCCCGGGTGGTTGACAAGTTCTCTCGAACTTACCTTGGGAGGGATTCTTGAGTCTCTTCTCCTTTCTTATGGCATCGCCCTGATTCATGCCTTTTGTTATCTGTTACCTGGATAACCCCAACAGCCCGCTCCAGACTCCAGTCCTCATTGTGGGCACCACTGCCAACTTTGTTTCCCCTGAGGTCAAACACCTGGCTGTCTCCCCGCTCACCTTTACTCTTCCTCAGAGCCGAGTCCTGATCGTTCCGTGTGCCTCTTTGCCACAGTTGTTCATATGTCTGTGTCCGCACTTTCTTCTCTCCCTCCCTCCCTCCCTTCAGCTGCCCCCGAAGCCCCTTTGAGCCATCCTGCATGGCTTCCATCCCTTAAACATCAGTGTTTCCACACACAACTGCTCGTTAGAACTAAAGCAGTTTGAGTGCCTGAGGCTCAGAGAAACTGTTTTACCATAAATATGTGCTAGATCCAGAGTTTGAATCCTGGAGTGCTGGGCTCTTACCTTTCAGCCCCACCTTGAAGCATTCTCTTTCATTTCGATCCAACTTATTCCACCTTTTCTTTTGATCCTGACTTTTCCTCATTTCCCTAAGACCTACACCACCATATCTGCTGGTTTATCTTGCTGATCTGCCCCACTCTACAGACGTATGTGTCTATCCAGCTGCATTCTGAAGTCAAATGGTCTAGATTTAAACCTCAGTTCTTCACTGGGAGATCCTGTGTTTCCCTCTACTTCTGTTTCTTTGTCTGTAAAGTGGGAGTGATGATAAGGCTAATGTCCTGTTATCCTTGAGCCAATTAAATAAACGATTACACATAAGCATTTAGAGATGGATCTGATACATAGAGAGAGGGCGATACATTGTAGTTATTATAATTAACATTGTGTCGGAAATGTGCTTTGGGCTGATGGGATTGTCCCTGATAATAGTCATTGTGCCTTGTGAGTTGTATGTGCCCAGTGTGTGATTGCTGAAAGGGTGACTATTAAGAATAGTCTCTTTCCTACATACACCTGCAGTGTGATCAGGAAGACACAGCCTATAGATAGACCAATGATCAAAATCTCATTTGTTCCTAACATTAGAAGCCTAACAATTCTTGTTTTCTCAAGACAGGGTTTCTCTGTGTAGCCCTGGTTGTCGTTGGAACTCCCTCAATAGACCAGGCTGGCCTCGATCTCAAAGATCTGCCTGCCGATGCCTCCTGAGTGCTGGGATTAAAGGCATGCACCACCACCACCACCTGGTGTCTAACAATATTCATAAGAGAATGCTTTCAGTCCAAATGGAGAGCAGTAACTGTGTTACCAGGGTGGTGGTTACTGCAGGGATGGGCAAGAGCACACGCTGCTAACTGACTGGAAGACGAGACATAAATACGCATTTCATCAGAAAATTAAATAGGTGATCCTTACCTTCCTGACGTGGGGCAGGGGACTGCTAATAATGGATTTAGGTTTAGTCCCTTGAGTGTCTGAATAAGTAGAACAAAGGAGTGGCTGTGGATCCCGGCTTCAGAGAGACACACGGTAGCTGTTGCAGCTGCTGCAGACAGACTGAGAAAGGATTGGTGGGAACCCAGGGAGGGAGATAAGGAGGACAAGTGGGAGGAGAAGGGATAACTATCATGATTGCAGGTGATAAATGAGAATAAAGGGAGAAACAAAGGGGAACTATCTGAGGGAGAGGGAAGATCTAACCTGGAGACACTTGTAAGGTAGAAACCCTTAGGCTCCTGTTTGTATACACACGGACATGACCATTCGGAGTAGCAACCTAGCAACAAATACAGTCTGCCAACTGCATGTTTTACCTGATTTGGCTATAGATAAAAGCACCTCCCAAGAAAATAGCCGAAGGTATGGCCAAGAGTTTATGTACCAAGATGTTTATCGTATCTTTATTTTATGGCAAGAAGCTGCAATTGCTTCAGAATGTCCAGTAACATGGAATTGTTTACATAAATTACACTGAATCTTGTAAAGAAAAAAACCTTAAATATCATCAATTTAAAAAACATGTGGGGTTGTGGATTTAGCTCAGTGGTAGAGCGCTTGCCTAGCAAGCGTAAAGCCCTGGGTTCGGTCCTCAGTGCCAGAAAAACAAAAAACAAAAAAAATACCACCACCACCAACAACAACAACAAAAAAAACATGCATAAGTTTTCATGATATATAATTGAGCAAAGTGGTTACATACACCCTATAGGTTTCCTAGGTCCCAGAATGCCTGGTGTTTGCCATGTTTACATGTCTGGAGTCAGGGAGAATCATGAGTCTTACATTTTCATCGTAGGTGTTTCGGTAGGAGGACTCGTGGGTAGGAGGCATCAGCCTGAGGACAAGTTCTCGAGAGAAGAGCAAGACGCGGTTTCAAGAAGTACTGTTACCCAAGCTGGGAGAAGATATTTAATGCAAAGCCACAACCTTCAAGAAGTCTGAATCATTTGGTGAATCATAAATGTGAATGCGGAAAAAGTTTTAGTAATGCTTAGCCAGCTTATCTCATTTATATTAGACTTATGTAAGTGCAAGGGACTGAGTAGAATCTATGTTTAAAGGACAAGGGACAAGTTTGTTGTCTTTCTTTTGAATTTTTAAAGGTGTGCGTGTGTGTGTGTGTGTGTGTGTGTGTGTGTGTGTGTGTGTGTGTGTGCACATGACGTCTGTGCATGGCAGACGACAACTTGCAAGAGTCAGTTCTTCCACCTTTACGTAGGTTCAGGGGAATAAATTGTGGCTGCCAGCCTTGTGTGGCCATGCCTTTGACTGGCTGAGCCATCTTGCCAAGCACTGGTTCTTGAGACAAGGCTGCACTAGGTAACAAGGACTGGGAGACTAGCCTGGAACTCTTTATGTAGTCTGGGCTGGCTTCCCATGCACAACCCTCCTGTTTCAGCCTCCCGGTTTTCAGATTACAGCTGTGCATCACCAAACATATCTTTCTTAATAAACATAAAACAATGGTGCCTATCAATATAGGTGATTTCTTATGTTAATAAGAAGCAAAATGCAGAAAGGAAATGCTTCTAGAAGAGACGCAAAACACCACAATATGTTCTTTCTTGCTATTGACATTATCGGTCTGTTTTATTATTCTCTTTTCAAACATTTTTATGACTTTTTTTGTTTTTTTTTAAAGTAATTGCTTAATGATGGAGATCTGTTCTGAGAAAAGAATCATCAGCTGAGTTATTGTGCAAGTATCAGAGGGTATGTGCATGAACCTAGGTGGAGATACTCTGGTAAATAACTAGTATGCATGTATTTGAGCATGTGTGCTTATGGACATGTATGTATAATGTCCTATTGCTCCAAGAGCTAGGAAGAACAACACATAAGTTTAAATCTAGCAGTTTAAATCAGAGAGAATGACGCACTCAAGAAACTTGGAAAATCAGAGATGTCTGAGGCTAGGGCCTGCATAACACAGCGAACTGTTTTCTGTATTCGAGCAAATGGAGAGAACTCTAAAGTAACAGTAAGGAATGGGGTGTAGCTCAGTGGCAGAGCACTTTCCTAGCATACAAGAGGTGCTAGGTTCAATCCCCAGGGCTGAAAGAAAACAATATAAAACACAGAGGAGTAAGGACACAAGACACTAAAAGCCCTAACTGTCTTTACCAAGAGTAATGCAATATACCTAATGATGTGCAATATGATTTTGTGTGGCTGGCAACACAGTAGATGTGTACTTGTACCGCCATCTTTTGATGGCTACAGTGTGACAAGGTGATACATCTGATATAACCCTCCAGGGCTACCACTGTCCTCTATGCAGACTCTAGCTGGCTGAGACATTTGTTATATAACTCACAACTCTATCATGTTTTAAAGGAATATTTTAGTAATTTTTTTAAAGCAGCGAGAACAAATGACTTGAGAGGTTTTAAAGCCGCTCTGGAATCGGTGCGTCTACCAGCAACTTTGCAGTAAAAAGGCTAAGAGTTGAAGGGGAGATACCTCGGCTGAACTTTTGCTTCTGCCAACATGGCCATTTGCAAAGCTGGGATCTTCTAGAATTTTCCTAGCCAGTTGTGTCAAAATACCCAATAACGTTCAACTGCCAACTTCAAAGTAACAGTGACTGGGGGGGGGGTGGCTGGAGAGATAGCTCAAAGGTTAAGAGCACTAGCTGCTCTTCTATAGGTCCTGAGTTCAGTTCCCAGCAACCACACGGTGGTTCACAACCATCTGTAGTGAGATCTGATGCCTGTTTTTAAAAAAAGGAACAGTGAGTGAACATCTGGAATGAAACAAACAGATTATATCATGAGTGTAGGACATCTCAGCAAAGAGTGTGAGCAAAGCATTTTGTGAAAACAAATATACTCCCCCTTTAACTTACCACTCAGCTTCAACCATTTCCACACTAGCTGTGGGGTCCTGACCAGCCAATCTACTGAAATCCCCAGAAACAGAAAACTCAGATCAGTTTCTGTCTAGTGTAGCCAAAGATGTTTCTTTAATTCCCTAGGAATTTATAAGCTTATTTATTTTTACGGCCCACAAAATTCAGGCTCAGCAACGAATGCAAAGTGCCTGACACATATGTATTATGCATGTGTGAGCATTTGTTTATATTCTCGTTGACGTCTTCAAATCTGTTCAATGAGGCTTTTTATTCCGTACTTATTATATACGATGTTTCATTAAGATCCATGGCGAGAGTCACTCCTGGTCTCTATTTACATTATTTCAGTGTTGCAAGGGATGTCTGCCGCTAGTTATGTAAATGGGAAACAACTTAGAAGATTTATGATATGATTAGCTTCCTTGCACTTGGTGACTCAGTTGCCTCTTGATTTTTATTTATGTCCTGAATGATGAGCAGCCTTCCCATTCGCCCACCCACACAGTCACCTGACCTGTAGATATGGCTGGGAATAAAGGTAGCATAACATCACCGCATGCCCTGCGGAATGGCAATAGCAAGTCTAGACACCACGAGGTAGGTCAGCTTCCGGAAGGAACTGGAAACCTGCTCTCAGGGAGGGAAGCTGCCCTGGGCGGGAAGCAGAAGCCAGTGGAGAGCTGGCCTATGCAGACAGCCCAGTGGGGGACAAGAAGAGACCCAGACCACAGAAACAAAGGCCTAGAGATGATTAGCAGGCAGACAATGCAGTGATTCCTACTATAGGAAACAGTAGACTAGGCACTTAAAAAATGTGATTATCAACAGCTGCCTTGAAACAGCACAGAAAAGCAGGGCAAATGGTGAGTTTGCAATGAGAGAAAGTTCTGTTGCTGTGGACGATAGCAGCTCCAGTCCTGTGGAAAGAGACCATAAACAGAGTGAAGACTTTTCAAGATAACTTCCTCCCGTTCGCAATTATTCATCGGTCGGTACATTATCCCCTACATGAAAAGCCAAAGCAGAAAATCTAAAAACCGAGCCAGAGAAACAAAACCCTTCAGCGGGTCCTGAATGAGGGACCCTGCGCGTGGGCTTTTCACGACGCCGATTTTATCAAGCCAGAGCCATGACTCCACTTTCACTTCTGCAAAGTACAGTCCGCATTCTACTTGAGGAAACTTACAGTATCCTACTTATCTACCTGTAATTTAGTTCTATTTTTACCTCAGTTCACAATCCCAATTATCCAGTGTTTGGGCCTTAGTCATATTCAGAACAGCCTGAAATAAAATTCTCTTTGAAGCTGTCTGGAGCCTTTTCAAATTCAAAGGCTCCTCAGCCTCTTTTCCACTCACCGCCCCACCCCCAGGCTACCACGGGGTCATTACAAGATGCAGACCTTTCCACCTCCTCCCCACCTTCCCTGAACTCTACTTGCAGCCCCCCCCCCCCCCGCCCCCCGATAATCTCCGCTTTCTGAGGAAAATCAATTAGCACAACACGAGGCATGTGAAGGTCTGTAGGTCCCTATTAAAGGGATGTTGGTTTTTCTATCTTCTGTTCTCTTCTGGGGATTTTCACTTTGAACAAACATCTCAAAGAGATGGAATTGGCAGTGAGAATTTTAGGTAAAGATGTTAAATCTCTCTCTCTCTCTCTCTCTCTCTCTCTTCCTCCCTCCTTCCCTCTGTGTGTGTGGCAGGTGTAGGGTGTGTGTGTGTGTGTGTGTGTGTGTGTGTGTGTGTGTGTGTGTGTGTTATGTGTATGTGAGGAGTATAGGGTGTGTGGGGGGTTTGGTGTGTATGTGGGGGTGTGGGGTGTGGTGTATGTATTGTGTATATGTGGGTGGGGTGGTGTAGATTGTGTGTGATATGTGTGTGTATGTGAGTGTGGGAGAGTGTAGAATGGGTGTACGTGGTGTGTGTATGTGGGTGTGTGTGTAGGGTGTGTGTGTGTGTGATGTGTGTATGTGGGGGTGTGGGGTATAGGGTGTGTGGTGGGGGGAAGGTATGTGTGTGTTGAGGTGAGGGGATAGAAAGGCTTTATTCTTGTTCCTCACATCTCGGCTTGTGGGTTAGTATTGGGGAAGGTAATAGCAGACAGTTCCGAGCTCTGTGAAGATTTGAACAGTTATGTTGAGAGCTGCTTGGACTCAGCATTAGGGTGAATCCTAGGGGAAAAAAAAAAATGTCCTTTCAAGTGGCTTGCAATTTAGTGTCTATAGTAAAGGTTAAAACACTTGAACTCTCTTTTTAATTGGTCTATATTTTAACTTTGCATGTAGTGGTAAAAGACAGACTTTTTTTGGCATTGAACTGCTAGTGTGTGGAAGCGAAGTGTCTGAAATTTTATTAAAATAGTCTGATTTTGACAGAGTTGAACTACTGTGAAAATTAATTGATTGTTTCTCCCTTGGGCTTTGGAAAAGTCATTAAGGTTTTTATGGTTTATGGAAAATTGAGAATTGGAGTGTGCTAGAATCAATGGGTTGTCTGATGTACGGAGAAGAAAATGGCACTTGAGAGGGAAGACAGCATCAACAATTGCTCAGAGTCTCCCCTCTCTTCTGCTTTGACGGGCGGATTTACATAGAGCTTCTATATTTGCTCGTATTCAGAAGTCCTTAGTCAGTTGTTTCTTTGTGATGCTCTCTGTGAGAACAAATAATGAGGTCTGAGAGATGAGCCGCTGCATATTAGCATCTATTCTTTACTGAGAATTAAAAAAAAAAAAATACTGAGGACATAATCTAGAATACCGGAAATAATCCAGTGGGCCTGTATAGTTTGAAACAAGAAGGTTGAAACTGGGCTAACCTGGCAGTCCCTCCCCCTACACACTGAAAGAAAACCTTACCTATTCTATATTGGGCTTATAAATTTTGGAGACAATCATGGAGCCTTGTACAAATAATAGGTAATGAGTTGGGTCTAGCCGAGGCTACCAGCAGAACTTCCCAGCTTCAAATGAATCTTAGACTAGATAAACACTAAGTGGTAATAGAGGATACCATTCTGTAACTTTGTGTTCATTTTCTCCTGTCCATATGTCCTGATGGGGTCTTTTCCTCATTATAATCCTCACGAGTAATCCTACAAGAACTTGTTCTTGTCCAGTTTTTTGTTGTTATTGTTGTTGTTTTTTTTTTGTTTTTTTTTTTTTTTTTTTTTGAGACAGGGTTTCTCTGTGTAGCTTTGCGCCTTTTCCTGGAACTCACTCTGTAGCCCAGGATGGCCTCAAACTCACAAAGATCCACCTGCCTCTGCCTCCCGAGTGCTGGGATTAAAGGCATGGGCCACCACTGCCCGGCCCTTGTCTGGTTTTTATAAATACTAAATGGGTTGGGAGTTTTAAGGGTAGCCACTTCTGCCGTTATTTATTTCTGTCCCATCTCTTCCAAAAAGAAAGTTGTATTTCCGTTTTTCCAGACTCCTCCGGCTGTAGACTGACCCTTTCCTCCATTGGGTAGGCAAGATCATATCCAGGTCACTACCCTCTTCACCGCTCCGGCCCTTACACCAGTCTGTGCTGTCCCGGGAGTGAAGGTGAGCTAGCCATGAGAAGTTGGCTAGGATGAGCCTTGACTCAGGAGCATAGAGCACATGAACTGGCCCGGTAGGTAGCAGATTGCTTATCTCAGTTATCACTGCCATCTACAAATGAGATGGTTGTCTAGAAAAAAAAATCGACTGTAGAGGGGGTATTTTTACAATCACTGGGGAACAAGAAAGGGCCATCAAGTTATCACTGGACATTTGCCATGTGGAGTCCTCAGTTGTACATACGTTATCATATTTTCTCTAATTAAGCTGATCATTATTTCCTCTGCTGTGAAATTAAGAATGTCAGAGGACTATTCTATGAACATACAAGCTTTAAATCTCCCTCATAACTTGTATCTTACTTAAAAATTAATTTTTCTTTGTTTCTGTAGCTTTATTATCCAAGCCAGTAGAAAATTCATGACTCCATTCTGAAGTAAGTGGACACGTGGACCGAGGCAGGATGCCAGTTTATCTTATGGTTTTCAGCCTGGTATGGAGGGAGGCCTAACCCTTGGCTTTACACCACCAACTTCTGAATGACTAATTCCCGCCTTCCTCTCCCACAGTCAATTTATCCTATTATGTGTTCCCATGATAGACATCTCTGAACATGTTCTAACAGCTTGTTCACAGGGAAGCTTTCAGTTGAAATGGAAGACTAGCAATTTTTACCGCTCCAGTGCTTGCTCATAAGAATATAATGTATTAATCCATATCTACTAAACCAAGAGTATTGCAGCTATAGATTTATTAAGACATCAAAGGGAAGGGATTAGAAGGACCTTTTCAAAAGATGTGCTAAAGCATATATCCTTTAAAGGAGTAAAACTTAACTAAAGTATAGGTCTGAATCAGGAGATTTACCATTATTGTGGGTTTTTTTTCCCTCTCTTATCTGATCGTTGATCCACAATCATTTTACATCAATACCTAACAGTCATCTTTCCGAGCAACATTTTTCTTTTTCTTTATTATTATTATTATTTATTTATTTGATCCTCCAGGATGTCAGACCAACGAAGTATTACTCTGTCTTCTGTTTCAGAGATTACATTTCTTCATCCAAGGGAGGGGTGGGGAGACAGAGACAGACAGACAGACATGTGTGCAAGCATGTATGTGGCAAGGTGTGTGTGCGGAGGATTTACTATGTGAGTTCTGGGGCTTGAACTCAAGTCATTAGGCTTCATAGCAAGTGCCGCGGAGCATCCTCTCTGGCCTTCCGCTGGATTTTTAGACAAATATTCGTAGTCTGCCGTGAAAAGGAGAAAATATTAGCCGTACTACGTTTTGTTGTCCTTTGCAATGTGCAGCTTTGGAGCTTGATTTGATCTGACAGGTAACAGCAGCAGGCTCTCTAACTATGCAGTTTCATAGGCATGAGTGGTGTTTACTAACACCCGGGCCCCTCTGAAACCAGCAACTGATCTTTCTGGCTATCATCACCCAAAAGACAGTTTATGTTCCCTTGAAAGTGACGACAGTGACGCAGGCAGAGGATCCTTCGGCCCTCGGGGGCCGACAGGCCTAAGGGATCAGGGACAGCTGACAGACACGTCACCGCCACTCTGCACTAGATCCCTGCCACAGCACCGCCACCCCCAACATGCAAGGTTAGAGAACGCTTGAGGGTTGGGGAATAGGAACGTAGGTGTCGAAGGCTCCCATTAACGATGGGGAAGCAAATGAAGCACGGAACCGAGTGGAACTGGATTTGAGGTCACACTGTGTCTGTCTCTGCAAACTCAAGTTACCACCTGTGTTCCTGTCTGGAAGATGGCGGGGGATCGTAACTGTTCAGAGCGATAACGCATAATAAGTACTCCCTAAGTCAGTTGGGATCAGTTTGTCACAGTAAAATATTCTTCTATTAGAGTATGCTTCTGTGATGTAAAAGATTTATTATATCACAATTATACAGATAGCTGCCATTCAAAATTCTAAACAAACTCTGATTATATATATATGTGTGTGTGTGTGTGTGTGTGTGTGTGTGTGTGTGTGTGTGTGTAGAGAGAGAGAGGGAGAAACAGAGAGAGAGAGAGGGTATTTAGTACTGGCATGTGTACTTTGTGAACACTATTTCTCACGGTCAGAGCGGCAAGGCTAACATGCATATGTAATCCTCAATATTAGAAATGGAACAATGCAGTGTCTACCTGAGAGCACAAGCCTTGCAGCAGATTATTAGGAAGTCACCTGTGGAGCAGTCATGCAGCAGGGTCTTCAGTCTTCCAAAACATCAAAATAAGGACAGGGTGACAAACACACTCACAACGACACCGCGTCAAAAACAGCTGAAGTAGAAGGCGGCTGTGTGTGTTTTCTCATTTTATTCCCCTCACTCATTGCATTGCCTGCTAGTGAGCCCTTTTCTTTTCTTGTTCTCTTCTCTCTCTCTCTCTCTCTCTCTCTCTCTCTCTCTCTCTCTCTCTCAAATGTGTATATATGTATGGGTGTAGAGGACAGAGGTCAACTTTGTGTGTAATCCTCAGGCTCTCTCCACCTTGTTTTGTGAAGGCTCTCTCACTGGCCTAGGGTTTGCTGGTGTTAGGTTAGACCACCTGGCTAGGGAGCCCCAGAGAGCCATCTGTCTCCAGCACTTCCACAGCACAGGGACCACAAATTCACACCCCATACTTGACTTTATCCACATGGGGTTTTGAGAACGGAACTCAGATCCCCAGTCTCGCAAGACAAGCGCTTCACTGACTGAACCCTCACCTCGGCTTTTCAGAGCTGTTTTCTTCTTCCCGGTGGGTCACCTGAAGAACTGTGCTGACATGCAGCAGGCCAGCCTTCGAGGCGTGAATACAGGTGCGTGTTCGGTGCATTAGTAAACATTCATTGCTGGCCAGGAACCAGCAAGCTCAGCCAGATTGGAGAAAGCGATTGCACCACTCCAGTGTCCCACCCCTGTAAGACCGGCAATGGAAACCTTTTCTCCACCTCTCTTCCTTAGGCAACCCTTGAACCATACATTGCTACATCAAAAATCCCCAACCACATAGGGGATGGAGTCCACTCAGAGTCACCGCCATCTGGGAATTGTCTTGAATAGCCTAACCCCAAAGTGACAGGACACAAGGTAACGACAGAAATGCTGCCGACTTAGTCTCGCTTCCATGGGAACAATTTCTTTTCTTTCAACCCAAATGCTAGAATTGGCTGCCTCCAGGATGGACCACCTGGGAGCTATTTGTTTCATGGTTCAAAAGTTTGTATATTGAGCTTTTGTTCTGATAATGATCTAAATGCCAGTTTTACTTTTGCCTTGAATGGCAAGTCTAACTATTTTATTTTTTTGGAACTTTGCTGCAAGAGGACAAAAATGACCAAAGCACTGAGCCATGAAGAAGCGGTTTCTCTCTTTGGAATAATTAACCTTATCTTTGGTAAAAAGCAGCCTTACAGGAAACACACATGCACAGAGAGACATATACCATCACCATTAGCACCTTTTTCTACCCTTCTGTGTATTTGTCTTCCCACCACAAAAGTAGGAGAGATGGCCATTCAAACAATTAGGAACTCTTAAATTTTTGTTTGTTTGTTTGTTTGTTTGAGACAGGGTTTCTCCATGTAGCCTTGGAGCCTATCCTGGAACTCGCTCTGTAGACCAGGCTGGCCTCAAACTCACAGAGACCCACCTGCCTCTGCCTCCTGAGTGCTGGGATCAAAGGTGTGTGTCACCACCACCACCACCACCACCACCACCACCACCACCACCACCACCACCACCACCACCACCACCCATAATTAGCAACTTTTGGCACAAAAAACAAATAACAATTTTTCCCAAGAGAGACTAGTTTCAAAAGGGAGGGGGCTGTGTGGTTACAGAGTAACCCAAGACTCCTCAGACATGGTAACAGTTGTGAAACGTTTGCAAGCTTGACTGACAGTATCCCTTGACTGCTTTTGCACTCATAACACTGATGAATATACATCTGGGGGTGTGGTTCCGTCCCTAGAGTGGTGCCTAGGATGCACAAGGCCAGGAGGCTGAGTCAAAAGGCTGTAGAAACCTGAGAGTGTCTGTCTGTGCTTGTGGAAAGTAGAGGCAGCGGGGTCAGAAATAGAAGTCCATCATCCTAGGCTACATAACGGCCAGCCTGGGCTACATGAGCTTCTGTCTCAGAATAACTCCGCAGGTTTGAAAATGATTTCAGAATTACTAGCTATCGAGGCACATCATTCCCATGAACCATTTTAAAATATTGTTTATATTAAAATAAGAACAATGAAACATTCAGATTTCGAATCTTGGCACTGGCTGAATAGAACATTCAATGTTTACGACTTAAATTTTCAACACACAATGCAAGAGTATATCATCTGGTCCATGTAAGCCCTGCATTGTCTGTACAAGATTTTATAATTATATCATCAACCTACTGTAAGGGCAAAGGCCCTCTTAAGAATAAATACGGTAGAGAAATGGCCCGGTCTTTAAAGAATTTGCCTTCTAATATTGAAGACTTGAGTTTAGTCTCCCTAAATCCACATTAAAAAGCTAATCATGGTGCTGTGTTCTTGTAATCACAGTGCTGGATCTTGGGCTAATGCACACACACACACACACACACACACACACTCACGGAACAAATTTTGGGCAGGAAGTGATTATAGAATTCTGTACTCATGTTCTAAAGGAAAGATGGTAAACAATCTCCAGTTTCCCAAGACATGGAGAAGGCCTTTTTTTTTTTTTTTTTTTTTGGTTTTTTTGAGACAGGGTTTCTCTGTGTAGCTTTGTGCCTTTCCTGGAACTCGCTTTGGAGACCAGGCTGGCCTCGAACTCACAGAGATCTGCCTGCCTCTGCCTCCCGAGTGCTGGGATTAAAGGCGTGCGCCACCACCGCCCGGCGAGAAGGCCTCTTACACGGAAAGTTTGTCATGGTTGTAAGTTAAATTTGTTTGTCTTGTTGCATTTTATTACTAAAACCCATTCGTTATTTTGTATGTGCCCAGCAGGCAGAAGGGCTTCAGGGCCTCTGTTGAATTTGTTCATCTTAATCTCAACTTTTCTTTTTAGTAGAATGAGAATTTTGACTTTATATTTTCATTTAAAATTATAACTATATGACCTTTAAGATCTTTTCCACTCTATAACCTCTACTTTTATTAAACTTTCCCTTAAAACGAATGATTGGAAATGCCTTTATAATAATAGCTAAGCAATACTTCCTGTGGCAGCTGCTTAAGCCTATAGGAATATTTACAGGAGTGATGGCCATCTGCAGAGATAATGCAGACCTGGGGAACCTCCAGAGACTCTTTTCCTTGTGTCCGTGAATTGCTGCCTGAGATAGCTTTGTTCTCTAAAAATTATATTCTTCTGCTCAGGCCTTCCACTGTCATCCCCCCCCCCCCAACACACTTTACCCCTCTCTTGTTCTGGGAACACCTGTGAGGGGCATCCATGGCTGGGAGACCTGTAAGGCAACAAGAATGGGTGTATCTTACCTACCACACACGCTGTGAAGACCCCGGAGAGATGCCCAGGTATTTTCACTTATATTAGTTCATCGTGGTGGAACTCCTCACTCCAAAGCTGTCTCCCCGGTCTCCCTGCTGAGCTTCCTGCCTCATAGTCTTCTTCTCATCCTGGGTTCAGTCACTCCTTCCTCTTCCACTCCAAAGGTGGCCTCTATTTCCAGTTCCTGTGGGTGCCTCGTGCCTGCCCCCTGCGGCCTGCCCTTCACTCACTAGACCTCCTCCTCTCCTTGAGAGGCAGCTCTGTGTGGACAGCTCTCAACTGTGCTTTTTAGTTTTTCGGGGTTTGTTGTTGTTGACTACTGTGTTTGAGGCTGAGGATGGACCCCAAGGCTTCCCCCAGCTCAGCACATGCCAAACCGCCACATCCAAACCCCTGTGGACCATTTTTGTTTCTTAATTACATTTCTACCAACTGTCCTTTTTTTTTCTTTATTTTAAGATTTTCTTGATTTAAGTTAGCATGCCGAGTTTGCCTTTCTGCTGTCTGTGTTTACATATCGACACTTAAAGTCTGAAGGATTTGATATCTATAGAGAAGCATTAGCATTCACCATGAAGAAATGAATTAAATATGTTAAAATATATGAGCTTATAATGATATTTAAAAATACTTGAGGCAGACATGATGGCACATGCTTGGAATCCAAGTACTCAGAAGGACAAGGCAGGAAGATTTCCATGAGTTTGAAGCAACATTCTGCCTCAAAGACACCAACAAACAAAATAACAAATAATCAAAAAACCCACACCAACAACAAACAACAACACACATACCCATACACACTCGCACACTCTTACACACCCCATTAGTCATTTTAGGAATTTTGCTGGTAGCAAAAAAGAGACAGACCATGCTTTTTCCCATAGTAATATATCACAGAATCACTGAGGAATTTGCAAGGGAAAGGTTTATTTACTTTTTACTGGAGTGCGTCCGTGTGTGTGTGTGTGTGTGTGTGTGTGTGTGTGTGTGTGTGTGTGTGTATGTATGTATGTATACACGCACACGTGTGTTGAAATGACTTGTATTTTAAATTGCAGAAAGGTTAATAGAATTCAAGTATCACTGATGAAACTGAAAAAAGGCCTGAGTAATATCTGTTAATAAACCATTAAGGATAAAAATTAATGGGAAACTTTATAAGGCGTAGATGGAGCAGACTACCTAGAACTCACAGATGAAATTAGACACTAGAGAACAGTAAATGACCGTAAGTTCTGTTTTCTCATAATATGCAAAGGATATAAAATACACTACTATGAAATATTCTTCGAAAAATGGAATGATCTTTGTCAAGACCTCTTGATCTATGAACTTTACAGAAACTACAAGAGACAAAGAATATCACAGAAAGACAATCAGAAAAACACAGAGGGGGGAAATCCTAAAGAGTGAACTTCCTGCCTCATTCACTGGAAGAAAAACAAAGGAAAAACGAGGAATGGGCAGGAGGTAGAGAGATGGCTCAGTGGGAGGTGGAGAGATTGCTTCTCTTCTGGACGACCCAAGTTTGGCTCCTAGCACCCTTGTCAAGTGGCCCACAATCACCTATAACTCTGGTCCCAGGAGATCTTACACCTTCTTCTGGCCTCTGAAGGCACCAGAAACACATACAAACATACACATAGCACATAAACAGAAGTAAAATAAAAGTTTTTAGAGAGAAAAGAAGAAAATAGGACCCACATATGAGGATCGACTTTAGAAGCATATTATGCATGTTTTGGCTCCTTATTTGAACAAAGCAATTACATGCAAATATTATCTTGGGAAGCAATCAGAAAAAGCTGAAGGCTGAGTACTTGATAATATTGACCTGTATAACAATTTTATTACTGTTATTTTAAAGTAATCTTTATCTTAAACACATGCTGTAAAATATGCATGAAGAGAAGGGATAAGAAACCTAGGATTGATGTGAAAAGCACGTAGACCAACAAGAGATACAGATTGGATCAAGGAAAAGAAGAAGGTGTGAGTGAAACCATGAGCTCCATGGCAGTTCATTTTGTGTGTATGTAGTGTTTGTATTTTTAGGGTGTGCTCACACATGTGTGGAGTGCGTATGCCCACGTGTGTCTCCATGGAGGCCAGAGGAGGATGTCAGATATCCTGTTTTCTTGGTCTCCATCTTATTTGCTTGAGAAGGGGACACCGAACCTATAGTTTGCCATTTTGGTTAGGCTGGCTGGCCAATGAACTTCCAGGACCTTCCTGTCTATACCTCCAACACTGGTATAGCCATGTCCAGCATTTACATGGTTTCTGGGGATTCAATCTTTTCCTTACCCACTGAGCCATAACCCCAGCCATGAATGGTAATTCACTGTGTTATTCTTTATACTTTTTATATGTCTAAATTTTTTCACCATAAAATGTTTCTGAGGATGCAGTGACTAATACATTTCTTACCAGATGTAATAGAAACCCTAATATCAAAAGAAGAGTTGGTTCTGAAACTGTATTCAATCCAACAGAATCAGATTTTATCTTATAAGACTAAATGATACGGTCAACATATCCCTCTCGTACTCCCCCCCCAAAAAAAGTCCCCCTCACACTCCCCCAAGACAAGCCCCTCTTCATACTCCCCCTATTACTGTAATTAACAAGGCAATTCCATATAATTTATCTGGTAATCAAGAGAGGTTTATTTCTGGGATAACTTACAGCCAATAGGGGTTGGTTACAAGATCTGGGAGAGATGAGGTACCATCCAGCGGAGAACTCTGGCTTGGTGTCCCATCCAGCTTCCAGGACCACGAGGTACCCAGAAGGGCCAAACATGTATGCACCTTGAGTCTTAAGGGGCTCCCTCTCAGCCACGCCCCAGGGGGCAGGTCATAGGCAGGTTGGCAGTTACCTGCCGTCACTCTAGGGGCAGTGTTTCAAGGTCAAAGCTGGAACAGCTACGCACTACACTCCCCCAAAACAAGGCCCCCCTCATACTTCCCCAAAACAAGCCTTCAGAAAACATGATACTGTCTGTTAGAATACAGAGACTGCATGAAAAAAATGATATGAAGGAAAGTGTCTACTACGATTAATTTTAGGTCATACCACTGCATCATGTGAGGAATATGGTGATCCAGGCTGGAGGCCCTGCTGTGTAAATGTAGGTGAACTAAGGGATTTGAACTGACACCCAGCAGGAGTCCAGCAAGACTGCTAAAATGATCTGGGGAGCCACAGCCAAGCCACCTGCTGACGGCTCCTTGCTGGGACTGCAGGCAGGCAGGGAGCAATCAGCTGCTGTAGGTGTGGAGCTAGAGGCCCGAGAACAGGGAAGCAGATCCCTAAGGAGCAATGTGCAGTCCATGTTGGCAGATCAGGACAAAGCCAGTCCAGCTCGAGTCCTGACCAAAAGTCACAGGATGGGAAGGCTAGCTTGCAAAGAGAGAAGCTACTGCGAAGACTTCCTGAGTTCGGCAGGACTGGTAGAGAGGTAGCAAAGTATGCTGTAAAATGTGTCTTTCTCTGTCCTGCCGGCCAGCTCCCAAATAAGGACATGGAGACTTTTAATTTAATTATGAAAGCCTTCAGCTTAGGCTTGTTTTTAACTAGCTCTTATAACGTAAATTAACTCATATTTTTATTAATCTACATTCTACCCCGTGGCTTTTACCTCTATCCCAGTCTGTGTGTCTGACTTGTTCGGCATCTGGCCACATCTCTAGCATGACTAAATTCATTCTACTCAGAAGTCCCACCTATCTTTCCTGCTTAGCTATTGGCCATTTAGCTCTTTATTAAGCCAATCAGAAGGCGCCGTAGGCAGAGCCACATCTTTACAGTGTATACGAACATTCCAGCAACAGCACACTGATATCCAGTGTAGTTCGAAGTACAGGGCTCACACTTAGGAGGAGAAAGCATCAGTGGATTTAGTGAAAGGCCTGGGACCTGCTGACGATGTGGCTTGACTAGAGTCACATCCCGTGTATAACCACACGGATGCAGGCAGAGGACATCAATGGAGATGGAATTTGGACCCCGGTTTGAGTTCTCACTCTGCTTTCCGACTGCGCACTCTGTCCCTGGTTGACAGGCATTCAGGAAACACTTTACCAAACATTTCTATCAGCTTGGAGCTCTTGTCACCACAGCTTTCCTCCCAAGCCTGCCTCAGATGCTAATCCCTTGCTCAGGCAGCTGTAGAGAAGAGCCAGCAGCATGCAAGTGAGGAAAGCCTGGACTGGGGGGTGGGGGTGGGGGCCGCGAACTCACCTGCATTTGTTTCTTCCCAGTTTGCTAGCTCTGGGCAGGTTTCCCATTCTTTTGGAGTGTTTGCCTTGTCATTTGCAAAACAAGAATTATCTATCTGCACTTACTGTTATGAAAATGGAATTGAAAAGGGAACGTGACGACATAATATTAAAAGCGCTAGAAGCACTCCCTCCCTCACGAAAACAAAAACTGATTTGGGCCTCTGGGGTTCTGGAATACATTGAAGGCAGGTAGTTGCCGGAGAGCAACATTTTAGATTTTTTTTGCCGAATGGCATGTCACAAATGAAAGTTGTGTCATGAGCCTGTCTGAACTTGATTATGGAAGAGCTGTTTTTCACAAAATTTTATGAGTCAGAACATTTCAGTACCAATCCAGGCTCTTCCTTGATGCAAACCCTCCCTGTCATGGCTGAAATTGAGGAGGCTGCTCTGAGTTTCCTGATAATAACATACGGTTCAAAAGACATTTGTTTCTCTACTCTCTACCAGTAGACTGGGTGTCCTACTTCCCAGTTGTTAGTAGCTTAGACCACACATATCAAAAGAAGTTCATTCCTTTGGGCTGGAGCAAGGACATCATTCTAAACCAATTATCTGGAGAATTGTGTCAGGAATGGCTCATGGAGCTTTTCCAATGAAATCGAAAATTACAGAGGATTATAGACTAGTGTAATGTGTCAGGGGTTTGTTTTGTTCAACAATACCATCTATGAATGAGCAGTTCAGTCTGAGGACTGGCTCAGGCTAAGTGAGATTCAGTTGTGCAGATAGCTGTACATTACGGGAGACTGGAACAGACTGCAAAACATCTTAGTGTTCTATTGCTGTGATGAGACTTCGTGACCAATGAAAGCATTTAACCGGGAGCGTGTTTATAGTTTTCGAGGGTTAGTCCATGATCATCATTGTGGGAAGCAAAGAGGCATAGTGGTGAGGCAGTAACTGGGAACTTTGCATCTTAATCTGAAGGGAGAGAGACAGAGAAAGAGGCAGAAGAGAGAGAGAGAGAGAGAGAGAGAGAGAGAGAGAGAGAGAGAGAGAGAGAGAGAGAGAGACAGAGAAGAGACAGAGAGAGACAGAGAAGAGACAGAGAGAGACAGAGAGAGACAGAGAGACAGAGAGAGGAAGGGAGACAGAGACAGAGATTGGGCCTGGTATAAGCTTTTTAGCCTCACAGCTCACCCCTAGTGACACACCTCCTCCAACAAGACCACACCTCCTAGTCCTTCCCAAAGGGTTCCACTCCTTGGTGACTAAACATTCAAATATTCAAACAACCATACAAAGTATGCCTGCTTATCTATGATAAAGGCTCCTCTGCCTTTCAATATTATTTCCAACATTAATATTGTGAATATTATTTTAAAACATTGCTCACGAAATGTGACTGCCTTTCATCCTTACATTCCATTTCATAACAGTATATTTGAGATGGCCAGAATTTACTTCCAATCATTTTAAAGGAAATTAAATTTGAAAATGAAGTATATGATTTGCCATTATACAAATAGCTTTACTTTTTTCTTCTGAAAGAGTCTCTAGGCCTGTTGTTGATTTTAAACCATGAGCTGTTATTTATTCATTTCTAATATTATGTGTATACAACTGTATTTGAGTGTGGGTCCGTCCATGTGTGGGCAGTGTCCTCAGAAGCTAGAAGAGGGTGTCAGAGCCCCTGGATCCTGAGTCACAGATGGTTATGACAAGCCTGATGTGGTGCTTGGGAACTGAACTCTTGTCTTCTGAAGAGCATCAAGGGTTCCTAACCACTGAGCCATCCCACATCTGCGCTTGGCCTTAAAAAGCTTCACTTCACTAATGTTTATCAGTCTACATATCCAGCATTAAATTTAGTTTCAAACTTATTTGGCTAATTTCAACTAACTTAAAAAAATACCATTAATAATGATGTGGAATTTAAGCAATTATGGAAAATAAATATTCAGCTCAGAAACCCCTTGAATACCTTTTCCGTGACAATGCTTGATCAACAGCCAATGCTGCAATTTGTTCATTTCAAATTAAGTTGCTGAAGGTATTTCTGCTGCCTTTGGAAATCAATTTACAAATACATTGGGTTACCAAGAGACTATTATAGATCCTTTTCTAACACTAATCTTTTGAAGCCGTTCTCTGGTAAAAAAATAATTAACTTTTTTTCTGGGCTCATCAAAATTATTTTAGATTTAATAAACAACTCTTATTATTATTAGACAGGGTTTGTTCTAGCATTATTTAAATAGTGATAAAAATCTATGCACCATATTTTTCTGTTTACATCGCCCTAAAACATTCATATGAATAAAGAATATTATCTGTTATCTGGACAAAACACCTGATAAAAATATCATCTGGAATATTAAGTTTCCCACCTCTCACCTAGTAGTTGATGCCTGTCAACAAAATGAAAAGCCAGGCTGAAAGCATCGTGCTAGTTTTCCTGAGTTCTGGGCAATGTCCCAAGATTGAAATGAATTGTTCTTGGAGCTGTGGGGAGTGGATATCTGAAATCGCTCTTTTAAAAGCCGTAGGAGGCTTAGGGACTATGAAACAGTAAAATGTCAACTTGCAGGAAATTAAAGGCTTTAAGTCCTGAGTGTGACCTTGGAACAAGGTTGATTTCTAAGCAACTGCAGTCGGGGGAAACCACAGGCACAGAGGAGCAGGCAGAGAAGTTCTGCCTGGAGCCTACGGCCCTAGAGCTCCCCCGAACAGCAGGAATCTGAAACAAGAAAGAGTGGAGAAATAGTCCTAGTTCTAACACTGCTGCTTCTCGGTCACTTGGATTCATTCCCTAAAAGCCATTGAGCTAATATAATGGCTGGTTTAGCATCCACGCTCTGGAGGCAGATGGTCTAGGACCAGAGAGATGGTTTCTATCACTTGCCACTGGATCAGCTTGAGCAATGCAACTCTTCTAAGGCCCATTTGTAAAATGGGCTTGAAGTAGAACTCAGCTCTTTGAGCTTCTGTGAAGAATCAAGGGATGAGCAAAGGCCCACATGGTACTACAGTCAAGGTTCAACAGGAGAGCTCCCATAAGCATCATGCCCATGGGCTGTTGGAGATCACCCTAGATAAAGACACAAACAAGCTGTGATGGTGAAAAATACTCCAGGGGGAATCGGATTGTTTGGCTTTTGATAAGCCCTATCAATACATCAGACATCTGGATGAACTCACAAACCCCACTGGGAAAGAAGGACGTTTTAAGTCCCGGTAAGAACCCAAACAGGATGGTTGATTTTGATTGTCATCCTGATGGTATGAAGGGTTGCCCAGGAGATAAGTGAAACACACTTCTGGGAGTGCTGTGAGACTTTTCCAGAGACGATCAGCATGCAACTGAGGGATGTCAACAAAGGGGAAAGACCTGGCCCAGATCCAACAGGCTGAAGACCTGGGTGGAACAAATGTAGACGAAGAGGATGGAGTATGAACATCTGAACGCTTTCTGAACAGCTGGGTGGCTATTATTGCTGCCATTGCTCATGGGCTCCAGCTTCTTCAGCCTTCCACAGTTGGTTCCCGGCAGCAAACACAGAGAGATGGTCCTCAGTCTAGGACTAGGGGCTACGTCACCGGTCTCCACTGTTCTAAAGCTCCTAGATTCTTGAACTGAGCAATTGGTCTTCCTGGCTCTATGGCCCAATAGATAGCCATTGTGGGGGACTGCTCAGCTTTGGGTCATGTAAGCCAGTCTACAAAGTTAGTCTCTGATTGTGAATGCCACTTGGTAAGTCTGATATACATACATACATGCCTGGATACACACATACACACACACACACACACACACACACACACACACACACACACACACACACACACACACAGAGCGAGAGAGAGAGAGAGAGAGAGAGAGAGAGAGAGAGAGAGAGAGAGAGAGAGAGAGACAGAGAGACAGAGAGAGAGAGACAGAGACACACACACACACTTGGTTCTAGAGACCCAAGATTCTCCTCCAGAGAACAATGCAACTTGTTTTCAGGATTTATTTGTTTTTCCATGTATGTGGCATGTTGGGTTTGTTGGTGTTCTGGACTAATGACAATTCCTTCTTTTAATGAAGCACAGGTCCATCTCTTGCCCTTGGAAGTGGGAGGTGCCGAGAAGGTACAAATGAAGGGTCCTTGTTTCCCCTTTTCTTTTTTTATCCTGCTAGATTCTTCAAGCTTCCTGAGCTTCTGACCAATAGATCCACCACTCCCTGAGCAATTACGTGGGGTCCCGGGTCCCCTGCTCGCACCCAAGTACCCCAGTCGGAAGTCACAAGAACCAACCTTTTCATTGGCACAGATTGACCTTGGCAAAAGGGGAAGTGGACCATTAACTGGGGTGGTTTAGGTGAAAATGAAATGGATTCTGCTGTTTGTGGGAGATTCTTGGGAGGGGGAAAAAAACTGTGTCCTGAACATTGCTGTGGGAGTGGAGGACAGAATGAAAGAAGAGGCTTATCATCTGAAAAGATGCTCCGAGTCCTTTTATGAAAGATGCTATCAGAATCCCGGGACTTTTGGTACGCGATAGAAATCCTATCAGAAGGCAAACTTTGCTCCTGTGTCCTGATGGTCTCACCATCACAGAGCTCAGACAAAAATACCACTTTAGAAATAAGTTTTCTGGAGGAAATGACACTCGGAGTTATATACAGTTAGCAAAATACATGTTTTGAAAAAAATGCCTTTGAAGCTCAGCTCCAGTTTCAGAGGAAAGGAAAGTAACAATCAATATTGTTCAGTGGTGGGGATTCTGTAAACCTGAGGACAAACTTCCCTTTCTCTAACAGTGAATAATCTTGCAAAAATATCAACACTAACAACAGCAAGTATTTTCCAAGTGGTTATTCAACCAACCATCAATTTACACCGTCTACATCTCTGAAAAAACCCTTTTTGAAGTCTTCTGGGAAATCTCTACAGAGGGCCTTTTTTGTTTCTGTTTGAATTTTGATTTGTTTTGTTTTGTTTTTCTGTAGCTCTGGCTGTCCTGGAACTTACTCTGTAGACCAGGCTGACCTTGAACTCACAGAGATCCACCTGCCTGGGCATGCACCACTGTGCCTGGCAACAAAAGGGCATTTGGGGTAACACAATCTTCAAAGAAAGCTGAAAACTGTCTCCCTGGCCTTTCTTGCTACTGTGTGAATCTGCTGGGAACAGAGGGTCAGTTTATGTTTAGACAACATGGGACTGGATTGAATATTTGGCATGAGCAAACGTCACTGATGCTGGGCCTCAGGGATGGGGGACAAGACTCTGAGTCAGCACAAAATGGCTAACGCTGGATATCCAGAAAACGCAAATGTAAACAGTGATGTAATCTGTTATATAGCTATTTCTGGTAGAGTCACTTTTGTGTTGTGTACTTCTGTATAAATATGACCTTGAAATCACAGGCCTTTACCTTTGCCAGTCAGCCTGTGTGTACATGTATCTGTGTTTGTCTGTAAGCATGTGCACCTACCTGTACGTGACCTGTGTGCTAGGGAGCGTGTCTCTGTGCCTACTTGGGTGCAGTCCTTATAACTGGCATGTACCTGGGTGCCTGAAGGCATCTGCCTGCCCAGTGGCCTGAGTGCTGGTGAATAAGATGTTTGTCGGACCTACCTGGATTTCTCAGAATCCTCTGCAACCTCCTGGAACTCTCCTCCTTTCCTGGCATTGAAGCTTGGATCTCACTACATCCCCCAAGCAAAACTAGCAGAGATTCTGAACCACACCTTTTCCTATAATCCTCTAAAGGAGAAAAGGGGATGAGGAAATGCCTGGCTGTGTTTTAGGGAGGGCTCTGTAGCGTACCTTTTCATCCACTCCCATCCCCCAATATCACATTACAGGTGAAGATGGTAGATGGAGAAAACTCGTGGACAGGAATACATTTGTACCTGTTTGCAAAGCAGTGGGGGGAAAGTGCATTTGATTATGAATTGCAATAATTAAAACGAGCGTGATAGTCCTTAACGCCTCCATTCCAGGAAGAGATGAGCATTGCTCCATGAATGAGTGAATCGGCCTTACAAAATTGCGAGGTCTCTCCTCTGCAATTACATTTAGCCTTTTCTGAAATCATCCAAACAAAGTGCTCAGCAGGAAAGGAAGGTTGGGGAGCAATTTGGCAGTACATCATAGTGATTACTAGTTTTTCATCTTTGAGGGAGAGATGACTAATTGTTGACCAAATCCACTCTCCTCTTCCTCGGGGTTGTACGACATCAGTGAGATGGAAAATCCCTAACTCCTGAGATTAGGCACGATCATGAGGCCAAACTTCAAAGGCAGGTTGTGCATGCAGGAGATGACCTCAACTCCTCAGTCAGTTCTGAACACGAAATAGATGCGCCGGATCTGCTCTGTCTCTGTCTCTGTCTCTGTCTCTGTCCCTATCTCTGTCTCTCTCTGTCTCTCTCTGTCTCTCTGTCTCTGTCTCTCTCTCTGTCTCTGTCTCTCTCTCTCTCTCTCTCTCTCTCTCTCTCTCTCTGTCTCTCTGTCTCTCTCTCGTGAGTTCAGGTAAGATGAAAAGAGATCCTTTCAGGGATGGCCTTGATAACAAAATGGGTAAAAAGTGATCACCTGATTGTTGGAGTAAATTAGGAAATTAAACTCACCTGGAACCTCTGAGCCTGCCCTGCTTACCTCAGGACTGTAACGACAGAGGGAAATGCACTCCCTGTGCCTTGGATAATTCTCTAATTTTGCATTTTTCAGGCTAACCAAAGGAAGTGTATATGTAGTCTAATATGCGATCTATCATTCCGCATAACATGGTATTTAAAATTATTTTTATTTTCTATACCTGGACATCAAATCACAACATACAGAGTGGTAAAATGTAAGTTTGTTATCTTGCAAGTTTGCAGACCCAGCTCAGATCGGATCTCCTCTCAGATTTCTCCACAGGAGCACCGAGGGGGTCAGCTGGGGCTGCTTGCTCCTGTGAGGCCAAGGTCTCCCGAACTCACGTGTGTGAGAGACACAGTGTTTTCAGTGCTGCTGAAGATCAGGGTGGGGTCTCTGCTTTCTTGTGAGCTGTGGGCTAGTGACTATTCAGTTTTCAGTAGCTATCGTTCGTTCTGGTTCACGTGTCTCTGGAGGGTACCTCACACCGTGCATGCTACTTCTTAATTCATCTCTGGTTTTCTTCCCCGCAGACCATGCTCTGCTCTGAAAGGGCTCATCCGGCTCTAGAAGGCCTACCAGGGGTGATTTCCCTTTGGGGTACGAGTTAGTATAAACTGTAGGAAAGATACACTATCATATTTACAAGTTTACACACTTCGGGGGTGAGGGTCAGGGAATCGCCAAGACCTATATAACAAGGTAAAGAGACTTTTGAGAGTCATTTAAGAAACATGCCTAAGTTAGGCTGGACAGCTAGAGAGAACACCTACACAGCTTATTGAACCCAGAGAGGTCGAGCTGGTGCCCATCTAGAGCCTTCACCCCTACAGACGAGTGTTCGTGGTACTAGAAGGTACTCTGCGTGCTACCCAAGAAGGAAGCTAAACATCAACCCAGCTACAAATTCTTCCATCTACAATGGTGACCTGCCTGGAAGATGTGCCTGTGCAACAGAGGAGAGGCACAGAGCTCGTGGGAGTCACCAACCAATATCTGATTGGATTTAAGGCCTGCGCCATGGAATGGAACCTATCACTGACACTTCTCGAGGGGCCGAGAACCTGAGACCAGATAGTCCAGAGACCTAGGGGAAAACCAAAACTACTGCCGAAGGAACACGGCCATAACATGACTCCTAATGACATTCTGCAATACTCGCAGATCAGTGCCCTGCCCAGCCAGCCATCATCAGGGTAGCGTCGCCCTGCAGAAGATGGGAACAAATATAGAGGGCAATAGCCAGACAATGTTCAGAGAGAGAGAGAGAGAGAGAGAGAGAGAGAGAGAGAGAGAGAGAGAGAGCGCTTAGAAAACTTGGTTCTAATGGGATGTCTCCATCAAGTCCACCCCCTCAGGGCTCAGAGAGCTTTGTGAAGAGTAGGCAGAAAGATTATAAGAGCCATGGGAGATGGAGCACACCAAGGAAACAAGGCCTTTGAAACACAGCACGGTTGATGCACACATAAACTCACAGAGACTGTGGCAGCGTGCACAGGGTGTGCACAGGTCTACAACAGATGGTGTCCCGGAACTGGGTGGAAGTGGACACAAGTCCACATCTCTCACCCAGAAGCTAGCTCTGATACATCACCACTCACAACTTAAAAAAATTAGTGAGATGGTGGCACTTATGCCTTGGGAGTGGCCGGTAGTTGTCTGATTTGATTTAAGGTCTACTTACTAGGCAAGAACTCCTGTGTAGTACTATAATTCCAGCCAACCACCTGTGGCTTGTGAGGTCATGAACCCTAGAGGGGAACCCATTACCTGCACTTTCCTGAACCATTCCAATCTCTAACTGTATTCTAAATACTTACCATTATATTCATAGGTAGATGCAGCTCTCCCTCCTCATTGAAGAGGCTCCTTTTGACAGCAGAGGGAAATTATTACAGAAATCCACAACTGGTTGGAATGTAGAGAACGAACAACCGCGGGTTGCCTAACCCTAGTTGATACATCTACCATGCAACCAACCCCTATGCCTAGGGCACCAAGCACATCATGGGTACAGAAGGACAGTAAGAACCAGAGGACCAGGATGTCTGCTGTGTGGTAGTGTCTTCTACACACGGCAAGCCAGCTGCATGCCTGAAATCTCCAAAATGTGGTCACCTAAATAAGACCTGCACAATGACAACACCAGTTGACATGCCAGTGTGGATGGAGGACACCCCACAGGCCCTACCCCCAGATGAAGAGATACAGGCAATTCCTGGTTGTGTACAGAAGAAGAATCAGGCTTCTCTAGGGGTGAGTCTCTTGATAGGTTATTCCATCCCGAGGTCATCCATAGGCACATATACACAGGAGCGACACCAAGTGAACTCATTATATATTCATAAGTAAGAATGGTTAAAGAGGAGGTTATGAGAGGAGGTTTGAGAGGAGGAGCATGGGAGGAGTGGGGGGAGGAAGGAAGGAAAGGGAATGTTGTAAATACACTACACATGTGTGAAATTTTCAAGGTACGTAAATCAATTTCCATTTTAAAATACCCATATGTGATATATAGCATATTTACACATGACTAAGGATCACCACTAAACATTTGTTATAACCATGAATTTGGAAACACGTTAACATGCATTTCATCAAAGAAACCTTGCGGAAAACTTTTCTATGAAAGACAACATTATATTCCCTATGTAACAGATTAGGGAGGTAAGGTTTAGAAAGGTTCAGTTACTTGCCCAAAGGTATACAATTTGGAAGTGG
The DNA here is from genome assembly GCF_049852395.1 of Peromyscus maniculatus bairdii. NCBI lineage: Eukaryota > Metazoa > Chordata > Mammalia > Rodentia > Cricetidae > Peromyscus > Peromyscus maniculatus. The sequence continues at coordinate 51,247,732 of NC_134869.1, forward strand.
CTGAGTGTGGATTAGACCCACATCTGTCTGCGGATGGCATGAACTTTGGCGTGGGATATGCATATTACACCTGCTCTTCATGTCCTGTACTTCAATATCACTTGTCACGGTCCCAACTAAATGAGCATTGTGAGAGAAACTGGCTGTGTCTGTTTCCTTAGATATCATCATCATCATCATCATCATCATCACCACCACCACCATTATTACCACTGCCACCATCACCATCATCATCATCATTACCACCACCATCATCATCATATGGAGAGAGCCGTATCCATATGTGTAATTTACCTACAAGTGCCAGAGAAGCTGACTCTCCGTGATTATGCCAGTACAGAATCACTGTCATCTCTAAACGGCTGATTGCTGGAAAGGCCTTAGGAGCTCATTCATGTCACTCGGTCTTTAACTGATGGCTTTAAGATAGATGTGACATCTCTAGCTACTGCATCAAAGTCACGGCTGGAAGAAAGAGAAAGGGATCGAAGTTGTCATTTCTGTCTAAATTTAATAGGAAAACGTATATTCTTGGCTGTGAGTGTGTTGCTTACCATTCTAATCTGTATGAGTTACCAAGAGGGTGAAATTCTCCGCAGTCCAAATTGGGGAACTGTGGAATGACTGGTAAACAACAGATATCTACAATAAGGAGGACTTGGATCCACCATGTCCATTCTATCTTAGTGCCCAACTTGGTGGCCTATGCACAGTAGGCTGATGTGGAATAAATGCCTGTTAAATAATGCACATAAGGCTGCCAAGGCCAGTCGGTGGATGAAGCGCTTACCGCACAAGCCTGAAGACCCGATTTCAAGTCTCAGTTCCCACGTTGGAAGGAGAGAACCAACTCTCAAGAGTTGTCTTCTGATCTTCATACACAGTGCTCAGTCTCTCTCTCTCTCTCTCTCTCTCTCTCTCTCTCTCTCTCTCTCTCTCTCTCTCTCTCTCTCTCTCTCACACACACACACACACACACACACACACACACACACACACACGCACGCACACGCACCACAAGCACTAATAATGTTTAGATGTATGTGCACAAAATGCTTAGCATTGTGCCTCGTCAACTGCTGGTGACTACTGGTAACTACATCTCCTAGCAAGCCCAAATTGTGCGTGCCCGTGGCAGATGGGTGCTACCCGCTGCCACTTTGGTTGATTCAAGGATAAGCACTGACAGGTGGTGGCTCTGCGGGCCTCATTAGCCAGAAAAGGGCCTGGCTAGGGTTTGCGATAGGGTGGGGACGTGGAAATGATGAATTCTCCTTCCACCCCAGCTGGTGCTTTGCAGGCTAAGGGTGGCCAGAGGGGCCAACGGTAGCGATCGCTTAACTGCCACCAGTTCCACGCGGCTCAGCAGGAAGGATGGATGCTTAAAGATTTCTTCCTTGAGGTAAAGAGAAGGAGATTATTTTCCGGTGATGGGAAGACTCCCGGTGCTGTGCGGGGGAGGGGAAAAGACTCACACACCTCTTGGTCGGCCCTCACCCCCTTCTCAGCAGCATTCCAGCAAGTTCGCAGATCGTCCTTTCCCTCCCTCTCCCCTCACCCCTACCCATCCCCTTCCTTCTCCTCCATCTCCCTCCTCCTGCACATCTTGTTTCTCCACTTCTGTGAAATGAACGTTTTAAACTCTGAGACCCTGGCAAGACCCAGCACCTGTGAACATGATGACTGGACAGAGAACACCAGGATGTGCTTACACCACCTACTCCGCCCTGAGCACCCCGCCCTCATCCCCCATGGTGCATGAGTGCCCTGGTATGCTACAGCTGCATAAGGAAGCAGAACTAGGGGCTTAAGCCGCAGAAAGGCTCAAAGGCCCAGATCAAGGGGCCAGAGGTTTGTTCCCTTCTCAAGCTGGGGTCAAGCTCCATTCCACCTCCTTGGACATTCCTTGGCAAATAGAAATAAAACTCCTACCCCTGCTTCCATCCTCACATGGCGTATGCATAAGTGTGTCTGTGTTCAAATTGCTCCCTCTTCATAAGGACCCAGTGATACTGAAGTGCAGCCTACCCCGTCGGCTGCATCCTAACTTGATTCTCTGCAAAGACTCTGGTTCTTAATAAAGTCACATTCACAAGTCCTGGGGGTTGGGGCTTAACATTTTCTGAGGGCTACAATTCAACCAACAGCAGCTAGGAACTATTACACACATCACTTAGCTTAACGAAGATCAAGGATGATCTTTAAGTCTCCTGAAATGTCAGACAAAGCTCAGACCGGTGTAACAAAGATTTAGTGACCTGGATATTATTAGGATGATGCCGTTTCTACATGATGTTTTCCAATAAAAGTACTGGATCAAACACAATTACAAGAGATTTGAGCTTTGTGTTTCTCTGAAAATTCCAAATGAAATGAATTTGACACATCGGGGAAAGTAGCATCCTGATTCAGTTAAGGCTTATAGTGAAGTGTCCATCAACACCTACAGGCGGAGGGGAGTAGGATTCATTGCTTGCACATGTGAGCCGCTGTCTCAGGCTGCATCAGTAGTGATGGCTGCGCCCTGGGTACCAACAGCCTCGTTTTGTGAGTGAAGAGCCGATGTCTCAGAATAGCTGTAAAACATGCTTAACATAAGTTCAGGCAAGGAGAGGTGGGTCGAGGATCCCAACTAACATGTGTCTGATTCCCAGAACTATTAGGAAACCTGCTTAGTTTCTGTATTGGAAAATACAATCCCCATCCTTTTATGTTTCAAGTCAGCTGTTACAAATCACAATGAGTCATCGTGAACAAAATAAGACAAACTAAATGTCCTGGCTAGTTTTATGTCAACTTGACACAAGCTAAACTCACTTAAGAGAAAAAAACCTCCTCAGTTAAAAAGAAGCCTCTATAAGATTAGGAAAGCAAACCTGAGAAACACTCTCCTAATTAGCAATCGATAGGGAAGTGTCCAGTCCGTTATGGGGTGGCCTCACCCCTGGGTTGGTGGTCCTCAGTTCTATAAGAAATCTGGTTGAGCAAACCATGAGGACCAAGCCAGTAAGCAGCACCTCTCTATGGTCTCTGCATCAGCTCCTGCCTCTGGGGTCCTGTCCTGTTTGAGTTCCTGTCCTGACTGCCTTTGATGATGAATAGCAATGCTGAAGTGTAAGTCAAATAAACCCTTTCCTCCCCAAGTTGTTTTTGGTCATGGTGTTTTATCACAGCAATAGAAACTTTCAGGAAGACATCAGAATTTTAATAAAAAGAAAGAAAAAACCATGCCTCACAGCACTGAAGAGGAGCTTCTTTGATTCAGTAATATTCACTGTTATCAAATTCATTGTTTTTATCTCTGAGGGGGGCAGGTACCTGTAAGCTTCAAATGTTGTTAGGAAAAGCTAGTGTTCTAAATCACATTCTGAGTGTATTGAAGTGTGTGAGTTCTGCCCATTGAAGGCACATGAATATAAAAGTGGAAAACTTCAGGCCTTGTCTCCATCACAGCCGAAGACACTTTAAGAAGAGAAAGACACAATTGGGAGGTTGATAAGAAAGACTTTATGAAATGTGCCATTTGTTTAAAAACAACTCTTCTTGTTGCTCTTGTTTGGTTTCGAGACAGGGTTTCTCTGTGTAGCTCTGACTGCCTGGACCTCCCTCTGTAGACAGGCTGGTCTGGAATTCACAAGAGATCCACCTGCCTCTGCCTCCCGAGCGCTGAGATTAAAGGTGTGCGCCACCACCACACAACTAAAATGACTCTTATGATCAAAAAAAAAAAAAAAAAGGAAAAAAATGCAGATTCCTTATCAAAATATTTAATTGAAATCTTCTTGACATACAGGTTAAGTCACATTAAAGAGAGGACATGAGAATCTGTTTAAATCACTTTGCTGTAATAGGATTTTGTAGATAAGAGCCTAATTTAAAATAAATGGGCCACTGGCTAGATTTAGACATTTCCATCATACAAATTTTTGCTCTGAATCTATTTGCAGTAATGGGTTTTGGACCACTGTCAAATGGTCAGCTGTTTTAGACATTGTACCTCTCTTTGCGTAGGTCTAAAAACTGATTCTAGCAAATTCTAGAAGTTTCATTAATGGCAATAAAGGCAGGTGTTAGCATAGATATGAGGCTTGCTTAAGTATCAAGCCCTCAAGTAATTTCTGCTCAGGGGATTCAGTGCAGAAAGCTTGAGTATTCATTCAACAAATGTGCGCTCAACACTTAGGTAGCCAAGGCATGCTTCTCATGTTCTCAGACACATCTCTAGATACAGCAGACAGAAATAGGAAGCAAATAATACACAGGCTAAATACTCAGACCTGTGTGAATAAAAGGATCACGTAAATGAAAAAGTGACAAAGTGACTATGCCAGGAGAAAAGGAGAAAGGGAGAGCCGGGTAAAAGCCAGAGGCAACGTTCACAGGTGACGCGACCATTTTAAATCCCAGGGTCGTAGCAAAGCTCACATCAGAGCTTTGAAACCAGGTTCTGCTTAGATGAAACTGAGCAGAAACATGCAGGGTATACTGCGCGAACACTGTGCACACAGGCCCAGGTTCTCAGAAGGTATACAGCCAAGGCCCAGCTAAGAGGAGTTCTGGAAAAACAAACATATTCTCTATTTTCTCCTGTCCTCCAACTTAAGGTCATATTTTAAACCAAGAAGTGTACAGGGAAAGGAGATGAGAAACCACACATGTTTTTTGTTTTGCTGTTGCCAGGAATGAAGGCACTTAGCACGGAAGTAAATGGTGAAGGCACCTTGTACATCCGGGTAGCAAATTCTCAGAGATGGGCTTAGATGTTCTTTGCTCTCGCAAAGAGCTTGCCAGGAACGACCTAAGCGGGGAAGGATTCGTGTTGGCATGGGGTCTCAGAGGACTCTGACCATGGTTGTTTGGCTGCCTGTGTGGCAGAAACTGTTCATATCATGGTGGACAGGAAGCAGAGAGAATAGGCAGGAAGGGGCAAGGATAAGTTACCTGTAGGGGATTGTCCCAGCTAGACCCATCTCTTAAATTTTCTATAATCTCCAACTAGAACACTGCCAGCTAGCAACCAAGGTTTCAAAACATGAACCCATCAGGGGAGCATTTCATATTTAAGTCACAACAAGGTTGGTACCCTAAAGTCAGCTTGAGAAAAAAAAAAAAAAAGATGGAGTTTCAAAATTGAAAATTCCTCTAGAAGGTGTGAGTGAAGACCAGACAATCTGGTCTTTGAAGATTCATTCAGACAAGTTTACATTTGAAACAGATCTGGTGTTCTTCGGATGAGCAGGAGAAAAATTAGTTGACTTCATGTTAGGGGAGAACTTGGAGGTTTAAATACAACGAAATTCTCACAGAGAAACTGAGGTAGACTTAGGTCGGGACAGATTCCTGTCTCTTGCCCCACACCTTGGAAGGCGGTCACTGAGAGCGGTAGCAGCAAGCACTATTTTAACATCTGTCTCTTCCCCGAGCAAATGCTGCTGAGTTTTCAAATGATTTTAACAATTATTTGGTGAAAGGCTACTCTAGCGAGAAGCAGTAGATCACCTGTGTGCCTGGTCAGTGTGCCTGGTCAGTGTGCCTCCAACTTGCTGAGTCTGCCTCTATCGGTCAGTGATAATCTGACTTTTGGATAGCTGTGTCCTAATGCCAGACAAAGCTTTTGAGCTTCAAAGTGATGAACAATTGTCCTTTCTCTCTATTGAGCATGGCTAGATTCACTAAGCAAGAAGAAGTTGACCGGATGCTTTCCTTTAGGTCTATTTCCAATAAAAATTAAACTCAAGAAAAAAGCTGGTGCAAGATATCTCCTTTTTACACACTTATTTCAAGATCCCAAATTAAGAGACTAAAGAACCACAGGAAACAGCAAATGAGTGTAAGGCAAGTTCACGCTATCATGAAGAATGGTGACCCCTGGTTTAGTTATTAGCCAGGATTTTTCTGATTATGCATGCACAGCCTTTTCCTTGGGGATAAGAAATAAGAAGATTATGCTTTCTTTGTCTAAGCAACATATTACAAGCTTACCCAAGATTAGCCACATTATAACAATGAAGATTATGCATTCAAGAGTCCAGCTATTTGAGCTAAATATTTCACAGATTGAAGTAGACTCCTTAAAATGCCCAAATTAAAAAACCAAGTAAACATTAAGGAAATACAATTCTAAATGTGCCTTCCTCTCTTTCTTTGGAGGAATGTAAAGGATATAGCAAATAACAACTGAAGTTTACGTTGACCTGCTTGAAGTGCTGTTCCTAATGGGACTGGCAAACAAATTCAAAAGTATTTATGTCACCTCAAATTTTCATTATGACCACAATGAGAATAACTCCAGTCCCTTCAGGTAGACCTTGGGGAAATCCTCAGCTTAGAATCTGCAATAGAGTTTGTTCCAATGTTGAAGAGAGTCTTGAAATATATTGTTCCATCGTGGCTGGCAGCCATGTTTGTCTACAATTCTCCAGGCATTTTTTTTCATAAATAGAACGAAATGGTACTTAGTTTAAACTAGGTAATCCTGTCCAATAGCTTTAATAGCAAGGGTTAGTTACTTGAATAATTTAAAGACTATTTTCGTTAGCAATTAAAATTAAATTGCCCATTCTAGCCGTATATAAGTTCATTAAATTGTGTGTACTTTGGGTCTAGTTAATTTCGCTGGGTGATTTTTTTTAAATTCATTTGGAGAGTTTTTATATAATAAAATTTATAAAAATAAATGTTTTAAAAAATAAATATCGTAAAATAAAGAACAATCAGACCACAACCCATAGAACCATAGAGGCTATATATATAGCATGGAGGTCCCTAGGACGACTGTGGCATATAATAAATTTCAGTTTTACTCAAAAAAAAAAATAAATAAATAAATAAATAAATATCGAGGCATGAAATAGCCGTCCAAAAGCAATTCTGTCATAAAACCTGAGACCTGCGAAACTGCCTGTGACAAGGATGTGGACAGTGAGAGGACAGTGTGACTGCTGAGCAAACTGCAGGTGTGCTCAGACGTGCCTTAAAACTCAGTGTCTCCCAGGAGGTCACCATATTGATGCCGAACTTAGTGCGGACACCCGATCGGCATAGCGCACTACAGCCCAGAACTCCTGGACTCAAGCGATCCTCCTTTCTCAGCCTCCCAAGTAGCTGGGACTACAGGCGTGTGTAGGAATGGGGGGTGGGCTGGGGGGAAGGGGAGGGGGCAGGAAGGGAGAGAACAAGGGAATCTGTGGCTATTATGTAGAACTGAATAGTATTGTAAAATAAAATTAAAAAAACAAAAACAAAAACAAAAACTCGGTGTCTCAATGACTGATGGGGGCTGGGGCGCAGCAGGGTTCTAGGGTGACAGCTAGCATCTGGGAGGCCTCTGCAGGTCCCGATGGTTCGCACCATGTCAGAGGACCCGCGGTTCAGTCCTGGGGGCTGGCAATTATTTGCTAGAATACTACATCTGCTGCGGCTTGGTCCTGGGAGCCTGACTCAGATGAAGGTGGAAAAAAGGAAAGGACAGGCATACAAACACAAGTGCATACAGCCGGCATCGGGGGAGCCCTGAGCAGCCTGATGAAGGTGCACCCGCTAAGAAACAACCTGGGGTCTCAGGGCGATTTTTTTATGGGCAGCATAGGGAGGGAGAGCAAGCAAGTCTTGGTGGGATATCTCTGTAGGCAAGCAGTCTCAGTTCTGTAAACACCCAGGAGGAGGAAGCTGTGGTTGCTAGCTTTTATATACACTGGTCAATCATTTGTAAACACCTGTACTTCGACCAGAGGAAGGTGTTGCCGGTCAGGGTGAGTCTAAAGCAATGGGGTCCTTGACATGGCTCTGCCCATGTCACCAATACACATTCACTCAGAAGTTCTAAATGAATTCTAAATCCATACACAAGAGGAACCGTGGGGCTTTATGGGAAGGGATTTAGCCAAAGAAGGTGGAGGTGTGCAGACTCAGTTCAAGATTAGTGAGTCACTTCCAGACAAGGAGGGGCAATCCTGAGGTTAAGAAAGTTTGTATTACACATACTTCCCTCTGGCTTTGGCTGCATCCAGAGCCCAGGGCCAGATCCCCAGAGAAAGCAACTGAGAAAAAAGCTGAACCCACGCACTGTAAGACACAGACAAGACAGCATGGCTCTGTGGCCTGAAACAGAGGTGAGATGTTGGATAAACTCCTCAGCTCAGCCTGAAGGCAGTTGGCGCTGCAGTACTTACACAAAACAATAGCCACCAAGACCAGACACTTGGGGTCCCCATATCTGCTACTGTATGATTCCCTGGGGAGGACCATGGGCCACCTGGTTCTATGGTGTCACAAGAGTGTGATGCCTTAGCAAGTATCCCCAGAAAGGGGGAGGGCAGAGGCTCCCCTGCAGCTAGAAATATAGGTCGAGTAGTGATTCCCTTCTGAGGATTCCCTTCACTGCTCCAAGAGCCTGGGTTGCCGGGGTGGGGCTGGAACTTCCCATAGTTCATGGGGCCAAAGTGGAGAGACATTCTTTGGTTGAATCTTTTGAGTCTGCTGCTTTCCAGCTTTCCAAGTCTCCTGAGGCTGGAGTGGCCTGGGAAACAGGTTCTGTATGAAAGTACCTTTAACTCAGAAAGCCTAGCTCTCCTCTGTTCTTTCATTCCCATCACATTCCAGAAGTGATGGTGCTTAATGAGTCCCTGCAGGAGTCAGGGCAAATGCCAGCAACACTGAACGATGCTTTTACTTCAATTGCTCAAGTCAGTTAGGGGCAGACAGCATCCATCAAGAAGTACAATGTAAGATCAAGAGCTCCTTGCAACCTCACTGTTATAATGAGCAACCTACTCACGTCATCCTGGACAGGCACCTTGCAAGACATGATACAATAAAAGCACTGGAGATGAATATATTTCTGTTTCTACCTGTGTCCAAATAAAACCCCACCCCCTCTGCCACAGACCTTCAGACTGCAGGCCAGATATAGCTCTATGTGTACAAAGACATAGCCCTCCTCAACACACACAACATAAAAAAAGGGAATTATCTGAAGTGGGCAAGGTCATCGAGTGGTACTTCCAGCAATTCCCTGGAGTCCAATCCACATCCCATAGCTTCCCCTGGAGATGACAAAGTAAGTAGTAGCTATAAAAACTTTAAGTGCCCATGTTGGTGTCTCCTGGGCACCATGAGGAGGGAAACGGGGCCCGGATTGCTTCAAAATCTATTTTTTATACAAGCAGAGCTCCAACGAGGTAGAGAGCTTGAAGCAGCCTCACGGAGTGAGTCAGACACCAAGCACGAAACACGAGTTTTCTTCCTGGTATCCTGCAGAAAGCACACGTCTTGTCTCTGAATTAGAGTTCCTCCACTATAAAACAGGAATCACCACCCTCACTGGAAAGAACTGGAAAGAGGATGGGCTAAAGCAGAGTCCAGCAAGGGATCAGGCATGTGGACGCGCTCACAATGTTAGTTACGCCTACATTTCTGCATACTGAGCAGGTGTCTCCTTTACTACAGTGTAACAGGAAAGACAGTGGTCTGTGGCTCTAGGAAACACAAGAACTCGGGGAGGTCAGCAGTTCCTGACCGTGCCCAGAGCAGTCATTCTGAACCCTGTCACCCTCCTGTGCTCCAAGTCAAGACCCTTCAGTTTCCTTCTGAATCCAGGGACAAGTCGTTGGCTCTTCCTGGAGCGGCCAGCGCTGATGTCAAAGGCCTGTTTGCTGAGGGAAATTCTCAGGAGTCTGGAAGCTGTGGCTACTGCTCGACCTTTGGAATCCTCCTTCTGGGGTTTCATCAGCGACGCCGATTCTCTAAAGCTGGGGCCTGATGTCCCTGCTTCTTTCTTTCTCTGTCTCTCTGTCTCTCTCTGTCTCTCTGTCTCTCTCTCTGTCTCTCTCTCTCTGTCTCTCTCTCTTTCTCTCTCTCTCTCTCTCTCTCTTTCTCTCTCTCTCTCCCTCTCCCTCTCCCTCTCTCTTCTCTGTGAAGGTCACTTTCAGGCATTTGCAGCTATTTCTGCCAGCTCTGGACCTGGGCCTGGAGCCGGGCAGGGATGTGCTTCTGCCTTGTGCTGGCCTGGCCTCTCTTGGAACTCAACAGGGGTTACCTACCGCATTGGCGCCCCTTCACTTGCCAGTGGCACTTCTTGGTTGCGTTAGCCTTTCCATTTCCTGCAAGGAACAGTGTGTATTTCTAATGAAAATAGAGAAAATTGTAGAAAATTTGCATTACCCGACCCTCTGTCCCAGAAACGTTCAATGGTGCTTTGAGGTCACTTGACAATACCACCCGACCCATGAGCAGCATTGGAAGGGGGACGTTATTCAATGTCCCTAAGTTTCCATTACTCTGTAATTACACAGAGAACTCTTCATGGACACCAGCAAGTGAACACTAGTCAATGCTTCTCTAATCTAAAATTATAGAAAGAACTTTTGATGGACAAAGACCCATTAGAATGCATTTTTGTCTTCTCAATGTCTTAAAAGTGGTTAATATGCAGGAAGTACTTGGTTATGGTTTACTAAACATGCCAGTGCATGAATAAATATTTTGTGCAAGCAGCAGGCAATAATGAATCCACACAGGGAGAAGGGGCTACCTTCATTTGAACAAACACAGATCACATCCATAATGTCAAAAGCCTGTTGCCCAGGCGTGAGGGAGGTCCCAGATAATTTTTCGGAAGGCATTGGGCAGATGAATCCTGGGCATAATGACAATCCCAGCCTAGGAGACAATATGAATCAAAGGCCAGTGTTAACACAGGAATGGATTTGTGCATGTAGGCCTGCACATGAACCCATGACGAGAACACAGGAGGATTGCAGCAGGCGGGTCTGGAGCGGTGCTTGGCGGTTACCTGTGCATTGTGGGTAAGCGGCGCAAGAGCGCTCAGACAGAAACCCAGCAAAGATGCTACGCATTAAAGAACATAGAAAGGTCAAGTAAGCAGAGAAAAAAAAAGCTTATTGCCTGTGTAAGGCGAAGGAAGTTAACAGGTGGTGATAAGATCAGGAAATGAAAGGAAGTTCTCATCAACAGGATCCCATCCCTTAATGAACAACACAAAGGCAAGTTAGCCGCCCCCGGAGCGTGATCAAGCCTCCTTTCTCTCCACACCTTAACAACAGCTTTAGAAAACCCAAGTATTCCTCCAGCAACAGGCATCTGCTGGGAGGGTTGAATTACAGGCACAAAAGGGGGCCTGGGAAAGACCTGGAAATCTAAGCAGGTGCACAACAAAGAAAGCAGCGTGCTATCTCTGGTTACTGACAGCTGTGTGTCCTGCAGCTTCCCACCCTTGTGTAATGTTACAACTCTTTTCTAAATCCACCCCATCACCTGGGCTTGCCAAATCCCACCCCCATAACCCTGCCTGACTTCACAGACCCGTGTCCAATGGGGGACAGGGTGGAATGTGACCACCTCTGTGCTTTATAACAGATAAGACACACACACACACACACACACACACACACACACACACACACATCCAGGGAAATAAGATAAACTGAATTAACTAGCACAACTAGTGATATACTAGTATATAACTAGACACTGCATTTACTAGCTACCTGACAGAATTCTATAATCCAACCCCCAAGTATTTTTGAGGGATATATTCATTCATAAAACCTCTTCATGTGACAACAGGTAGGTTGGTTAAATTTTTACTTTAATTACTACCAATTTAGAAAAATACATTCTACTAACAAAGAGTCAGCTCTCTGCTAGCGGTGTTGTGCAAAATTTTAGGAGTACAGTACACAACAAATCTGGAAAATAGCTACCAATCGCCTTGTATGTTTGAGCAGTAAGATTTTACTGTAGCTCAAGTTTTTTTTAAAGCAGAGGATAACCTTCAATTCTCTCTGAATTAATTATATCATTAGCCTGCTGTCATTAATGTTTTCATTACAGTGGCATATCATAAATTTTATTTTATCATTCTTAATGTCAGTCATTTTGTCAAATCAGCAAGAAATCTATTTTTTCCCTCGCTAAACTCACATGCTTCACTCTTCTCGGTTAATTGTATCATTAAACAATACTCAAATGCTTTCTATTAATTGTATTCAACACTCATGCTCTCTTATGAATTAAATTTTGCTTTTTACTGCCAGAACGTGTGTCTGTGTGCATGGTACATGCATGCCATGGTGTAGGTACAGCAGTCAAAGGACAACCGAGGGGAGTGGGGTCTATCCTTCTCTGCAGGTTCTGGGGAGCAAACCCAGGTTGTCAGGCTTGGCAGCAAGATGTTGACCCACCTAGCCGTCTCGCCAGCATGTTTCATTTGATCTGAATAGCTTATCCTTCCTTAATAAACATATGGAAATACAATAAAAGGAGATGTCTTTTTATATATTCCAATCAGAAATCTATCTTTCTCACTTGCTCTACTGGCATGATCGTATGTGAATGTGTGATTTTTGGACTCCTTGTGCGGAAAAAACCTCCACATCTCCTTTGTACCTACCTACCTATGTTGCAAAGCCTCCATGGCTGTGTAAGTAGACAGAGAAGATCGCAACATCAAGGCAAAACCAAATCCAAGTTGCTGAGTGTATTTAACTATTCTACATAGGAGAGAAAAACATGACTTAGGAAACATCAAAGCAAGCAGCAACCTCAAGCACAGTGGGGCCCACTTTCCCTCCAGCAGCATCATAGAATAGCTTGTATTGTAAGAGCGAATTAGTAATCTTGATAACAAGATCTTTGCCTCCGCCCTTTAAAAAAGCTGATTGTCCCAACCTTGGGTGGGCAATGTTCAGTGACAAGTTGCAACAAAAATGATTTGTTTCAGGTGGGCAAGGACAGCCACTCGAGTGCCTTCCTTTTTGCAAAATAAAGTTAGGTGTCTTATCTATGTCCCACTCTGTCTAAACCAAATATAACTCCAACTCAACTTCTTAGCGATATTCCTAAATGGTTATGGTCACTGCATGGCCACTCAGCACACGATAGCTAGTGACAGAAAGGAGCTGGAGTGAAGAGACAGTGTCCTTCAATGATGTCATGGCTGCAATCATCTTATCTTCATAAGTTTATGGGAATGCAAACACTCTTACTTTATAAAACTGAAAAGTACCTCCTTTCATGCCTTCCTTCCTCTCTCCAGATTTCCCATATAAATTAGTCCCAAACCAAGTAGTTAGGACAAGCAAGGATAGTGTCTAGGCGGGTAATAGCATCCTATCATGGGGGAGACAGAGCACAGAAGAGAGACCAAGGAGAAATGACTATGTGTCAATTGTCCAAACTAAGAAACATGGCAAGATTAGCCAGGAAGTGAGAGAACAGACTAGGGGGGGAAAAAAGCAGTTGGAGTATAAGGTAAGACGGGACATGTTGTTAATGGTTGCCCAGAATATGGTACTAAAGAGCCAGGAAGGCAAGAAGAAAAAGTCAATATATGTGTGGTTCAGTACACATAGATGTGGGGCAAGCCTATGCAATGGCGATAGAAGGTGGTGACAGAGAGGATGAAGACTGGTTACATGAAGGGAAAAACCAATCCAGTGAGTAGATAAACTGAAATTTCGGTAGTCAGGGTCCCAACTGTCTCAGCACAGAATTATGATACGGTATGGAGACAACTAAAATGAACTATACAGTGCTGAACTGGTTAGAAGTGTTGTGAACTCACATGTAGGAGACAAAATACAGAAATGTGTATGTGTACACTTCACTCTGTCCCAGGACCAGCAATACCCCAGAAGTTGTGAGTACATATGTTGCTTGGTTCCTTGGTACCATCTCAGGTTTGATGGAAGTCAGTGTAACTAGTAAGACCAAGGAAAGCCACGCATAGACGTAATGAGCACGTCAGTACTTCTAGAAGCCTGCTCAAAATTGATTTGCTGAGTTGAACCCTGAGGAAACACCAGATGGACTCAAACTGAAGGGCATTTTATAAAATACTTGGTTTGTGGTTTTTCCCAAGACAAGTCATGAACATCCAGGAAAGACTGGGAGACAGTTCCAGTGTGGAGGGATCAAAACAAACAAACAAACACCACACAGACTTGAAAGTATCACTTGCAGAAGGTTCATAACCAGGAAACTCAGCGGTGTTCAACTAGAGCTCTGGATTGCCTGCCACTAAGACGCCTCCTTTTCCAGTTTTTTTGCTGCTTTTAAATTCTTTTCAGTTACAGCCGCAGCCGTGGCGTGTGAACCTGAGGAAGGGCCTGCATGGATAGGACCCATCAGCTGGAGGAGCTGTGTGATGAAGCTGCGTCCAGCCAGCTGTGGTGCACACCTGTAATCCCAGCACGTGGGAGGGCCAGGCACGAGGGTCAGCTTCACGTGACTCTGACTCCTTAAAACGTAAGAAAGCAAATAAATAAATGAGCCTGTTTCTGCCTGAAGCACACAGACATAGTATACATTCCTAGTAGTGAAGATACTAACTACACCTGTATGCTTTTGCAGCATAAACTGGGCGAATATACTTACAACAACCTATTCTGGCTGCTTTTTTTTTTTTCAACTCCAGGAGCCATGCTGTGGGCACAACTCATACATCTTCCAACTTAAATGATGGTGCCTGAGTCAGCTTCTCTGCAGTAATATTTTTGGTGCATCTCATCTACCAAAAGACTTTTCCCCGATCCCTAGTTACTAAATGGTCTCTACTATTTGGTTTTTCCATGATCACCTTGAAGATACCTTGAGCTTGCTGTGTACCTGTATGTTTAAGTCCATGAGTTATTTCTCCTTCCTTCTTTAAGATCTGACCGGTCATATAACTCACCTCTCTTTAGGTAGCTATCACAAGTTCAAACTGTTTGTCAGACCATACACATAAATGACAGAAAGAAAATCATAGTGGAATAAGCCATGTGTATCTCAGAATAGACACAATTTAGAAAAGTACAATGAAATATCGTTGGCTGAAGGCATCGGGCAGCTTTTGGAACACAGAGAAATGATGTTAACAGCGTCTGGCAATATATTATCAAAGCAGAAATCACAAAATTCAGAGTTGCACGGGCCAGTCGAAAAGGATTTGGTCTGAGTGCTGAGTGCGTACAGAGTAGTGAGAGGCGGTCGGAGGTCAGCGTATCCAGCATTTTGATTGGCGTGCCAGCAGGTTAATTGTATTCTGCAGTTGTTGTTGTCTCTATAGATCAAAGTCGTGTTGGAGAAAGAGAGTAAAGGTTACGGGAAGACAGGACTGAAGTGTGATGTGTGTGGAGATAAGGAGAATGGAAAGAAAGCCAGCACAGGCAGAATTAGATCTGGTCAACAGCGGAGGCAGCTGGCAGGTTCACTAAGTGTTTCTCAGACTAACTAATCAGGGTTCCACGTCCTATTGAATATGCCAGTTGATATGAGGAAACAGCTTTAGACCACTGGTTTCTGGCTTGGGGTGTGTGGGGGGATGGTAATAGTGACAGTGAAGACCCTAATAGCTAACTCTACGGACACAATGTGACATAAGGCATTTGTTTGTTGCCTCCCAATAGAGTTTCTCCCCCAGGTAACAAAGCCCCCCAAAAGCTGGAAATGACACTGACCAGCCTCTTTTGTAACATGAGCAGAAATCTTGCCTGAGACATTAAGAAAGTATTAAAATGGAGGCTGGTAAAGATGTGGGAAGGAACCCCTCCCTATTCACTGCTGGTGGGGTGTAGACTGGTGTGGCCACTGTGGAAATCAGTGTGATGATTTCTCACAGAATGCCTTCATTAGGGTTACTATTGCTGTGATGAAACACCATGACCAAAAACAAGTTGAGGAGGAAAGGGCTTATTTGGCTTACACTTCCACATTATAGTTCATCATTGAAGGATGTCAGGACAGGAACATAAACAGGGCAGGAACCTGGGGGCAGGAGCTGATGCAGAGGCCATGGAGGGGAGCTGCTTACTGGCTTGTTTCCATGGCTTTCTCTGCCTGTTTTCTTATATAACCCAGGACCACTAGCCTAGGGATGACACTATCCACCATGGAGTAGGCCTTCTCCTGTCAATCACTAATTAAGAAAATGTCCTACAGGCTTGCCTACAGCCTGATCTCATGGAGGCGTTTCCTCAAATGAGGTTCCCTCCTTTTAGATGACTTCAGCGTGTGTCAAATTGACATAAGACCAGCCAGCACACAGAACTAAAAGGGGGACTACCATATGGTCCAGCGATGTCCCTTCTGGTTACAGACCCAAGCAACATTAAGCCAACATACCGCAGAGATAGATGCACATCATGTTTATTGCTTCACCATCCACAATAGAAAAGAAATAGAAATATCCTAGACAATCATCAACAGACAGAAAAAAAAATGGCGGTTCACGTGCACCATGAAATTTTATTCAGCCATAAAGGGGAATGAAATCATGACATTTGCCGGAAGATGGAAAGAACCAGAGATCATTGCGCTAAGTGAAACAAGCCAAAGGTTTTCTCTTCTGTGCAGACCCCATATCATGGTGATGCTGTCAGTGTGAATGTAGCTAATAAAGTTAGCAAGGGGCCATGCGAGGAGAAATGATGTATTGGGGTAGGGATAAACAATTGTAGAATATACTTGACATGAAAGCAGAAAGTGGGGATACTTGAGAGAATAAGGGGACCAGCAAGAGGTAGGCAGGGGGACAGGGCAAGGGACTTGGGGGAAGAAATCAACAACAAAAAGTATATACAAAAATGCCATACTGAATCATGTTTCTTTGCATGCCAATGAACAAACTAATGAAATTTAAAACAATAAAGGTTTTTAAAGACATAAAGAGAGGCAGGGTTTGCATCTTCTGTCTTGCTATCTGATCCTGCGGCCCAGAAGGCAGCTGTAATGTGGTATGTGGGACTGTGGTATGGAAGGCTTGTACAGAGGGACAGAAAGCTTGGAATGGACATGGATTCCTCTCTTCTTGGGGCTAGTACCAGCTACCCTGGCTTGTCTGCCTCTGGATTTCTTTACACATTTAAATATTGATTTGGAGCTTTATTCATACTAATCAAATCTAATTATCATCAAATCAGCTGGTCTCCTTTTTTTATCAGAACACCAACTGTACTCAGACACATACCTTTTTCAAGGCAACTGCATGTTGCCAGGTGGTCACACCTGTCGCAGTGGTCCTTCCATTTCCATTTTCTCATGCATGACTTTGGAAAGCACATGTGACACAATTCTGGTCAATGGGCTGAGAGGAGATACCTCAGTGGGAAGTTTTACTTTGTGGGTGAGAAGAGACCCAGGGAAAGAAATAGCACCTCCCTTCTTCTAGGGGTGTGGTGATATTTTATTTGTGTTGAAATGTGGTGATATTTTATTTGTGCTTTAATCAATAAAGCTTGCCTGGAGATCAAGGGGGAAAGGCCAGCCATTTTAAGTAAACAAGAAGTCAGGCAGCACACGCCCTTAACCCCTTAGCAGGCAGGATCTCTGTGTGTTCAAGGCCACACTAGGGAACAGAGCCAAGTGTGGTGACACATGCCTTTAATCCCAGTACCAACCATAGAGACCTGGAGGTCTGTACAGACAGACAGAAAGTGACAGAGCTGCGTAGGAAGAGGAAGTGAGGTAGCTGGTTTAAGAGAGCCAATGAGAGGGCAGAAAAGCAAAGCATATAAAGCCTGGATAGACAGGAAGTCGACGCATTTGGAAGCTGCAGAGTTGGTGAGGTAAGGTTGGCTGGCGGCTTCCTCTGATCTCTCTAAGGCTTTAACCCAAATTTCTAGCTCCATGCTTTTTATTTTAATAAGACCATTTAGAAATTCATCTACATAGGGGGATACTGTGGTCCCAGGAACTTGCAAAGCTGCATAGCAGCATGGGGATTAAGTCAGGGACTGAAAATAACAAGAAGCAAAAGTAGAGACAAAAATGCTGATATCTTGCCTGATATCCTTTGTCTTCTGAGCTGACTCATCAAGGGCGGGACGGTTTCCCAAATGCTCTTTCTGTAAAATAATACATTATGCTTACTGTTCAAACCAACTGAGTTTCATGTTAGAATTGAAAACATCTCGCTGATAGTCTGTCAGCCTCAAACATGAAGAAACAGTTTAGGGGTGGAGGACACTGTGAGGAGAGTTTCATTTTTAAAATGTTGATGTAGATGATGGCTGTGAGTAGCAGGAAACTTGAAACGGAGTTGAGTTGAAACAGTTGAGCTGTAGCCAGAGGGATAAAGGTGGGCCATGGTTTAGAACTGTTGGGGAGCACGTGGAAAGAGGTGAGGAATCATGCCTGAAAAACTATTTCATATAATATATGAACAAATGAAAGACCAGAGAAAGGGACAGTGAGGAGGGGGAGACTTGAAGGAGGAGGAATTGCAACCGAGGAGAGGCTGTGGACTTGGACAGGTGTGGACTTCCTTCATGCTCTTTAGTGCTGGAGTTTTAGTAAAGCACATGAGTGGAAACTTTGTTACAGGGACTGGGGAGAGTGGGTGCATTAGCTAGCTTTGTGGTTCTCAATCCTTAAAGCAACGAGCTTTGGTTTAAAAAAGAAAAACAAAGGGTTAGAGAGGTGACTATGTGGTTAGGAGCACCAGCTGCTCTTCCAGAGGATCCAGGTTCAGTTCCCAGAACCCACATGGCCGCTCACAACCATCTATGAAACCAGTTCCAGAGGACCTGACACCCTCTTCTGGCTTCTTCAGGTAGAGTACAGATACCTGCAGACAAAATATCCACACAGATAAAATAAAAATAAATAAAGTTTCCAGAAAAAGAAAAAAAATAGGAAATAATACTTCAGAAGTCTCCATTTCAAACAAAGACCCAGGTACTGGTGTGCGCTGGGCACCTGAAGGAACTAGGATTCCTTTCCATTATTTACGAAAGGAAGGAAAAGGAGATGTTAACCAGGAGCCAGTCAGAGATGATAAAGATCGACATTGTGGTGGTCATCCCTTAGCATGACTGATAGGAATGAGCAATTATAGATAATAAGTGCTAATGTCTATAGTACAGGGCTTGGAAGAGGGCATTGGTAGCAAAAGTAGAAATATTCTCCAAGAAAGAAAAGAGACAATCAAGTTACCTTCGTCCACTTGAGTTACTATAACAGAACCCCACAGACCAGGTAGATTACAAACAGTAGCAATCTGTTTTTTAGATTTCTGGAGGCTGGTATGAGAGGAAGGTGCCAGCAGATGTGGTGTCTGTCGAAGGCACATTTCGTGATTCATAGGTGGCTCCCTTTTGTTGAGTCCTCTCATGGTAGATGGGATTTAGAAAGACTCCTCAGGACCTCTTTTAGGAGGTCATCAATCCTAACTCTGAGGTCAAGGCCTCAGGATCTACTCACTTTCCCCCTTAGCCCACCTCCCAGGACCATCACTCTATAGGTAAAGGTTTGTAAGAGATGAGCATTCAGACCACAGCAGACGGGTAAAGTTAGCTGCCCAATAACCTCTAGCTCGGCTTTCATGCTTCTCCAAACATTTTTCCTCCTTTCCTTGGAAACCCATATTACCATGGTCCCTTAATTAAGCTTTCTAATTTCTCGTCCTCAACAAATGAGCGAACAAAAGTGGAAATGAACAGTTAGCAGGTTCTCATTAAATAGATAACTTGAATCAACGCGATCAAAAGATGAAGGAAATTGGTTATTTCCAAAGGTTGTGAATTTCTGACTTTTGGAGATTTCAAGCAGAGACGGGAAGACAGCCCTGACAAACGTCGCCGTCAGACCAAAGCACCATTTACAACCCGCTCAGTTCACCATCCTTTCCAGCTCTGCCATTCTCAGGTGCTGAGTATAACAGGGATAGATGAGCCTTCACGGGGACACAGAAAGAACAAGCAGAACACAGAGCTGTGAAAAAAATGGGGACCCATGACAGCCTGAGGCTCCTGAGGAAACACAAAAAGAGAAAGCAAGGGAGAGTATTCGAAGTGGACTTGACAGTCTGTCGAGTTTTGCTGTGTGTTTGCTCATACTTTTCTAACTTTGAGTTAAAGTGATGATGATACAGTTTGGCGTACATTCCAAGTCAAACTTTGAAACCACCTTGGGTGGTGTGTGTATGTGAGCCTTGTACCGAATAGAATTTTCAGTCCATCCCAGAGATGGATCCTGTGTGAATAAATTATTGCATGTGGCATGAAAGTGATGATCGCAGGCTCACTTTAGACTTTTGGCTTTCCATCAACAGAAATGGGTAAGAACAATTCTCAACAACCATTGTACTCAAATGTGGCAGAGACTAGAACTGGGAGGGGAGGTGCCTCCCCCCCATGGTATCCTTAAAAGTAAAGGAATCTATTTGTGACTAATAATAATTAATGCACTGTTTTTTCTCCCATGAGTGAAGTATGTATGTTGATTGTTGCCAATAAGAAAAAAAAAGAGCAGACAAAAGAGGTGTTCTGCTCATTGTGAAAAAAATTATCGGAATCTACTAATTATATTAATTAACTGAAATGAATAATGCATCAGGAAAAGAGGCTGATTGATATCAGTAGTAATGAATTTCAATCACATCACAAGCTTTTCAAGACGTGTGTCAGATTTCACAGGCACCCTTTTAGCCACATCTTTCCCTGGAGCTATCAATTTCTAGTTCATAAATGGGAAAGTGAGTGTGGGTGGACAAGTGACTTGTGACAGGTCACGCAACAAATGGCTAGCAAACTGTAAGCTCAAAAAAAAAAAAAGGTTCAGCTACTGTCCTATGTAATCCTTCAAGTGTCAATTTGTATCTCAAGCTATTTTCAGAAAGGATTATACCATACCGTCGGAAGACTATCAAGTAATAGCTAAAATAGAAGTGATGGAAATGCTAGACATGACTTCACGGTGGCTGACTGACTGACTGACTGATGGAGACAGTTTCCTGGTGGAAGGACTTTTTGAAGTAGGGCTGAAGACATTGGTTCAATTTGTCACTCATCATTAATAGTATGTAGCAGAAGTATATGATGGGTGGGTACAGGTGGCCCCCATCTGTTTCACGCACCCATGCTTCACTTTACAACAAAGGACCTGCGTAGTACTCCTGGGATATGTTTTAAAACGTATACCATCCATTTCTATCTCAATAGATTTCAAATAACACCAGAATCCTTGAAGGGACCATGGACGGATTTCCATGGAGCAAATGATTGAACAAGCAGATGAGTCACTTTGGAGAATGCTGTGGTTTAAATGAGAACGTCTCCTATGGGCTCACATGTTTGCATACTTGGCCCCTGGTTGGTAGAACTGATTGGGAAGGATTAGAAGGTATGCCCTATTGGAGGAGGTGTGTCACTGGGGGCGGGCTTTGAGGTTTTAAAAGACTTCCGCCATTCCTAGCTTCTCTCTCTCCCTCCTGGTTGTGGATCAAGATGTGAACCGTCAGCTGTTCCTCCGCTCCACCGTCATAGACTCCAACCCCCTGAAACCATAAGCCAAATGAAATGCTTTCTTTTACAAGTCACCTTAGTCATGGTGTTTTACCACAGCCATATGAGAGAGACCAAGACAAGTGCAAAGGTGCCTGGACCATGGAGGTCAGACGAGTTTAGAGGAAACAAACCAGAGTGAGAATTAGGATGAACACAGCCCCCAAACTTTGTGGATAGACCAGAATACAAAACTTTCCTGACTCTGAAATTAGTTGAAGTAAACATGACCCAGCAATAGGAAGGAGAATGGGGTGAGGGGTGGGGAGTAGGGTGGGGGGGGTCCTAGATATCTTTTTTTGTTTGGAGAAGAGAGTTATTTTGTTGCATCAAAGCATGAATTCAAGACAGAAGTGAAAACACACTCTTTGAAGAGTAATTTGAAGGTGACAAGTAGAAAGCACAGAGCAAACCCAAAAAAACGAATAACACACCATAGGTGGAGTAAGAATTTGGAAGGTATGAAAGAAAGACGCCCTTTCTTCTCTAAGGCTTCTCGGGTCTTCTGAGAAACACCCTTAGGTCAACACTCTACACCAGCCCTTACTCAACACATATACTCTATACGGTCACTGCTTCTTACATTGGATGATTTCCCCGTTACTTTCAACTTTTCTGAGAGCGGGTCAGTCATGTTCACCTTCCTCACCAAACCACCCCTAAAAGCTCTGATGTTGGAGCTGGAGAGGTGGTTCAGTGGTTAAGAGCATGTCCTACTCTTGCAAAGGACGTGAGTTCTAACCATTGCTTGCAACTCTGTCTCCAGGGACTCCAACACCTTCTTCTAGTCTCCTAGGCACCTGCACACATGTGGCATACACTCATACAGACACACACATGCTTCACTTTACAACAAAGGACCCACGTAGTACACACACACACACAAATAAAATAAAATAAAAATAATTAATAAGAAATGCTGGGGCTACTGTGAGCAGTCAACATATTTGTTGGATAAATGAGTGAATCAATGGACACTGGGAGACTATTGGTGGTCTCTGATTTTAGAAGATGTGTGATTTAGAAGTGTCAAGTGTCAGGAAGCATTAGAACACCTTAACAATAGGATCCAAACATGTCTTTTCCCCTAACTTTACCAGGTGCTTACCTGGATCTGAGCACTCGTACTTGTGCTTAGCTTTTAAGTGACTGTGAAATTTAAAGGGGCAAGAGAAGGCCACCAGGTATACTCCTCCCTGCATGAGGCGCTTGATTATCTTAAAATCAACAGTCAGGAAATGGAGTACCAGAGGAGTGTTGAGTTTTCATGAGGTTATGTAGTCTGTATAAAGCAAACTAAGAATACACCCACAGGTCTATCCAAGGGCTGTACTTAATATATCTTTGTGTGATTCTTTAAGAAGATTCTTTTTGTTGGGTTATTTTTAAGAGTGTGCAGGAAGGAGACATGTTGAGCTTGGACAGTATTATCTCCCAGCGGGGTGTGTTGAGGGTCCCTGTAAAGGCAGTTACCATGTAAACAAAAAGAACGAGGCGATGGCTTTGAGAGATTTCATAAGGAGTAAGCTTATTGTTTTGACACTGCACTCAGAAGACAGGCTTGAGAGAATAAAATGGGTGAAGCTTCTTATTCCTGGATGTTCTTATACGTCTTAGTCAAGATGAGTGCTGTTTTTGGTCCAATACTCTTACGCAACAATGATAACCATGGAGAATTCTATTGAACCAAGGCTGTAAAATGACACTGTACTGGAACAGAAAGCAGAGAGTGGGTAGAACAGGAGATGGTAGAGTGAGGTAAAGTGCCAGTGAGGGGGACAGAGAGTGTTTTTGTTAGTTTCATCCAGATAGTATCTCTCTGTTCTCACTGAGTAGCAGAATTCCTAGTTCTAGCAAAGCACGTTATTATGTAACTAAAAATGGATTCTCCAATGTTTTGCATACAGGGCTATTCCTCCAGAGTCATGAACAACTGTGTGCTCAGCCCAGATAGGGAGCCAATGAGAGAGACCAACATAAGTTCACCACCAACGTTTCCCCAACGTGGTGGGGAAAAAGTGATTGAAGAACAACTTAAGTTCCGTGTGGTGATTTTGCGTCTCTCTCGGTTCTGTTCTATTGGGTATTTGTTGATCATCTGCTTTGCTCTTGGCATTACATTCCACCATTTGACCATCATTATCATTGAATATTGTTCTTTACGTGATGAGAGCAGTGAATACTTAGACACGCAATGAATGTCAAATTATAATTTCTAATAGAAGACAAATGTCTCCTGAATATTAATAAATCAATTTAAGTTGTTACAGCTTTAACCTTCAGTCAATTCAGGGCTGCAAAACTAATCAAACACTGTGTGGGACCAGCTCTGAATCAACTATACCCCAAAAGTGCATCCTCCGCAAGCTCTCTGGGTAGTTCTGTCTGCGAAGAGGCAAGGAAATGGGGGAAGGGAAAATGATCCTTCGAGAAGCTATGGGAAAGAATGTGTTGAAAATGTGAGATAAGCCACAACTTTAGCAGAATTAAATGCTATATGATGCTTTAATTATTTCAAGAATGAGCATAGTAGATGTTCAAGGAAGAGAAAGCAGAGCACATTTTTTGGCCATGATTACATTTTTATATATGATATTTTTAAAGAAATTTCAAAAAAGGTGTTCATTTCAGGAGAGTACAGAAATAATCTAGAGCTAACACTAATCACATGTTGGTGTACATCGTCCTGGTTTTTATATATGTGTGTTATAATTCTCTTCTTTATTTGTATCATAAAATTTACATAAAATTTTATACCCTTCCCTCTTCCATTGACAATACATTGTAAGCACGTATTTGTTTTATTACATGAACTGTCAAGACATGATTTAATGTTTACATGATACTCCATTAAAAGAAAATACTGATAGTTAATTTTCATCAGCATTGTCTGCCAGATGTTGCATATTCAGTACATCATTGTAGCTCCATGTTTAATGCTCAAGACAATCTTATTATGTTCTCTTAAGATGTAGGTTCTCAACCTTCCTAATGCTGTGACCCTTTAATACAGTTCCTCATGTTGTGGTGACCGCCAAGCATAAAATTATTTCATCGCTACTTTATAACTGTGATTTTGCTACTATTATGAATTGTAATGTAAATGTGTATGCTTTCTGATGGTCTTGGATCCCTGTGAAAAGGTCGTTTGACCCACATAGGTTGAGAACCACCGCTTAGGATTTGCTTGAGCCTGGAAGGGTAAGACATGGAAGATTCAGATTTGAATGTGTAACTAGAGTCTGTGTTCCTGTCCACTATGTCAGCCACAGAGGTTCTCTTACTGCAAGAATTTATCAAAATGTATTCTGTCACTCTCCCCTTGCTATTTCCAGGTGGCTTTGTCGATTAGGATTGCTTGCAGAGGACATAGTTATTCCTGGTATGTTTTCATGGTGCCCTCTTTCAGTTCCCACGAACCATTTTTAATAATCAATGTATTTAGTATTATGGCAAACCTCTAGCCACCTACTCCATTGCAGTGCTATGCAGCTCTGGAGCCCGAATTCCTGATCGCCTGCTTCATTTCCAGTCTAACCTTCTAAAACAATAATGTCATGACTTTATTGTTCTCCATCAACCTGGAAATGATTTGTTGAAACTCGCAGGTGGTAGAGGCCTTGATTTCCAGATTCAGCTCCTTTGAGGGAATCTGCAGAGGCCACTTCTCATCAGAGCCTTGCCTGTTGTCATGGATGCCAATAAGTGGACCAGTACTGGTATCTGTGTGGACTTGGAGAACCATAACACTATGAGGGAGTTCAAACTTTTTAAAATTTCCATTTTTAAGCACATCTGAGTAATACGTAGTTTTAAATGAGTCTCTGACTTTGTCTTAATGTTCTTTAAAAGCAACAAGTTATTTATCCAATTCTTTAAAATGCTACCTTTCCATATGCTAATTTTTGTGCTTATGTATGTATCCACGTTTGAATACATCACACACACACACACACACACACACACACACACACACACATACACACAAACACTCACACACTCATATATATGTAGAACCTATTTCGGAGCATTCTACCATCAATCATTTCCACTGATCAGTCTTGTGCCACTCTCTAGCTATTTTTAATATTAGAGTTTTAAAATATTTTAATATCAGGTCATAATGTTTCAAATCACCATCTGTGAAAGCAATCAAGTTATTATCTCCAAACTCACTCTTTGTCAAGTGCTTAGGGAAAAGGGAGTTGGGTCTTCTGTTTGTTGTTGTTGTTGTTGTTGTCTTTTTTTTCTCAGAGAGCTTCTCTGTACAGCCCTGGCTGTCCTGAAACTCACTCTGTAGACCAGGCTGGCCTTGAACTCACATAGATCCTCTTGCCTCTGCCTCCCGAGCGCTGGGATTAAAGGCATGCGCCACCACCGCCTAGCTCCCTTACCATTTTGTGGGTAGAGAATGCTACAGAGACATTGTAAGAGAGTCTCCAATGCTTTTCTTCTGCTATGCACGGCAGTCAGCAGCTCTCAGGAGACCAGGGTTCCCCTCCAGCAGTGCAGAATTCTGATTTCAAGCATGTTATGTTCCATCATGATGCTCCATCACAGTGATCGCTCCAGAGTGGATCATAGTTATGTTTCAAAGAGCTCTATGATCTGTCCCGGGAGAAAGTAAGAGAAAGCTCTTTCTGTTAGGAGACACAGATCTGTGGCTTATTGTGTGTGATTTTTTTTTTCATATTCTCCTTATCTTTACTTCTTACTGGGTAGTCCTTTCTCCTCTAACCTCTGTTTATGGTTAATAATTCTTAACATTAAAACCTTCCCATTGATGTTATTATTTGGTTTCTGTCTCCTGACTGAACCCTGGATGATACAATTGTTTTTTCAAAAATTTCATAAAATCTTCTATTTAAATAAACTTCAGAATTAATATGTAAATGCCAACAGAAAATATTTTTCAGTTTTTCCTTAGAATCACACCAATCCTACACATTTATTTACAACCTCCTTTGTGTACTCTAGGAGAAAAAAATAATCATTTTTTTTATTTAGGCACTATAGATTTCTTGTTAATGCTTAGAAATTTTGCTGATGGTTGCTATGACTGATATCTCTTCCCATAGCATTTTCTGTCTGATTTGAAAGTAAAGGATATTTTGTTCACTCCTGTACAGAGAATCAGGCTTTTTTTTTTTTTTTTTTTAAGAACTTCATGGAACCCGGATAAACCTAAGAGTTAAAGAAGCCATTTCTGGCCTAACATTGAGATGGAGGATCCAGCCATTCAGTCTATATAAGCTATAAATGCAAGACTTAAACTCTTGTCTGTTCAGGTTACTATGACTGCATAGCAAATTACACCAACACTGGGGTCATAAAAGCACCATTCTTTACATTTGTGGGTCAGAACTTTGGGGAAGATGCAATGTCTCTCCCTCCCTTGGAGTTGGGGCTCAATTGAAAGACTCACAGGTTGCAGAATGGGGTCATCAGAAGCTCATAACTCATGTTCAGAAGTCTGTATTTGGCACTGGCTGGGGTCCTCCTTTTTTTTCATAATTGACTCTACATCTAGTCTCTCTGTGTAGGTTGGTTTAGGCTTCCTCAAGGGTTGGTGGTTTGCTAATGGGACACCCCTCAAGAAAAAGCCAGGTGGAAGCTGTGCTCCATTAATGAATAGCTTTGAAAACCACACAAGATCACCTCTTCTGTATTTTAGTGACTGAAGAGTCCTATAGTATATCCTTCTTGAAGAGTAAGTGTGCAGACTAAATATACTGTATATTTATTGGAGTATGTCAAGGTAAAGAACATACAGGATTTTTTAAAAATGTTGTGACAATTTTTAGAAAAGAAATTTCTGGAACACCAAATAATATCACAGGGAAAGCAAGTCTACAGAGGTATGATAAAGACTGAGACGGTGGTAGAATGAGAAATATTAAGTTTTTATTATAATCACAATTATAAACTCAGGGAGGGAAGGACTACTGTTTCCAATTAAGTGATTCAATGATTGCTAAGATTCAAATTCTTCAGGTCAGGGTAACTATCCATGTGCTGAAAAAAATGACCATGCTAGATTGCATGTGCTATTCTAGAATGTGATGGGCATTATTACCTCTGTGTTACCATTTCAGTTTCTATAAGACTCCTTAATAAAGACTGTCATATAGTTGAACATAGAATTCCCCAAAGAACAAATAAAAATGGCCAATAAGTAGATTAATAATTATTTGACATCATTAGCCACTAGAGATATGCCAATTGGAACTGCTTTGAGATTCTATCTTACTGCAGTAAGATTGGCTATTCTCAAGAATTAAGTGTGTGGGACATGATGGAGCATGTCCTTAACCCTAATATTCAGGAAGCAACATCAGGTAGATCTTGTAAGTTTGAGGCCAGCATAGTTTATATAGCAAGTTCCAGGACAGCCAGAACCATGCAATGTGAGACCATGTCCAAAAATAATTTTTTTTAAGCAGGAAAAAAGAAATTGAATGACACCAAATGCTGGTGAGGATGTGGGGAAAGAGGAACCTGTATTCCCTGTTTTTGGAGTGCAAAATGGTTCAGGTACTCAGGAAATTATTGTGAAAGTCAATCAAAATCTCAACTATTCTTCTCCTGGACATGTATGTAATCAAAGAGTAGACAGATAATCATATAGATCCTGCTATATCCGAAAGATGCTCGTTCATCTATGCTCATTACTGCTCTCTAGTTACAAAAGCTGGGAAATGGAATAAGTGAAGATCTCCAAGAACTCATGGATGGAAATGAAAATACGGTACATATCTACAACAGAATTTTATCCACCTATAACAAAAAATGAAATTTGTATTTAAATAGAAGAATATTAAGTGTGGGGGGGTCACAAAACAAACACCACATGTTCTTCTTTACATATGAATCCTACCCTCACTTCTCTAAGTCATTGTTCAACTTGCAGAGCACCTGTAGAGAAATATAAAGAGGCCATTGGGAGGGTGTGGTGGTTTGAGAGAAAATGGTCCCTATAGGGAGTGGCACTATTAGAAGGTGTGGCCTTGTTGGAGTAGGTGTGGCCTTGTTGGAGGAAGTGTGTCACCGTAGGGGTGGGCTTTGAGGTCTCCTATGTTCAAGCTATGCTCGGTCACACAGTTCACTTCCTGCTGCCTACAGATCAAGATGTAGAATGCTCAGCTCCTTCTCCAGCACTATGTCTGGCTGCACACCACCATATCCTGCCATAATGATAATGGACTAAACCTCTGAAACTGTAAACCACCCCAATTAATTTTTTTCCTTTATAAGAGTCACTGAGGCCATGGTATCTCTTCACAGCAATAGAAACCCTAACTAAGACAAGAGGGAGATGCTTCAAGAGAAGGGAATAGTAGAACATAGGTAATATGAAAGTAGAGAGGCAGGGAATAATGGGGGATCAAAAGGTTTAATTAGGGAGGAGTAGAGTATAGAGGAAATAAACACTATTTAGCTGAATAGACATAGCGTCAAACTGCCTTCTAAATATTTATGTTTATACCCATAGGCAAATGCTACTCTCAGCCTCAATCAGAGAAGTGCCTCTTTCCGGTGAGTGGTGATCCACACAGAGACTCATGGGTGTACACAGTGCTGAGAAAAAGTGACACATGAGTGTTCAGCCTTAAATAAGACATTTATACCAGCACCACTAGTGTTCAGGGAACACTGCTGAAGAAGGGATGAGGAATGTAAGAACTAAGTGATAGGGAGAAAGGCTGCACAATGTCATATTCGGGGCAAGACACAGCCATTGAACTCAGGATTTCACACCAGCTGAGGGTGGCTGCTTTGGGACTTGCACTAGAATGGGCCTATCAACAGTCAGGCATGGGTGGACCAGTGACTCAGTGACCCCCCCAATTCCTGAACTATTGCTATGGATGGATTCAGGGACAGGAAAATCATTGCCTTCAACTGTGTATCCACTGATGACATCATCAGGCTCCAATGGACAGTTCCAATACACAGGTAGCCCTACTTCAGCTAAATGTCTCAAGAAACAAACCCAAAACCTCAGCATCTGGGAAAGAGACTAGTGGGGACTAAGGGGAACTGATAATGGGTAGGGACAAGAGGGAGATAAGAGCATAGATTAAAGAATACTCAGAATACATTATATATCTATATGAAATTGTCAAATAACAAAATTAATCAATAAAAATTAGGATGGCAAGTAACTGAAGATGATACCAGATATCAATCTCTAGACCTCACATACACACACACACACACACACACACACACACACACACACACACACACACATACACACACACACATGTATGTCACACACATATACCAAAAGCAGCTGGAGAATAGTAGTTAATAGGAGTAATGATGAAGAATGTCTTAGGGTTTTTATGGCTGTGATAAAACACTATGACCAAAAGCAACATGGGGAGGAAAGTGTTTATTTCGCTTACATGTCTGATCGTAGTCCATCATGAAGGGAAGTCAGGGCAGGAACTAAAGGCAGGAACTGAAGCAGAGGCCATGGAGGAGCACTACATACTGGCTTATTCCCCATGGCCTCCTCAGCCTGCATTCATATACAGCTCAGGACCACTTGTCCAGGAGTGGTCTTGCCCAGCTGTGACCTGTGCCCATCCTCACTGTCCTTAGCTAAGACCCTTTAATAAAAAAAATGGCCCACAGTCTTGCCCACAGGTCAATATGGTGGGGGCATTTTCTCAAACGAGTTTCCCTCTTTCCCTCTTCTTGACTGTAGCTGATGTTGACTTGACATTACAACTAGCCAGCACAAAGGCCTTTGTCTTTTCACCACTTTAAAGGAGAGGGCTGTGTTCAGCTGTTACTGAAATTGGTCCTTGGTTCACGCTGTAATTTTGAGCAAGCACCTTCCTGGTCACATTTGTTAAGATGTTATTTTTGTCTTAAATCAGATCAAAATTCCTTTTAGTATTTGTGAAAATTATTTTCATTCTTTCGCCCTTCGATGTGGATTATTTTGTGCTAGTAGATTTCTTCACATTAAATTACATTTGCAATAAGCTTGATTTGGTCTTGATGCGTTTTCTACTATTGAATTTAATCAGATAGTAATAACCCTTTGCATACAGATCTTGCAGTATCCCATGTATTTTAACATAGCGTGTTCTCATTATTTCCTATAATAACATTATTTTCTTTTCCCAAAAATTATGTTGGAGTGGTTCTAAAGTTATTAGTCATTCTCAAGTAGCAAAGAGGCTTTTAAATTCTACGACTACAATTTAGGTGTCAAGAGAATATACTTTTTAAAAAGGAGAGAAAGAAAAGCTGTACTTGGCTCAGAGTGTATTAGTCATGGGAGACAGGGCTAACTGCATCAACCAGATAGCTCCAGGATCTTGATGATTTTATATAACACATATTGGTTCTTGCTCTCACTAAGTACTGAATGCAGTTTGGTAAAGTCTTCCCAGGATTCAGGTTAATAGAATGTCCACACTTGCTTGATACTGTTACCTCAGCTTGCTTTGGGACTTCTCTGAAACATCAAGAAAATGAATAGAGAATCCACTGTTCCTTTTCAAGTTCTGACTCCAGAGTAAAACATGCTGGTTCCATTCATAACCCACCCATTGGAAGCAGTCACACAGCCCTGGATAACTACAAGGCTATGTGGCCCAGCAAAGGAAATCTGTAGGATAGTAAAGATCTGAAAAAATACTGGGAACCTGATTATAACTAGTTTTAGAATATAGCTCAGATACTATAATGAGCTTGCATTAAATCCCAGCATGAATATTTGCAGAAAAGTTTTGTGAAAGGTAAGGTGAACAAACAGAAGTCCTCGTAAAAAGATAAATGTGAATATGGAGAAGTTCATTTGTTTAACTGAAAGTCAAAAATAAAAAAAATTAAACTATGAAGCTGAAAGACTGGAAAGAAAGATCCAGAACTATTCTTTTCTGTAAAACAACCCAACAAACGAACAAAACACATGAAAAAAAAAAGCATTTTTAAAATTGGACAGCAGTCAGTTAAGGATGGAGATCCATGAGAAACAGATGGCGACTGCTACAGTTACAGTTACCCACTGGCTACTGCCTAGAGAGATTTTCCAAATTATTAACAGTTCCAGGTAAGCCATATCAGACACGGGATGGGCAAACATAGGTGAGGACTGGGGAGAATTAAAATATACAGTGTTCCTAAAAACCAAGTTCCTGCGAGGAAAGATCAGCCCAGAGATTGAATTGGTCATGTCGGCAGTGATTTCTCCTCCAAATAGTCCCCAGAGTGCAGACCAGCACACGCTTATGCAGAGTTTATAGGAGGCTGAAGAAAGAACCATTCAGAAGGACCGGAGATAGAGGTGCGCTTGGCTGGGATGGTGGCATCTCACCAACCTGAATGAGAAGCCTTCTGGAAGTTAAGGGCAGAGCATTCAGAAGGACTTGTTTCCAGGAAGAACAGCTGGGCCCAGACTAACTATGGCTTTGATACTGCCTACTACATTTAAAACACAAGACCCAAATAGCCAAACTTTTCCCAAGCACCTTATCTGCACCCTAATGAGGCTCAGAAAATTGCTACAAGTATACAAAATCATCTAGCTTCCAATAAGGTGAAATTCACAATGTCTAGCTTGCAGGGGGGAAAAAAAGCAGTAATCAGACAAGAGAATGGAGTAAGAGGAGGAGGGAGGGGGAGGAGGAGGAGTCCTCCACCAAAACAGCCATGATTGACTTCAGCATGGGATTGAAAAAACAATAGATCTCTGAGTTACACTGGGATCTGCCTTTAAAAAGAGGGAGAGAAAG
The DNA here is from genome assembly GCF_049852395.1 of Peromyscus maniculatus bairdii. NCBI lineage: Eukaryota > Metazoa > Chordata > Mammalia > Rodentia > Cricetidae > Peromyscus > Peromyscus maniculatus. The sequence continues at coordinate 51,279,773 of NC_134869.1, forward strand.
GCAGATGCCCGTGAAGTAGGCAAACCGCATTGTGGGCTGCCTTGGCTATGACTGATACACATCTCAAGTGTTTAGTCCACGATGATGCATGCATAGATAACTAAACTATTAATGTGTATATTAGTAAAGCTGGATCACAGTAGAAAAACATGGTTAAAATACATGTTTTATTATGTTCTGAATGTTTCCTCCGTCATCTCTATACTATTTTAAAACTTGATAGATTTATAGCAGTCTATTAAATAGATATGCCATGGGAATTTAATCTAATTTATAATCTGTGATATTATATAATTGCTCTAATTTTAATTATTAACAGTTCTATAGCATATATACTTTACATAGAGCTTTCCATATGCCATTGGTTATTTTCTTAAGATCAATTGTGTGACAGGGCAGAGACATATAAAAGGTACAGATCAAGTATTTCTTTTAGCAAAAATTATTTTCTATCACAAGATCTTTGTGTCTTCATGCTCACCTAGAGCGGCTATTTGAACTCCAATTTTAAAGGCAAATGTTCATTGTTCTTATGGAACTAATAGTTAGCTTGAAAGCCATTGAAATGAGCCAGGTATTCTCATATGTGGTACAACCTTGTATTTTTAATCATAAATTACCTAGTGAATGCCTTCTGCCTAATTAAATTAAAAAACAAATAATATAAATAAGCAAATGTGAAAAGTGGAACACTTTAAAAAGTTACTTGGATCAAAGCACGTGATTAGAAAAGTAAATGGCCAGGAGTAATTGGATCTTATAAAATGAATAAAGGATGTTATTAGATCTAACTTAAAGAATACCATGTATTGATTTTACTGCACATTCTTTGTGATAGAGATCGATGGCCAGAATGTAAATGCAGATTAGACATTGATAAGGAAGAATTGAAGTTCTACAGAGATCAAGACTTACCAGAGAACTTCCTCTCATGTGAATTTACCACTCTGGGATTTATGAAACTGTCAAAGTATTGATGATTTTAAAGAGTTTTGTAGAAGAGGAGATTATGAATATAGATACCTTGTAAACATTGCTTGGGGATTTAAAGAAAGAAAGTGGACATGCTTATCTGTGGTGTAGGGACAAATGCTTATAGATTGTTGTTAGGGACCATGCTGGTTTAATAAATTACTGGTTGTAGATTCTCTTCTAATAACCATGACTTCACTAGCTCTGAGTAATTAGCTAGGTTCCCAGTACCAGGCATGGTTTCCAAGGAAACTTCACTTTGCAATGTAGAAGACCACTACAGGAAACCACAACCAACCCAACTGCAGAGTTGTAGATCCCAGTCCAAATGGATACATCTCTAAAGGAACCCCACACATAGGGCTCCGCGAGCACTACAGAAGAGGAGTGGGAAGGTTGTAGGAGCCAGAGGATCAGGGAGCTTGCTGGGAGACTGTGTCTCCTAGGAATATCAGAAGCCACACCCATAAACTCTCACCAGCATTACTAAACAAACAAGAGCTGAACGGATATGACACCAATGGACATACCAAAATGGAAGGGGAAAAGCTCACGAGGCCTCAATACTACACCAAGAACCAGAGGCATCCAAGGAAAGCTGGGAATGGGAGAGGTGGTTTTCTGCAAGGAATATAACACCAATTGTTCAGTGCCAAATGGACAGTCCTGGAAACATACATTCAAGTAACATCATAGAGGTGGAACAGGTAATATTTAGGGATATACATGTATATGCATATGCACGTATGCATGCCATAACAATCAGTGGGAAATGAAGCAGTGGACTTGAAGAATAGAGAAAGGGCATGTGGGAAAGTTTAATGGGAAGAAACAGGAGGGGGAAATGTTGTAATTATGTTGCAATTTAAAAAAAAGAGAAAGAAAGGAAAGGAAGTGTGGAACCTCCATGAGTCCTGCTACATCAGTGATAAAAAAGACATGCATGTGTTCCCACTTAATTAATGGGTCACTCCAAATGTTGGTGTCTAGTGGATCCAGTCCTCCCTTTATCGTGTGCAAATCAGGGGCTGCAAATCAACAATAAAGTTTAATGGGAACATGAGCAAATGGAAAGAGATCGTGGAAAAAAATAAGACTTACTCATGTACAGGACCAGAGTTAATATGCAACTGGTATGCTTTATAACAATATGGCAGAGATTGCTTAAAATAGCAAGAAAAATATTTTAAAAATCAATTTTAGAGCTACAGATAAACAATTTCTCTTTAGAGCAGGCAAGGGACTGGTAAGATTACCTTGTCTAAGCCTTCATTTTACAGTTGTCAAAACAGATATCAGGGCGGGTAAAGTGCTTTCCCCAGCCTCCCAAGTCGGCTGCATGATTTAATTCTCCATCATCTGTCACACCAGCGTTCCTTCTCTCCCTCTTGATTACTGTCTCTCACGACCCATTCTTCCAGGAAAAGTGAGACTCCCTCTGCAGAATGTAATTGCTTTTTCCAAAGTGGATGTCTTGGATTGAAACATGGATTTCCAAGTGGATTTGAGATTACTGGGGGAAGAGGCTCATGTCAATAGTTGGTATCACTTGACTGCACACATGTGGCACACTTGGTCCACTACCACAGAGGAAGGCTGTTGTCTTGGCAGCCCATTTCTAGCTCACATCCTAATGCAATCCTGTAGATGTAACCAACCGTCTTATTAAATAAGAAACACAGAACCAATGCAAAGAAGAAAGCCAAGAGGTCAGAGCTAAGAGCTAAAACCTTATCCTTCCTCCTGTGGTGGTCCTACCTCTCCGAACCAGAGCTACTTCCTGTGTTAAAGTCTTTATATAAAGTTTCTGTTCTGCCTTCGGTGGTCCTACCTCTCCGAACCAGAGCTACTTCCTGTGTTAAAGTCTTTATATAAAGTTTCTATTCTGCCTTCTCATTGGTTGTAAACCCAACCACATGACCGCCTCGTCACGGCCTGTCTGTATAGACCTTCAGGTTTTCTATGATTGGTATTGAGATTAAAGGCATGTGTATCCAATACTGGCTGTATCCCTGAACACACAGAGACTTACCTAGCTCTGCCTACCAAGTGTTGGGATTACAAGCGTACGCCACCACTGCCCTACTTTCCTATGGCTTGCTAATAGCTCTGACCACCAGGCAACTTTATTTGTTAACATACAAATATCATTTTAATACAAATAAAATATCACCATACAATCCTCACGGACTGGCTCAATTGGACTTCGTGTGTAATGGCACCATGCGCTGACTTGTGCTGACCCTGACCCTCATTTTCTCAAACAAATGGAGACACCTTGGAAAGCCTTTCTTCAGGCATGCTTCTCCTTTGCCTGATGCTCTGCCATCAGGGCTTTGGACCTCTGTCCAGATATCCCGATGTAGCCAACATTTCTCCAGGGAGAGTTCCTATTCCTGCATATAATTTTTATCTTTTGTATCCAGGCCAGACTTATGAAACTATAGCTAAATGTGAATATAAGGCATGACTATGTAGAGATGTGATAGATGTGTGTAATCTCTGTAAGAACCCTATGACTAATGTTATTGCCTACCTATCTCATGATGGCAACAGCCTCATTGCTTGCATTTTTCATCTCTCTCTCTCTCTCTCTCTCTCTCTCTCTCTCTCTCTCTCTCTTTCTCTCTCTCATTTAGTTATTCATGAATAAGAGTGCTCTATCATGTACATCAGAAGAGGGATTCAGATCCCATTACAGATAGTTTTACAAGCCACCACGTGGTTGCTGGGAATTGAACTCAGGACCTCTGGAAGAGCAGTCAGTGCTCTTAACCACTGAGTCATCTCTCCAGCCTCCTATAGTGCTAAGTTCACAAACAACTAAACACAGAATCGTCTGATGAGATTCTGTGAAAGTGCAGCCTTCCTACATTTGCATTGATGCTATATTTCCCTTAGCTTCAGAGTGTCCCGGCTGTGTTCAAAATGATGGATTGTCCAGTGTTATTTGCTTACCATATTATTTTAGACTCAGTGGTGAGGTTCTATTATCCAATGATAGCTCAGCTCAGTTCTCACACATCACATGTGCTGTTGTGGGACAAGCCGAGAGTTGAATCCCACTACCCTGGACTACCTGTCCGGAGAGCAGAGCCCAGCTGTGCCCAAAGGCCGGTGCCCTGACTAAAAAGGGAGAATGGACACAGCATGAGCTTTGGGATTCTTGGCGTTCTTAGAGATCATGAAATGCTCACTTAGCTTCAAGGTTTTAGTTTCCTCCTCCTCCACACGTGGATAATGACAGCCCCTGGCTCTACCGGGAGGTTGTTCCGAGTATCAAAAGAGATAATGGCGGTGGAAGCACTCCATAAACCACTTTATAAGTAGATGTGTGCATGGCAGGCAGACCTGGCTGTCTGCAAGGCTCGGGGTTAAGGATGCACAGAACTTGAGAGAGGCAATGAAGCAGTATAAGTGCTGGGGGGCTATGTGTTTAATGACACCTGGTTAATCTCCCTGCTGGATATGTGTTTGTACGTGCGTGTGCGTGTGCGTGCATGCGTGTGTGCGTGTGTGTGTGTGCATGTATATTCTATGTCTCTTTGCATTCCTCTACCAAAGGACCATATGATGGCAACTCATGCATAATGGAAATTCATTTTCCACAGTTCTGGAGGTTGGGAAGTCTAAGAACATGTCACTAGCAGATGATTGGTAAGGTTTGGGATTATTCCAAATAATTTGACTAGCAGCATATTGAATATTTTTTATGGTATAGTCATTCATTTACCTTATTTATTTGTATTTATTAAGATTTATTACATATGTCTGTGTGGAGGTCTGTGCATGTGAGTGCAGATGTCTGCAGAGACCAGAAAAGGCTGTCTGCTTCCCTGGAAGCAGGGTTAAGGTGGTTGTGAACCATCTAACATGGGTGCTAGTAATCAAAATCAGGTCCTCTGCAAGAGACTAAGGCACCTCTCTGAACCCTAACTTTTATCTATGTGTCTTGCAGGAGTGTCTGCCATGTGTGTGTCTGTGTGAGTGTCTGTGTGTCTCTGTGTGTGTCTGTGGGAGTATCTGCCATGTGTGTGTGTGTGTTTATCTGTGTGGATGTCTGTGAGTCTGTGTGTGTGTGTATGTGTTTCTGTGTGAATGTCTGCATGTGTGTCTGTATGATTGTTTGCTGTGTGTGTGTGTGTGTGCTATGATGTGGGGGTGACTGTTGAGACCAGAGGATATTGGTTTTACTCCAGCTAGAGTTCAATATAAGTCTCCTAGTATCAGTGTTGGGAACTGAACTTGGGTCTTCTGGAGGAGCAGCAAGTACTCTCAATGACTGAGCCATCTCTTCAACTCTTACTCATTTTAGTCATAATTTTGCAATGAACTTTTTGAATCACAAAAGATATAGATTCAAATTTTGGTGTTGTTGCCAAATGGTTTTCTGAGATAACTGAATTTCCAATTTCCAAACTAGCAGTGCATGGAAATCACAATTGCTCCACACCCTTGAGAACACTTGGTTTTTTTGTGTGTGTTTTATTTTTGCCCTTTCTAAGGGTGTCTTAATTTTCTATAGCTATATGATAAGTTGTCACAAACTTACAAGTGTAAAACAATGCACATTTATTATTTTCCTAGTTGATGTGTCTTAGAGTACAATTTCAATGGGTTTTCTTCTGAGTCTTAGCAGACATGGTGAAGATAATAGGCGCCAAGTCCCCTCCTGGTGTCTTTCCTGGACTAGAACCTGTCCCTAGGGTCATCCGGGATGTTGACCGAACTCATTTTTATCATTGCTGGATGACAGATGGCCCCGGGGTTGTTTCTGACTGTTGATAGATGCTGCAGGAAAGTCCTTGACGCTGCCCATATCCTGGGATTCTGCCTTTCTCTCCTTGCTGCAAGATCATCTCACAAGGGCTGCAACCTTCATGAGGACCGCAGGAATCTTCTTCACCTCCAGTAGTAAAGGCAGAGTCTAAGAAACGTCATGTCAAATGGGAACAGCATCCATTACCCCCTGCCAAGTTCTATCAGCGAGGAACAAGTGAAAATTCTTGCTGTGCCCAAAAGGAGGAGGGTCTGCAGAGGTGAAGACACCAGGAGACTGAGGTCACTGTGGGTGGCTTTCAGGATTTGTCTCTCCCAGTAACTGGATCGTCCTGGAATTTCAGTTGACACTGCATGACTATTTCCTCTTTCGGAGCTAACGGGGAGGAAAGAGGATTTAGCTAGTAAATTTGGCCTGAAATATCCAGATTATTTTTTTTTCTCCATCTTGTGAATGAAATTCCCTCTATTTCGCTTTGCCCGTCTAACTGTGGACTCTAAATACACATTTCGGCTTTCGTGTCCCGGGGAAATCAGACAGTTTATGTCAGTTTGATAGTCTGCCATCTGAAGTATGTGTCATTTTAATTGACCAATAAAGGCACAAGCCTGAATCATAGTCTGAGGTAGCCTGGAAATTCTGGATCCAATGCCCAAATACATGGATTTCCTACTCATCTGCCTGGAGGCGTGACTCGAGCTTTTTCCTTATTCTTGCTTCCTTCCTCTGAACAGCAGGAAGCATCACTTTGGGTTGTTAAGCGGTGGCAATTTCGCCCCAGGACGCACAGCATTTCGGGAGCCAATGCTGTGATCTCAGGCTTGTTTATCACAGCTCCTAACTTCATAGAGGGTTTGGAACCTTCCCTAGGAAGAGAGTCACTATTAAACATCACCTGGCTGATGTGTTGGTGGAATCAGGGATTATAATGGAATCTTCCACACTGATCACAAGAAAAGATGACGAGCATCACTTCTTCAGTCTGGGATTGAAAAAGTCACTCGGCTAGACAAACCCTTCATTTTTAAATGTGTCATTCACCACAGTAAATACTGTCACAGTTGATACAACACCACTAACTGCAGCCACACAGTAGAGAGTTTGTGAACTAATGTACACCAGGAGATTTGAAAAAAAAAATTGTTTGGGTGAGCTTCTGGATCCATTATTTCCCTCAATCCAGAAAGTACAAAAGCTTTTCTTTTTTTTTTTTTTTTTTTTTTTGGTTTTTTCGAGACAGGGTTTCTCTGCGTAGCTTTGCGCCTTTCCTGGAACTCTCTTTGGAGACCAGGCTGGCCTCGAACTCACAGAGATCCACCTGCCTCTGCCTCCCGAGTGCTGGGATTAAAGGCGTGCGCCACCACCGCCCGGCCAACAAAAGCTTTTCTTACAGAGTAATTTTTTTTTTTTTACTTCAAATGATATTTTAATCTTTTGATAACCCTATTAACAGAGATATATGAAAAGAAATTTGCATGATGGGAAATAAATTTCCAAATATAGCAACATATTCATAGGAGAGTGATTGCATCTAACACAGAAAATGTCACAGGGATAATTCCACCTGGTGCGACTTTGAGCTGTGTTTATAATAAGACTAAAGAGGAATTCATTCAGGTCTGACTTCCCTTCGAAGGAAGTGGGAAATGTATGCCAAAATATTCAGAACTCTGAAAGAAACACCTGAAAATTATTTATAGCGAATGAAATCCAACGATCATGAGCAGGGAATTTTAATTTCTGCTGAACAGGAAAAAAATGATTATTTCTTAAATGTGGTTTTGTAAGTAAAAGTCACAGGTAATTGAATATTTATGCAACACACTGAAGGAGTACTGAGTGATGATCAAGGTATCTTACATTTATTAAAACCCAAGGACTTTATCTATTTTCTTTTTCTTTCTTTCTTTCTTCCAGCTTTTTGTTGTTGTTGTTGTCGTTGTTTGGGTTTTGTTTTTTTGGATTTTTTGTTTTGTTTTGCTTGTTTGTTTTGATTCTCCTATATATCCCTGGCTATCCTGGTACTCTCAGGCCGGCCTTGAACTCACAGAGATCCACCTGTCTCTGCCTCTGCATGCTAGGATTAAAAACATAGGCCCCCATGTCCAGTGAGTTTACCTGTTTTTAATTGCATGCTTTTAGTCTTTTACTTTCTTTTTAATTTTTCAAGAAAAAATCCTTGGAAATATTTTTAAGAAGCATCCCTTCTATTATATATGCCCAATCTTAAAAGTTTCCTTTGAAACAACGTTCTTAAACAAGACTGTAGTGAAGGCTAACAGTTTTAAATTACTTAAATAAAAATTACTTACCTCTGGAGAGTAAGGTGAGCCACAAATAGCCAACTGTAATTCCCTCCTCTGAAAACAATGACGACTTTTACTAACTCTGGCATAAGACACTAAAGCTTCCCACCTTAGGGATGTACCAATAGGAAATGAGGACTGGGAATTAAATCCTCTCAGTTTTTTTAGTCCAAGGCAAACAAGTGCTGTAAACCATCCAATGTGCCAGGGTTATATATATTTCCACATGCTATATGTAGACACAAGTAATATATACTACGTATTTTCTTATCCTCCCAAGGATCTTACAAGATAATGGTATTGTTAATATCATAGCTGTCATTGTCTCCACTTGCTGGAGGAACAAGATTTGGAAAGCTCCAGAGGCAACATGACCAGGGACTGATGGAGCTGGAAGTCAGTCCTTGGTGAGCCTGGTTCTGTGGCCAAAGAAGTCCCTCATTTTGGTGGTGTGTATCAGATAACATCTCTATGACTTGTATTCTCCTACTCTGTTACCAGAAGCCCCTGTGACTGGTTCAAAGCCACAAATACAAACTCCAATAGTGTTCATAAAGTGGATTAGGATACTCATATGCCTACTGGGTTCTGGAGGCTGCAAACTCTGGCTGGCAAGAGACATCCCAACAACCCTACACTGGCACTTGGGACTGCATTGACATTCAGCTCCAGTGTGTCTCCCGGATTTCAACAGTCTGCCATCAGCCACCAGCGGAATACCAACGCTATGTCCAGCCTCTCTCAATGCTTTGTCTTCTCCCTCCATTACTCCTAAAACAATGCCCCCAATCTATCCAAGGGACAAAAGAACATGTGAAGACACAATCCAACATGCTCTTTTAATGATTTTTAGCCTTTGTTTTTAGTAGTTTGATTATGAATGGGCCAATATGTAGCCTTATACATCTTGATGGAGATATAAAGTCTATGTATATTATATGCTTTCCAGTCTCTAGGCTTCTTCCATTAATGGGTTAATATTTCTTATCCACCTCAGAGGTTCCCAGCATTATGTCTCTTAGAGCCGATATACCACAGTCCTCCTCTTTTTTCTGTGTAGGACCAAAATTGCACATATCATAAGTATGGTTTGTTCTTGCATTTTTAAAGACAGTCTCGTTATATTGTCCAGGACAGCTTGGAATTCTCTGTGTAGCCCTAGGTGGCCTCAAACTTATAATTCTCTTGCCTCAACCTCCCAGTTGTTGGGGCTATAGGCATATACCACCTTGCTCAGCTTCCCATATCTTTCAGACTCCCTTATATTTTATATATATTATATATTATTATATTTATTATATTATATGGTCTCTTTTTGCTTCAGTTTGGATATCAGTGTGTTTTTGTTTGTTTGTTTGTTTTTTTGTTTTGGAGACAGGGTTTCTCTGTGTAGTTTTGCACCTTTTCTGGAACTCGCTTTGGAGACCAGGATGGCCTCGAACTCACAGAGATCCGCCTGCCTCTGCCTCCCAAGTGCTGGGATTAAAGGCGTGCGCCGCCGCCGCCCAGCTCAATGTGGTTCTTTTGAAAGTTTACTAGTCTTATCTTTTGCTGTCTATGCTACCCTTAAAAAAAAAACAAATCAATTCAGCTTTACTGTACAATCTACATACCTTAATTTCCCCATTTTAAGTCAGTACAGCTGGGAAGAGAAAGCAATGGAGCAGAGTGGAAGGACCTTGCGAGCTATGTTCTGAAGCATAGGTGGCTAGCATGGACAATGGCTGGCATGGCTGGTCCAGCAAAGGAATCCTGTCCTGGGCCCCAGCCTGCTCTTATGTGATAAACTGACTGACCCACCAAAGCTTCTTTTTTCCAGGCAAAGCACACGTGACCCTCTCAACATGTCTCCACCTTTGCCTCTCATTTCAACAAAAGGCATCCCCCCAAATCTCTCCCTTCCAAAGACCTCAGATTACTAGCGAAACTGCTAGTTGATTCACACTCCTGTATCAGTTGCTAGTCTGCTCCAGGGTGTGTGGAACATTTAGGTAGAATGTTCCTGAAGCTGCAATGCCATCTCAAAGAAAGATTAACGGGCTTTTCTCCTATACACAAAATGCTCAGTCCTGGGCTTCCCTCCAGGGCTACTGAATAAAAACCTAAGAAAATGAGGCTCGGAATCTCCAGCATTCCAGATGCTTCTTACAGCCCTAGAGTTACAAAATCAAAGCCTTAACTCATAAATCTCAAATATCTGTTGGTAGGACTTCAAGTGCAAGTCAGATTGACACCGGGTAATTACAGAGGTCTCCAAGGGACTCAGTCATGCCTTTATTACTGCACCTCAGTACCCCCAACAATTTCAATTTCAAGGAAAAGTAACCCAGTTTTAAGGACATGAATATTTATACAGTATAGGCACAAAGTCCAACTTTATATAGGCTCCTTGGGGAGAGGAGATAGAAAAGTAAATGATGATGGTCATTTTCATTTGAGAGGTAGGAAAAAAAAATCCACAAGACCAGACTTTCACTCTAAGCCAAAGCAGATATGGAGGGTACTCTGGAAATACTAATTTAAAACGACACAATCCGTTTTGAGCTTCAGCCGGGTGCATTGATGCAGTGACTGGAAACCCTCATCAGCCTGACTCTGAGTCAGGCTGGACCAAGGCAGTTGGCATCTTTGAGCTCCCAAAGATTTTCTCATGCTGCTCCTTAATCTTAATAAGTATGGCCTCCCCAGTCACTACCCCTTGCTTGGACTGCTGTGTTCAAGATGTATGTGGGGTATGTTTATATGTGATTGGAAAGGCTTTACAAAGGCAAGATAATATATCTTCCAGATATGTTGGTCAGAGCCCCCGAGCCAGACTTAACAGCTGCATTATCAGTCTTTTCCAATGTCCTGCCTCTCGCTCCCTGTGTCTCAGCAAATTGGCTCTTCAGTTTCGGAACAGATAAACCCTTTGCACACATTGTTAATAAGATAGTAGTTGGGAAATAATAGAAAGTGACTGCTGCTGTAAATGCTTTCATAATTTACTCATAAAACTCATGGCTCAGACAGTATAATATAAACAGTGCAATCTGAAAAGGAATATGTTAAGCCTCTTAAGGGGAAAAAATAGGATAATATATTTATGATTGCAGGAAGAGTTGAGAATTTCAGCAGGACACAGAATGCCTAACTGATGAAGGTACAGTCGAAAAAATTGGATCACATCACCATCTGAACCTTCAATGTGATAAAACCAGGCCTTAAATAAAGTTAAAGGCAAATGACAGAGTGGGAGAAAGTATTTTCAACACGTAAAGCAAAGGTGGGTTGAGCATTAAGAGTACATAAAGACAGCATACCATTGGACAAGGAAAAGAAATGAAACCCAATGGAAAATGTACAAAGGCTATTTATTACCAAGAGTTCAGAGAACACAAAACGTGAACCACAGGAGAGAGTGCTCAGATGCAATTGTATCAAGGAATTTGCAGCAAAAACCACAAGACGCATTCCACCTTCATCTGATTAGGAAGAGTGAAAACGCCCAAATGATTGGAAACGGTTCTGTAGTTGGGGGTCTACAGGAGCCAATCGTCATTAAATCAGGAGAAAGAATGCACTGAATCATCAGAGCTAATGTTTACTGCTTGCTGACTGTGTTAGGCACAGTTCCAAATGTACCATAGGTATTTGCTCCATTAATCATCACAAGGCTATAAGGTAGGTGCAGCTATTTTTTGCATGTGATAGAGGAAGAAGAGGCTCTGAGCGGTTAATTTGCCCAAGGCTGCACTGCTAGTTTGTCAAAAGACAATGATTTAAACCATGACCAGGCAGCCTATTTGCAAAGTGCACCTTCTTAAAGCCACACTCAGCCATCAGAAACCTTACATTCTAGAGAAGGACTAGAAACCTCACCCAGAGTCACACCATTTCCACAACCACCAGAAATCTGACCTGGTTTGGGAACCTCTTGTCTCTGAGGTCTTTGAGAAATGGGAAATAGTTACTTCCAACAAGAATGGGTTCCAAGAAGCACCTGCTTCTATGAGGACACTGCTTTTTATTCATGACCGGGTTGGCAGAGCCTAAGGCAAAGAGAAAATATGGCTTCTGAAGGGAGAGATAAAGACTCAAAATTGGAAAATTTTTCCAATAGGCAGGAACATGATAAATAGCCAAAAAAAATGGCAAGTGGTCACGACAGTGGCGACACCACATACTAAAAAGTGCAGAGAGACAGGAGCTCTTGCAGCTGGCACAACTGACATGGAGAGAATTTTAATAGCCAATACACAATATGAAGCCAGCTCATCATGTATGTTTTCTGCACAAGATGAACAGAAAGGACAGTAACTGTGGAAGCATTAAAAATGCCATATCATCATCATCATCATCATGCCATAGGAAATGACCTACTTTTCCATCACTAACCCATTAAATTATGTCATTAAACAAAACAATACATACCAATGAAAGAGAATAGCGTAGATATACATTTGTCAACAGGTTTATCCTCAACAATAGAATGATGAAGAAAAAGTTTACTTCAGAAAATGCCATAGGTACCATTTGAAGAGTCTTCAGAGAATCATCACAGCAAATACGTAGAACTACAGGAGAGGACATTTATTGGGGAAGTGACTGACTAAATTATCAATGGTTGAGAAACCCAACAACCGGTCACCTGCAGGATGGGAGCCCTGGACTGTGAGTAGTATCCAAGTTCAAGGCCTTCAGAAGTAGAGAAGCTGATGGCGTAACTATTGGTCCAAGGACAGAAGCTTGAGAACTCAGAGAAGGGTTCCCCCGTGTGTCTTAAGAACCCCAGAATGAGGGCTAATGAGGCAGCTCACAGGGTGAAGGTGCCTGCTGCCAAGCCTGACAGCCTGAGCTGGACCCTTGGGACCCACATGGAAGAAGGAAAGAACTGGTTTCCACAAATTGCCCTCTGACCTCCACAGCCGCACCCTGGCATGTAACCCCCACAATTAAATAAAAATGTAATAAAAGCAATTACCAAAAAAATGGTAGGCTGGGAGGTGGTGGCGCACGCCTTTAATCCCAGCACTCGGGAGGCAGAGGCAGGCGGATCTCTGAGAGTTCAAGGCCAGCCTGGTTTACAAAGTGAGTTCTAGGACAGCCAGGGCTACACAGAGACACCCTGACTCGAAAAAAAAAAAAAATGGTAAAGTGTGGATGACAGACATGCAAGGAAAGAGAATGATATCCCAGTTTCTGAGGATGGGGGATGGGAAGAGAACAAACCAACCGGATGCCGTCTTTGTCCTCTACAGGGATCCAAGTAGTTGAATGGTGCTTGCCTACACTCAGGGTGTGTCTTCCTCCGCTAGTCTATTCAGACTCCCATGCTAACTGCCTATGAAAAAGCCCTTATAGACATACCCGAAATGATGCTTTTTCAGGTCTGTAGATGTTCCTTCACCCAGTTGACATCTGAAACTAACCATCATGGGTAATAGTTATGTAAACTAAAACAAACAAAAAAAATCACATAATAATATTGAATATAAAAACACAAATGACCCGGGCAGGGGTGGCACACACCTTTATTCCCAGCACTCGGGAGGCAGAGGCAGGAGGAGCTCGGTGAGTTTGAGGTCAGCCTGGGCTACAAAGTGAGATCCAGGACAGGCTCCAAAGTTACACAGAGAAACCCTGCCTCGAAAAACCAAAGCACACACACACACACACACACACACACACACAAATGAATGGTTCCACATTGTATGTCCAAATCACCAGTGTATGAGATGTCTCTGGGAAGAAAGAGAAAATTAGAAATTACAACAAAAATATCAAAGTGTGAACAGCATTTGCTGATTTTCATGACACTTGGTTAAATATTTTCCACATTTTAAATGTTTCATAAGATCTGGAAAAATAATGATGACTCAACTACTACTTTATTTGAGTTTTTGAGGTCTGGATAATTTAATTAATTTTTTCCAGGAATGTTTTATGATGTTTCATAGGTTTCTCCTTTCAACAAATAAAGGGCACAATTTTATTACTAGAACTGAAGCTATATAATTCACTTGATTAGTATTCCATTTTGCGGTCTATAGAGATTTGTACGTTTTCCAGGATATTTGACACTAAAAGTTCAGATATAATCTTTCTGAAGGGTATAATTTATATCTATCTCCTTTCATTTTTGTATAGCTTGCCAAAAGTGATTTATCATTGCCTTCCATCTAATGAAGAGAGACCCCATTTAGGCGGGGGGAAGACTAAAATTATTTTTCTCTAATCTATGGGGGGAAATCTTTTAGAATCAGTTTCATTTCTGCTGCAACAATACAGAAAGCAAACATCGTTTCATTGATGGGTCTATTTTAAGCATCAGAAAACTGAGAACATTTGCTTCGAAAGTGTACTCCCAGAATTCCCTTGCAGCCAGTGTTGATCTCCAACAATGTTGAGATGCGTGTGACCTTCCTGTGTATTTATTTCATTGATGAAGTTGTTTGAAAAATCTGATCTTTCAGTAGAATCAACAATCCACAATTTGGGGAAAGCTTGATTCTTTCCTTCTAGCTTTGACACAGACATTGTGTTGCATGCGCAGTCACTTTGGGAATGTTCACATTTATATCTGCCAGATCCAGCTCAGAGATTAACCTATTAATAGACTTCCAGGATCACAGAGATAAGGGGAAGTTTAATCTTCTTGAGGGAAGCTCTGAATACCAAGGGAATAGCGCCTGAGGTATTGGTAAGCGATTACTGGTCTCCAGGCTCAAAAGTTCTGAAAGGAAGACACAACGTGATCTTATTTTCACTACCTGCCTAATACATTTTCATTATCTCCAGAGACTTTAAGCACAGCTTCAGATTTGTGTGAAGGGATCACATAAGAATATGGAAGTCAGTTAATCTCCACTTTGCAGGGGTCAGATCTCAAGTGTCTTCAAAGGTAATACTAAGAATATAGTTAAACATGAAATACAGTGAAGGAGAGCTGGTAAACAACAATTCAGAAGTATTTCTTAGACCAAATCTCCTCATAAAGGTTTATAGGAACAAGATAGACAGTTGCCACCTCGAGAAAGCATGGGCAGCATAAAGGTTAATTAAGACTCATCTTCGATGACATAAAATACATTAGAATGTCAAACAGTCATTATCATTCCATGCATGAGAACAGTGACATCCATCAGAGGTTGCTTCTTGGGGAGACGAGGGGATGACTAAGCAAGGGTTAGGCAGACAATGCAGATGGCTATAAGAACTTTCTTGTGTTGTTTCAACCTAGTGATGTTTGTCCTGGAATCATTTGCCTAGAATGATTCATATCCATCTTTAAAAGAACAGTGCATTTTGAAGTCCATGAAGATTTGTGTCCTGTTCTGAACATCATACTTCCATAGGGAAAGATTTAGATGAAACCAAAGAGCACGTAGGAAAGAGTGACCTAACTACTCGTGGATCTGAGAGAGGTGAAAGTTGAAAGGTCAGGAGAGGTTTAGGGAAGACATGCGGGAGGAGGTGGGAATTTGTGCAGAGCAAGAGGTACAACAAAAGCCAGATATATTTGAATTTCAATGCTATACTAAAAACAACATGTGACCATAGGGGTTAATATGCACACAGCTTAGTAGAATCAGGGGAAGGCAGAGCTATCCTGAGATGGAATGGTGGATGTTTCCATAGTGTTCTTGTGGTAGCTTGGCTGGGAGGACTCTTTGGCATGATAGTCGGAGCAGGAATCCAAGCAGAATTGAATGCCTACAGTGTTCTAATGGAACCAGCTCTTTGTAAATGGTAAACTTTATATATTGTCCATCAGATCAGCACCTTCCTTTTTGAGGAGGCTGTTGAAGGTTGTCTAATACCATCATTGACACAGAGTTTAGGTCCTGGGAATGTATGTAATTCTGATGTCATAGACATGACGAATGAGTGGGAAGAAATACCAAAGTCTAAGGGGCTGTCAGGTCCTACGGAGTCAAATAAAATCTAGAAAAATAGAATGAATTGTTGATTAGAATGGATAAAATTA
This sequence comes from Peromyscus maniculatus bairdii, assembly GCF_049852395.1. Taxonomy (NCBI): domain Eukaryota; kingdom Metazoa; phylum Chordata; class Mammalia; order Rodentia; family Cricetidae; genus Peromyscus; species Peromyscus maniculatus. Next base: position 51,295,800 of record NC_134869.1, read on the forward strand.
ATACTAAAAGTTTATAATTTCAAGCATATAAGACAACAGATTTCTGTTAATTTCTAACAAACTTCTGGGTAATCCAGCAGGTCTGGGGACTGTACTTTTGAAAACCATTGGATGAGACAAATGAAAGGTGATTGACCATAAAATCTGAGAAACAACATACAATCAGAACATGTCTAGAGTAATTTGGAGCTCTTGATTTTGTGACATACTCCCCTAGTGAAATCGTAAGCCTTTGCTGTCTTGTTTGAGCAAACCTGAGGATCTTTATTTCCCTGACACAGACCTCCTCAACTCACGCTTCTCATATTTGGCCAGGAGGTGGCACTATGGCAAATAGCCTTATCAGCTAAATTCATTGGAGGTCATATGTAGAAGATAACCTTTCCATTTAGAAAGTCATGGGATAGTCCATTTACGACTCATTAAAATATAACAGAGATATTGGACCAGATAAACATCGGTAAGTACCCACACTGAATGAAGCGTTTCTATAAGGCCATCATCACTTTTTACCCATTGTGCCTCATCCAAGTTATAGATTCTCTGTTAAGTCTTACTTTGTTAAAAAAACAAAAACAAAAAACAAAAAAAAAAAAACACAGTGTGTTGCAGAACTAGTTCACAGCATGGATTGATAACACCCCCTGATCATTTTAAATGGCTGTGAGGTTAGAATATAGTAGTCCTGAGGGATTCCAAGGTACTTCTGAGAGTCGGTGGAGGGCTTGAGTGAATGTCACAACTAATGCCTTTGAACTTGCAGATGACCTTGGTTTTGCCCAAAGAGAGAGAATGCCCACCTTACTGGTACTCAGCTGCTAAGTCAGGTGAGTTTAGCTGGTCACTGGGTTGCAAGCTTATAGAGATTTTGATGAATGAAGACTGGGTGAAACAGAGACTTCAAGAGGGTCTACAAAGAGCTTATGGCAGAGTTTTGCAATAAGGAGGATGATGTGGGGCACCTAGGTCATCACTGACTTCCTCAACAGTCACTGGTGTTCATGTGCAAGTCCTTCTTTCTCTAGAAGCTGAGAACAAACAAACCAAAGCCCCTGCCTGGCAGGTAACAGAGTCAAGTGAAAAAACCCTGAAGATAATGGCTAACAGGCCCTATTAGTCTCCTGATGTCTTGATGGGGTGCCCAGTGTGCATCTTAATGGAAGATAGCTATTCACGTGTGCCGTAGTGGCACTGGGTTTAGCCTGCATTCCCAATTCCCTGAAAAGTGACAGGATTCACTTTTGCATAATGTCCCTGAATATCACATTTTCCCCCCTGATGGTAGGAAGAGCTGGGATTGATTCAACTGAAATACAAAAGTCCTCTTTCCCCGAGGGACTCAAGGTGGATTTAGGGAGGGAGACGCTGGTGTTGGTCAGAGTCAGAGAGGAAGGACACAATGACAGAAGGCAAAGGCTGTGGCCTTCAAGACATGCAATGTGTATCCGGCGTGGAAAGTTGGAGGAGACAGTGACAGTCAGGAATGGGTCTGGGGAGGGCCCAAGGGAAGCCGCAAGGGAGAGATGACAAGAAAGATTGGTGCATGAGAAGGAGAAGACCAGGCTGGCTTCTGGATGGATTCCAAAGGCAAAACAGCCGCAACCAATTTCATAAGCTTTTAGTGCATGCTTGCTTGAGGAGCTAGGATCCCTGTAAAGAGGACAGAATGAAGAAAAATTCCCTAAACATGTGCTAGGCATAAGAGCAAACAGAAGTAAAGTCACAGGAAAGAAAGTGATGTTTAGCTGTCACCTTGAGAAACAGAATGGCAGGACATTCATTGACAATTATGTGCCTAGATTGAATGATGTGTTAATTCCTTCAGCCCTCTCAGCCACATAGAAGCTTAGGGCGACTATATATATTTTTGTGACTATTTTTTTTTTGCATTAGTTAGGCTAACATTAGATAAGGTAAAAAATAAACTTTCAAAATGGAAACTGAATGTGGGGTGCTTACCTCAACTGCTGTTCTCAGGAGTCTAAGCCTGGAGGACTGTCAATTCAAGGTCAGCCAAGGTTATATAGTGTCAGGCCAGCCTGAGCTACAGGCGAAACCTTGTCTCACCTCACGCCTCCTCACATGCTAAAATGAAAAGCAATTTAAGTACAATAGAAGTTGATCTTTTTTCTCACTCATGTATAAATCCAAAGCGTGGTTCCTGAACAGCAGACCATACTTCCTACCCTTTGGTCCCAGCATTCTCTACGCCTTTATAGTCATCATCTACATCACTGTTTCTCAACCTGTGGGTCACGTACCTTGGAAAAACACAGATTTCTGGTGGTCTTAGGAACCTTCAAACACAGAATGGTTTTTATTGTTACTTCATAGCTGTAATTTTGCTACTGAGTGGTGGCTCAGTTCCAAAGATCATGAGGAAATACATGTTTTCTGATGGTTGCGACCCACAGGTTGAGAAGAAATGATCTGTACCTAGGCAACAGCCTGGAAAAGAAGACACATCTACTTCTTAAAGCCTCAGCCTGGATGTGACAAATGTAATTGTCACAGCCTTCCTTTGGCCACAAGGAGTCACTTAGATATAAAGGGGATGGGGGAGTACCAGCGTCTGTCTGCAGTCTGTTGGTCTGGCGCTAAATATGTTTTACCTCTTCTTCCCACACATTATACACTTAGTTTCTTCTAGGGCAGTGGTTCTCAACCTTCCTAATGCTGCGACCCTTTAATACAGTTCCTCACACTGCGGTGACCCCCCCCACCTCCAACCATACAATTATTTTCGCTGCTACTTCATAACTGTAATTTCGCTATTGCTATGAATCATAATGTAAATAAATATCTGATCTTTCTAATGGTCTTAAGTGACCCCTGTAAAAATATCATTTGACCCTCCCCAAAGGGGTCGCAAACCACAGATGGAGAACTGTGGCTCGAGAGGATCAAGTGTAAGTGTTATTCGCTTTCTGCAACAAGCTCAAACATCGCCATATCTGGGGGCTGTATCGTCCTGTGGACCAAGTCTCTGGGTTCTTCTTTTGGTCTGGCAACACCACACTGGAAAAAAGAAAAAAGTGGAATACTGAACAAAGCCAGGATACACACAATGAGACCCTTATTGAGATGATGAAAAAAAAAAAAAACCAGGAAGCACATTGCAGACACAGGACCACAATAGTGTGAAATTCTACTATGGTGGCGGTGGCATTGACAAAGCTGGTACTTGGGGGATTGTGGGAGTTCCTTACTTAAACCCTGCGTCTGCTTTCAGGAGGACCTCTTTTGTTCACACTGGGTTCTTTCTTCCAGAAAGCCTTTGGGGGTCTTCTTTGGGCACTGAAATCTTTGGGCTCTGTCCAATTCCCACAACCCTCTTCTGACTCATATAAGACCAGGCATTAAAAAAAAAAAAGATATTCCATCATGGGCTTGGGATCAGAGATACAATTTCTTTACATGTTAGTCAGCTATTGCTAAATTTGCTACAGAATAAGCAACCCCTCAGTCTCGGTGGTTGACAACCAGAAAGGTTTATTTCTTGTTCACATTAAATATTAGTTGGAGGTTAACAGTAGTTTCTTTTTTGTGACTTCTCTGTTCTGGGGTCAGGATGGAAAGATTAACTCCTGCTCCTGGGCTGACTTAGCAGAGCCGTGCAGGGGCTGCTGAAGTGTACGGAAGAACGGATGTCACTTATCCTCTTCAAACTTCACTGTGCAAAGTCACCCATCACTCGGCATAGTGACAGAGCCATGGCCAGACCTGTATGATCTTTTTGCAGGGGTGAGATAACAGCTCATCTTGGCAATACAGAGCTTTCAGAAACTTAGTGGGATTTCCTCCGTTTGCTTGCAGTCTGGTCCGGATGAAAACAAACCCAAGTTCTTCCCTAGACACAGCTCTCCAGTCCAGCGATTCTGTCACTTTCTTTCCCAGAGGGTGGGCTTCCTCAGTTTGAGATCCACTGAGGCTACCAGCCTAGGTGAAAGAGCAGTGTCCTCCTGTGTTCCTCTGCTGGAGGGCTGAGTCACTTCCTGGACACTCAAGGACTGCTTCAGTCTTTGGGTTTCTTTTGCTTAGGGTCCAGATGCATTCTTCAGTACTGCCAAGCCCTGCCTCTCTGGACTTTTTCCAATGTCTTCTCTCTTTTTTTTTGGCCTAAGCAGGCAGGCTTTGCCTGAACTCATCACTTTCTTGCAATGTCTTTCTAAATGAAGCCACCAAGCAATTGGAAGCGATTGGGATTCTGGCTTTTTCCAGTCTCCCTCCTCCCTGTCCTTCCACAGTAAGAGCTACAGGCTCCCTTAGCACTTCGCCTTTCTGAGCTCTTGCAAATTGTGAATTTGCTATATTGTGTCTTCATTACCACAGCCTTAGATTTCTCCTCAGTGCTTACCCATCCATCCACCTGCCCCCGAGCTAATATAGTAGGCGTTAGTTCTGTTCTGTTGCTGATGTAGTATTACATTCCCATTCACCGTGTGTGTGTGTGTGTGTGTGTGTGTGTGTGTGTGTGTGTGGTGTGGTGTGTGTTTGGATAGAGCAATACTGTATACTACAACAAATAATGCTTTTTTTAAATTAAGTATTAACTTGGTGAAATAGGAATTCATTTCTCATATGAGTTCCCGGCTAAAGTAGGCTTACTATTTCTTGGAGGAATACAGAGCCTTGGAGTCCTTCAATCAATGACTCCATCATCCTCCAGGATAAAGTTTGGCTGACATACTCCGTGGACTACATTTGGCCTGATGACTAGTCCTGCAAATAAAATCTTACTGAAACACAGTCACATCCATTTACTTCTGTGTGGTCTGTGCTTGCAATAAAATGGCAGCGCTGTGGAAATTATCCTCAGCGCTTGCTACCTCAGAGACATACATAGTCAGAAAGCATGGGGAGAGTTGCAGCACACAAGCGCATCTTCATTAAAAGCAAAAGCAAGTTCACTCCCACAGGCATGGGCAGACCATCCCCGAAGAGATTAGCAGATACCAAACACACTTTCCTCACCCCATATCTTGGCTCAGGGTTGGATTGAACTAGAAGTCATCTGTTCCTTCTGAAGAACGGTCAAGGTGGTATCATTGGTCCCATTATTGCCTGCTAGCTAAATCATCTTGCTGTCTCAAGGTAAGGAGGGAGTTATTAAGAGAGCCAACACCAGAGTCTCCTATTAGGCTGTGCAGACAAGTCAACTGTGAGCTGCACAAACAACAGGGAGAACCGTCTCATGGGGATCCCTTCCCCCTGCTCCATAGAGCATCTGAAAATTCTGCCCAATAGTAGGAGCTTTAAAAAATGGTTAGGCTTGGTTGTCAACTTGACTGGATTTAAACTAACCTGTGAAACACACTTATGGACGTTGTGTGTGATGTCATTGTGTGTGTGTGTGTGTGTGTGTGTGTGTGTGTGATGCATGTATATGGGTGCACTAATCCTATGGTAATAACTAATACAACAGGAGTAGTGTAACAGACCTATCATGATCAACAAAGCCTAAATTATTTGTCTGGATTTATATAGAAAAAAGTTTACAGTCACCCACTTCACCCACTTCGGATCCTCACTATCAAAATTTAAGTCTACATGGGAGAATGGAGAAAAAGATGGTGGAGGAAGCCCAGAGCCCTGGGTTCGAAGTACCCGACTGACGAATGGTCTCATTCTACTCCTATGACTTCAGATGCAATGTGGATTAAGAAGTATAGTTCCAGGCTGTGGTGGCGCACGCCTTTAATCCCAGCACTCAGGACGCAGAGCCAGGCGGACATCTGTGAGTTGGAGGCCAGCCTGGTCTACAGAGCGAGATCCAGGACAGGCACCAAAACTACACAGAGAAACCCTGTCTCAAAAAAACAAAAACAAAAACAAAAACAAAAGGTGTAGTTCATGGCCAAGCAGCCATGCTGCTACTTTCCAAGACACCTTCTACTGCTAAGGGATTAAGAATTTTACAGGGCAGCTGGCCATCTCCAGTGCGGTGCCTCTTGTGTGGATTTATTTCCTAAAAAGGCTATTTGATTTGTAATTTGACTGAGTTAAATAACCTATCAAGCCAGTTCACGATTTCGTCTCTAGAGTCAGAAAGACCTAAATTTGACAGTAAAGCTCAGTAAAGGGATGAATACGTTCTTGTCTTTGTGGCAGTGGAAATTCTTACCAGAGATATAAATATTTACCTCCTAATCTGTAGTCTAAAAGTTGCAAAATTCTGGCCTGTGGGCTTTTTAAAGTCCTTTCCAACTCAGCAATACTTTTATGGCATTCATTTTTTTTTTTCATCTCTGCTGTGTGCCTTCAACTGTTTAAGGTGGTAGAGACAGAGTGAGTGAGGCTACCCCCCAGCGGATGATGTGCTTTGAGTCTGAAGAGAAAGCAGATGTGGCTTGAGGGCTTTGCCTAACACTACCTGTGTGCCCTTGGAGGCCAGAGGAGGGTGCTGGATCCTCTGGAACTGGAGTAACAGACATGGCCCACTACATGGGTGCTAGAAGTCAACCCAGGTCCTCTGAAAGAGCAGCCATTGCTCTGAACTATCAAGCCATCTCTCCAGACCCGATTTTTATGGTTGTTTCTGGTTTTCGTTTGTTGGTTTAATTTAAAAAATTATTGGACATTGGTGCTTTAGCCTGCAAAATTTTTGAGTACCCCAAATCTTTCTAAAACTGCATTCATCTCCTTTTCTTCAGTAGGCCTTCAATCAAATTTTTGAAAATGAATCAGCAGAGCTTTAGACAGACCTGGTTATGCTCTACAGAGCATGCAACATTCTGGCTTATCAGACTTGTGACTTGCTAATAGATTCATTAATGCATTGTAATCCTAACATCTAAGGATGTGTTTCTACCTATGACCTTGTTTGTACCAAAGGGCATTGTGGTAGTTTCAGGGTCTCGAGAGAAATGTAGTGGAGGAACTGGTCACATGGACTCTCAGGACACTTGAAGCAGAATTCAAAGTGTGGAAAGATTGTTACTTGTATATATTGTATATAGTTATTGTACTTTTGTATATAGTTTTTCTTTTGTTAGTTATAACCTTTTGCCTTTTTTTTATTAAAATAGAAAAGGGGGAAAAAGTGTGGAAAAAGGCCTACTATGCCATTTATGATGTTTGTTCTCCAAGTTGCTGTGTTGTGTAGACTCTAAGCAAGAGTAACTGATTAGTGGTCCATATAAAGTAGTCGTTGCTTTAATAGTTGGATTAACTAACCCTATTCAAACCTTTTAAATGGGGGTAATGTGAAACTTAAAACAATTTGCCTAGTTGGAGCTTCATGGAATTATTCTAGGATCATTATTCACTCAGTCTTGGTTTTATTGGAAAACTGTTTCTTGAATTAGGAGAAGAATCTGCTGAAACGAACGCACGATTTTTCTTCTTGTTTTGTCCTGTCAAAGTCAAGCCACACAAATGGGGGATGTGCAGACCCTGACCTGAGGCTGCATCCTTATGTATGAAGCCCTACATCAGCAACAGAGTCCCTGTAAAACAATATCAGGTATTAAATTAAATTAATGCTCTTAATTTGAATTTTAATGGTTTTGCCTTTCTGTTGGTGTTTAATTTGTAAATTGCTTTGGCTTTGTAGTTTGATAAGAACTGTGAACACATATTTCTCCTTAATTCGTATGAAAAATGTGCATATTTGCTTTATATTATAATAGGACAGTGTAATAGAACACACAGAAAGGGGGGCCACTATGAGACCGTCCTTCTCTCTAAAGGAAGAATATACGTTATTCAAGTTAAAAACAGTTCTTTAAGCAAGCACCACTCTCAAGAGTTCAACAGTTCCCACCTTTGAGAGAAGAAAGACTTTGAGTGAAAGCTTGATGTGCAAAATGAGAAGAACAAGGAGAACACCTTTGTGGGTACTGAATAACAATACCACATAATGCCGCATTTAAAGAAATCACCATTAACTGGTCTTCGCAGTTTTCTCAATGACTTAAGATGATCCTATAAAATCTGTGATGGTATAAGGCTTTACTTGACACGAAAATTTATTGAGAACTTTTTCTGGGGTTAGGGGAATGCCTCAGTAGTTCAGTGTTTGCCACATAAGTAAAAAAACAGAAGTTCAAATCTCCAGAACACATATAAACGCCTGGTGGATGTGATGGTTCATCTGTAATTTCAGCATTGGATGCCAGACATGGAACATCCCTGGAGCAAGCAGACTTCTGTAACTAGTGGTATCTGCCAGCTCTGTGTTGAAGAGACCCTGCCTCCAAAGAATAAGGTGGAGGAGCTATTGAGCTATTGAGAAAGATCCCTGACATCAACATTCTGTTCCCACATATACACTGCACATATGCACACACACACACACACACACACACACACACACACACACACACACACACACACTTACTTGCACATCACCCACACAAACACACGGAAAGGAAAAGGGGAAACAAAGAAACCTTTTTTTAACTCAAGATGTTACAAAGCTGTACACCTCCATCCCAAGCTCTATGGTCCTTTTCTTAGTCACTGTTCTATTGATATGAAGAGATACCATGACCAAGGCAACTTCTAAAAGAAGTTAATTAGGAGCTTGTTGCTGGAAATTTCTCTGGTCCCACCTGGCCCTGCAGTCCTGCAGCTGCTTATAAAATAATCACTCAGAGGCTTAATATTAATTACAAACTGTATGGCCTATGGCTTAAGCTTCTTGCTAGCTAGCTCTTATAACTTAACTCAACCCATTTTTATTAATCTATGTATCACCACGTGTTCTGTGGCTTTACCTGTGTCCCATTGCATGCTGCTCCTTGGATGGCATGCTGGTGTCTCCTCTGACTTCACCCTTCTTCATTTCGTCTTCAGTTTGAATGTACAGCCTAACCTTATCCTGCCCTGCCATAGGCCAACGCAGCATTATTTATTATCCAATGGAAGCCACACATATTCACAGCATACAGAATGACATCCCACAGCAGGAGCTTGCTTACACTTTTAGAGGGTGAGTCCATGATCATCATGACAGGGAGCATGGCAGCAGGCAGGTACTTAAGCAGCAGCTGGGTGCTTACATCTGATTCACAAGATGGAGGCAGAGAGTGAGACTGGGCGTAAGATGAACTCACCCCTAATGACACACCTCCTCCAACAAAGACATGTTTCCTGCTTCCTAAACAGTCTGCCAAGTGGGAATCGGACATTCAAATATAGGAGCCAATGGGGGTGTTTCTCATTCAAACTACCACGGTCCACTACAGCACACTGACATTCTGACCGTCGGTCTCCAGTCTCTGGGCTCTGGGATCATTCGCTTGTTTCAGAACACTCAGGGGCTTGTAAATTAGTAATCACGCACTAGACTTTCTTTTTATAATTGGGACTGGATGTTCGGTAATAGAAATAAAATAAACTAGAACTGGGAGACAAAGCATGATACATAAATACTATAATTAAATTTCCCTATTTAACACAAACAAATGTACTTTCATTTACCTACAATTTCATGTAGAGTTACTAACATATGAGCCCTCCACTTGAGTATAAATCACACTCAGTTTCAAGTTGCTTCAAGTGGGGCAGGTTCTCCTGGCATTTGCCATTGAGCTACGGGCAAACTCCTGTCTACGCTCTAGTTTCTATGCTCAATCTTTCTCCTTTTCCTTCTTTTTCCCTTTGCTACAGTTCACCTCTCCTTAGTTCAGCAGTTTTTAGGAGCTTGGTTTTATGAGTAATTTCTAAACCATTCCATCTTTTTCATAAAGCGGCTCATTTCGCATCTGTGTTTTATTAGTTTCTATAATGTTTGGAGTGTGTAATTGTGGTAACAAGGTTGCTTGTATCAGAGTCTGAGAGACAGGCTAAGCAAGGAGTTCCACTGGTGTGAGGTGTCTGAGAGCATATGGAAGAGCTTACAATCCTTAGGCAGTAAGCACCATGAACAACAATTAGCATAGAAGGAACAGCAAGTTTGTTCTCTGGCAACATGGTTCAATGAACTGTGGTTAAAAGATAAATAAATAGTCAGGCAGTGGTGGTGCATGCCTTTGATCCCAACACTCAGGAGGCAGAGGCAGCCTGGTCTACAGAGTGAGTACCAGGACAGGCAGGGCTACACCAAGAAACCCTGTCTCAAAAAAAACAAACAAAGAAACAAACAAACAAAAAGAAATAAATAAATGAATTTCTACTACGCAACATAGTGAGTGCAAAGTCAAAGAGAAATGCCATGAAAGCCTTACAATAGGAGTGGCTGACTGCGGGGGCTGGAGAGATGGCTCAGTGGTTAAGAAAGCACAACGCTCTTACAAGAGTCAGATTCGCAACACCCACACTGGGGGGGGCGCCGCAACCACCGCTTCTCGCTTCAGCACTAGCTGCGGTCCCCTTTCCAGAACGCCCAGAGGATGGGGATGTTTAAGAACATCCTAACTGGTGCCACTCACCATCCCGAGCCTGTGAGATGTCTCAGAACAGACCACAAGTCTCTTCAAAGCAAACTGTGTTGTCTGTGTCTTCTCCTTTCTGTTCACGATGTCCCTATCCACAAGCGAGAATAATTGCTCCTTGAATTGAACTAAGGCGATCAGCAGGTTGGCGGCTTCCCCAAAGGTACCGGTATATCTAACTCACTGCCTAGACTTTTCTGAGCAATAGTGAAGTTTTATTCTCTAGAAGGTGCCCTCCAAGATAGGCACGATGGTATAGCCCTTTACCCTATTCCAGCCAACCCACCAGTTCTATCTGAAGGCTCCCTATTAGTTACTTTGCTCATCATTGGATCAAAACAGCCAACAGAAGCATCCTGTGGGGAGAAGGATGCATTGTAATTGTAACTAACAGTTTGTCAGTGAGGAGTCCTGAGAGCTGGACTTCAGCAATGTGGCAGGAGTGTGTGTGTGTGTGTGTGTGTGTGTGTGTGTGTGTGTGTGTGTGTGTAGTTATATGTACATACACACATACTGAGTGAGTGAGAATAGACCATGAACTAAAAAGAGAACTCTTAGGGGGAGGAGATTTTATGGAGACGGAATACACGCGGCACGAAAGGAGAAGAAAGATTTAAAGGGGATGACAGAGACAAGTAGGGAGGGGACAAAGCGGTGGGGGAGGGGAGGGGAGAAGTGGACGTTCCTACAAAGGGCGTGTGGAAATGTCGTATAAAATACTACCTGACCTATTCATTCAAAACATTAAAAACTAAGAACCAAGAACAGACAGAGCCCTCGGCCTGGCTTTAACCCGTCATAAGCCACACCTTCCTGCCACTCACTTCCTCCAGCTAAGCTTCACCTCCCAATGGCTCTACAACCCCCCCAAACAGCGACACCAGCTGGAGACCAAAGTGTTCACGCATGGGCCTGTGGGGACATTTCACATGCAAACCCCGTCAGAATCCCAGGGAAGTCAGGGCCACTTAAGATGAAGAAATACAAACAAGCAAACAAAGGCAGCCCAGATGTGTCCCCTATCTCTCCATCCTAAGTTAGGCACTGAGGAGGCCTTGGCAAGAGCCCTACCGCATAAGCAAATGTAAGGAAGGCCACATTCCCTTATCCAGTTAGAAAAACCATACACACACACACACACACACACACACACACACACACACACACACACACACACACACATCTTACCATAAAAGTGATTTGCTATTTGCTGTCATTGTCGACACCACAGACATACATGAGGACTTCCAGGCCCGAGCTGATTTATTCATTTTCAACCAACTTCAAGAACAGTCACGTGTGGATTTAGGATTCCCAGGAACAAAGAATCTAAATAAAAATTTCACATTGAGGAAACTCTCGTTCTAAATCCTTTCCCCCATCTGTTTCAGGTACTTGATGAAATGAGAAGGATTTCCCTCTGAATTTTCCCATCACTTCCTGTTCTTCCTTTCCGCTACCATTTCCCTCTTCTGGGAACACTGTGACATAGTCTGGTGCCTGTGTACCTGTGTGAGGCAAACACAGGATGGAATGGGACTTTCTGTGAGCAAAGTCCCTTTTTTTTTCTCTCTCTCTCTCTCTTCCTCTCTGTTGCTCAGTGATGTCATCTCTATTCATGGAACCATTTCTGTGAACGGTCAGTTTGTCATTACTTATGTGTTCTGACTCTAAGTGCCCAGGTGAGTCAATACAGGAGGAACAAACACATTTATTTCTATTTTTCTAATTTGGGGTTTCATAAAAACAGCATACGAATTTTATTTCCTACGACAGGACAAAGCTATGTAAGTTTTAGTGTCTCAGCTGGAATATCTCTGGAGAGAGCATTATAGTTAGCCTTTGGAACATTGGAGGCACTAATCCTGTGGGAAAGAGGTGAGGTTGTTTTTTTGTTTTTTGTTTGTTTGTTTGTTTTTTGTTTTGTTTTGTTTTGTTTTGGTTTGGTTTGGTTTTTGTTTTTTTGAGACAGGGTTTCTCTGTGTGTAACTTTGGCGCCTTTCCTGGATCTCGCTCTGTAGACCAGGCTGGCCTCAAACTCAAAGAGATCTGCCCGGCTCTACCTCCTGAGTGCTGGGATTAAAGGCGTGTGCCACCACCGCCCGGCAAGAGGAGACATTTTTAAGGAAGAAACGGATGTAGTAGAACACAGAGGGAACTGTGTCTGCCAAGCTGCTCTCAGCACTGATGGGGAGGGAGGGGCCTTTCCTGATTGGGCAGACTTACAGACTCAGCATGCTGAAAGCTATCACACACTGACAGAGCACAGGGGCAGGAAGTGTTGATGGAGGGGAGCCTCTTTCAGCTTCCATGGGGAGACCTAGCTGGCAAGGCTCCTGCGCACACAGAGAAGAGAAGCCTGTTCAGAGACATGGTGAATGCTTTACAGGCTTATGGGCTTTCTGTTGTTGATTACAGGGCTGTTCAAAATCTCCCGATGGTGACCTCTATTCTCTACCTGATTTCTGATTTTGAGTCTTTATGATGCCCCTCTTCCAAGATTCTCTAAGGTTATTGTATTCTGTAGTGTAGGGTTTCAGGGGGAAAAAAAGTAGCTCCAGTAGTGTGGGGTATCTCTCTGTGTGTATTTGATGTACTTTTAAAAATATGAGGAATAATTTCCCGTGGTAGTAGGGGTTTGTATGTTTGGTTTCGGGTTCTGCAGGGTGAGTTAGCAAGCTGGAGACCCTGGAGAGTCAGTTGCTTAGGTACAGTCTGAAGACTCAAAAGTCAGAGGATCTCACCATGTAGCACCTGCTCAGGGACCACTGGGTTTGAGACCTGAGAAGAAATATTTCCAGTTCAAAGTCAGGAAGAAAGCCAACGTCCCAATTCACACTCAGGCTGGCAGGCAATCGCACACTTCCGTTGGGGAGGATCAACATCATTTTGTTTCTACCTAGGCCTGTGGCTGGTTGCATGACCGCTCCCCCGTCCCCTCCACATGCTATAGAGAACACAATCTACTTTACTCAGTATAACAATTTAAATATGAATCTCATCTAGAAACGCCCTCAACCCCAACCAGCACAGCCAGAGATGGTTCAGTCATGATGATGCATAGTCTTAACCAGCACATTACCTTGGACACACACACACGGGAAAAACGTATTTTCTTTAACCATCATTAGGAGCTGGAGTTTCGAAAGGTCAACATCATGCCCCCTGTTGTCATAGCTCAGGTTCTGAAACTGAATTGCTGTGCTGAACATCTATCAGGACAGCCTCTTGGATCCATACATGTGGAAAAGAAGGAAGAGAGTAGATCTGAACAAGAAAAAGATGAGCTCTGAGCTGGAATACAACCTGACCACAGCCTCTGCTTGCCCAACTGTGAACTCAAGAATGAAGTGACCCATTGCCACACCTGCTTTTGTCAGTCACTTGATGTGGGTCCAACATGGAGGGTGACCTTAGATGAGGCATCCATGTGCAGCTTAGTGATCCCTGAGGAGGCACACACTGGTGACTCTGTGGACAGTGCTCCCATCTGTCCTTGGAGGGCTCTGTGGTGTTCTCCTGCATCTGTATCAGAGTGCTGGTTTGAATCCCATGTCTTGCTCTTTCCAGCCACATCTTTGATTCTCAATTTTGTTCTTATTTCTAAAGGTGAAGTCATTTTAATTACTTGAAATTTTCATAAAAGTTTCTTACTGATTTTTTTAATGCGGAGCAACCACATTTTGCCATTGTTCTTCATGCCATAAAGATACTGTTCTCTTCAAAAGAAATATTTATACAGATGCATTACTTTCCAGTAAAAGATTACACAAACCCCAGCAAAGAAACCACACCACTTTTTATGGTTTCAGTGAGGTTGCATCTGAACTGATTCCTAAAACATACTATCCTGCCACTCTGCACCTGCCGATTAAGGTAAAGATTGTTGTCATCAGAACAAATTCCTTTTTCCTCAAATATTAGATAGTATGCAGAAACACTAGTTTATCACCTCATGTCCTGTTAATTTATTAGCTTTTTCTTCAGGTTCATGAGCATGTTATAAAGACTGTTCCTTTATTTGGGAACTGACTTCAAGACCTTCCAGGAGAGGAAACAAATCACCACCACCACCACCACCACCAATCCCCCCATCCCCATCCCTATCATCACTAACATCATCACCATTATCACCAACAACAACATCACTATCATCACCACCACCACCATCACCATCTCTCCATCATTATCACCATCATCATCATCTCTATCATCCCTACCACCATCATCATCACCATCATCCCCCCCATCATCATCATTATCACCATCATCTCCTTCACCACCACCACCACCACCACCACCACCACCACCACCACCACCACCACCACCACCATTATCATCATCATCTACCCTAAACCCCAAATCTTTGTCAACAGTTCCAATGGAACCAATCTTCAGTCCTCCTCTGCAGACCACAAGTAACCAGTTCCTTTAAGTTGTTTTCTGTAAACTTGGGCATATGCCCCTCAAAATAAGTACAATCTAATTGGGAAATGGGTCTGGTGACAGAGCTCTGCAGTCAGAATAATTAGAAGGTGGATATGTTTGGAAAGTAGGAGGGTCCATATGATTATAATCAGCAATATACAGCCCGACACCATATGGTCTCTGGCCATACTGTTGTACTGGGATCTGGGTCTTATTTCTAATTAGAGATACAAGAAGAGACACAGGAAGTGGTCTGTTAAAGAAAAATGTGGAATCCAAACACTTTTGGCTTCTAGCTGAACCTTGTTGAAGGGCAAATTTGGCTCCATGAATCTCACCCAGAGGGCCCCAAACAGTGACATCATTGCCACAGGAGTTGTGAAGGAGAGGTCTGATTTGGACCTAGCTGGGAGCCTTCTGCAAAGCTGTAAGTCAATGAGTTTAAACTAAGTTTAAAAGTATACCTTAAAACAAAACGTTTACACACGTTAGGGGGTGCCAAGGGCATTTTGAAGGTCTCTGTCTGAAGGGTGGAAAGGAAAAAAATGAAACATTTCCAATTTCTCTTTAAAGTCTTGCTATAGCCAGATTCTTGCCAAAGTATGGTGAACATTCCGGTTTAAAACTGTTTTCTCTTATTACATATTGACAACTTAGAGTTATACACATTTGTGAAGCACAAAGGGATATTGTGATTTTTTTAAATATGAAATGAACTAATAAGATCAACTTTCAGTAGCTGCTGCCTCAAATACTCATCTAATTTCTGTGGTGGGAACATTTGAAAATTAACCTATTACTAATTCTGAAATGCCCTGTTATTGGCTGTATGTGCCACACTATGCAATTGTTCCCAAAAGAAAGCCCTTTTCTTGCTGTCAGGCTGACACTCAGAAGCTCTGGTTCCCTTTGGCCAGCATCTGCTTGCTCATTGACTGCAGGAGAAGGGAAGGATGTACTTATAAAGACGAAAGCTGACCAAGAGCCAGTTGCATGGAAAATTATTTTCTTTTAAAGTATGGAGATGACTTAGCTTAAACCTGATTCATTCCTTTTATGTTGTTTACTCTTGGAGTTGCTATTCACAAATCTCTGAGTTGGCTTGATTTTCATCCAAAACTACAAAAGAATTTAAGTTATTGGGTTTACTTTACAGCCTATGGCAGGGCTGAGAGTCGTGGTAAAAAATTTCTCCATCCTAGATAGAAATCTAATCTCTCCAAATAAGATCATCAAACCTTCTGAAAGACTAGCCTAACCCTAATGCCAGCACAAGCTTGAGTCATGAGCAGACTTGATATAGGTTTCAATTTCAGATATCTTGCTTAGGAGCAAAGAAAAAAAAATAAGGGGAGTGTGAGAGAGACCAGCCAGTTGAATTACATTTTAATATTTCCTATCCATATTGAATACATTGAGTCTAAAAGCAGAACATAAAAATCCAGCTCAGCTGAAATATGAAGCACCATTTGTTATTATCAATGCTGTGTGTCATCATTACCAGCCTCATATTTCAAGAGGACAGCTGGCACTTCCAAGGTCAATGACAGTTTTATATAAAAAAGCCCCAAATAAAAGGATGACAGAGATCAAAGATCTGGGACAATCATAAAGAGAAAGACCACCATATGTTAGCTCATCCATTCCAAAAACCAGACTTTTATTCTTGGTGCCTAAGATGAAAGGATGGGGAGAGATTGAAAATGAGGATTTAATAACAGCCATAGAGATGGCATCCCACTCAAAAATAAGTTAAATATCCTACAGGAAATGTCACTGAAGAGATGTGAACACAGCTAATTGTTATTACTGTGTGTCTACTCCCTGATGGTGGATTCATTTTCAGAAGGCTTGGTGCTAATATGAACTGGTTCAATTATACAGCAGGACAGTAATGATCGCACGAAGGGCACGAAAACAAACCAGACTCCGCTGGGCAGTCGCAAGGCAACGACGTGGACCCACGGTGCCAGGCTTCTGATAACCTTCGTGTATTTACAATAGCAGAGCCGGTGGGACAACACGTTTTAATGCTTTTGAATTTTTAGAACAAAGCAGGCATCAAATTGTGGCTGGTCTGTGTCAAGGGGTTCCTATAAAAAAATTGTAATTACCTAAATCGATGGTGTTCAGCCAGTTGATGCCACACCCACTCTAGTGATAATGACCTCGGCTGTGATTGAGGCAGGATGGCCTAGGTTTTTAGGCAGCGCTGGGAAGAAGCACACTCCCCTAATTGTTTCTCATACCTTCAGCTTTCCACCACCACATATGGGCCTTCATTTCAGAGCCATGAGGTGGACCTGTTTGGAGAATGCTGTGGAAGGGAAAGAATGGCCAAGCAAGAAAAGGGGAGAACTTTGCCAGGACCAAAGACACGCACCGAGTAAGCAAAGTTTAGTGTCATGGATTTCTCTTTGGAACATACTCTGGTCTCTAATACCTGCTCCCTTCTCAGCTGCATCAGTCTTTGTTCTGTGAACATTCTTCGCATTGTTCAAGGCCAGCCTGGTCTACAGAGCGAGATCCAGGAAAGGCACAAAGCTACACAGAGAAACCCTGTCTTGAAACAACAACAACAACAACAACAACAACAACAACAACAACAACAACAAAAAAGGAATGAGGAATAAGTGTCAGGCAGTGGTGGTTTTTCGAAACCCTGTCTCGAAAAACCAAATGATATGTTCTGGTTTGCTAGGGAATGTGAGGGACCTGTATACACAGAAATCTGTTTTATTCTGAAAGAACAGGAAACTCACGGTTCCCCTGCCCATCTGAGTTCACTCTGAATTGGAGATACACACAGTGATAGTCCCAGGTATTCACGATGGACTCTGAATCCACAACAGAAGTTAAGAGTAGCCTTCTGTTGTAGACTGACTGGTTGTGTCTGCTCATAACTTATATGCTAAAATTCTAATTCTCAAGATAATGGTATGAAGACCTGGCTTTGGGGAGGTGGTTAGGTCATGAAGTTAGAATGACCTCCTCATGTGGGAGATTCCTGCCTTTCAAAGTGAGACATTCAAGAACTCAGTGAGCAACATGCTTCTGTGAAAGTGAGGATGTGAGTATGGATTTGCAGAACTCTTCCCCCCCCCCCAAAAAAAAATAAGATTTCATTTATTAATTCAGTAGCCTGCATCTACAGTCCCAGCACTCCTATACAGAGATGGGAGGTGGAGAGACTTCCCTGAAGATCATGGATTAGCTAGCTTATCATAGATTGTGGGAGACAACCAGAGAAACTGTGTCAAAGTAGAATTCAAGGACTGATCCTTGAGGTTGTCCATTGACTCCCACACATACATCTACACTCACACAAGTGAACATAAGCACACCACACACACACACACACGTGTCATGACTGTGCACACACATAAACAAATATACAAATAAAGATAATTTTAAAAATAATTTCATAATTTTAATAGTTACATTGAAATTATTTGCCTTTATGGCTATTGATATTTATACACAGTTAAATAAATCCTTGTCTTTCCAAACACCCATGAAGATCCTCTCTTATTCTTTAAAATGTCATCACACTTTCAACTATAAGTCCTCAACTTTGTGTGTGATGTGGAGACTCGACTCTTTGTCGCTCATGTGGCTAACCATACTATTTACTGAATATCCTGCCTCTGCCCACCAACTTACAGCACAACTTACTATACATTAAGCATCTATGTTCTCTTGCAGCTGCCTGGAGTCTATTTCGTTCCGCTGGTCTGTGTCTCTTCCTACCTTCCCATGACTTTTTCATGTTTTGTTCTCCAATAGCACATCTTCCTTTGTTTCCCTCTGTGGGTGTGGGATGACTTTTACCCTCTGTGTGTCATACGCATCTTATGTCAGCTCATAAACTTTCCCATATACACTCATATACAAATTCCTGTTGGGGTTTTATTGGAATCACATGGACTCCACACATCAATGTAAAGATGACTGAAGATTTGATGATACCAAGTTCTCTCCGGGTATGATTATGAGTAGTTACGCTACTCAAGGCTTCTTTAATGCCCATTTTTAAAATGTTATGATTTTTTCCCCTTAGGTGTATTTATAACTCTTAGTTGTGTTTTTTCTAGATGTTTGAAAACTAAAGTTTTATTCCTTATTTTTTTTTTTTGGTTTGTTTTTATTTTTAAGACAGCATTTCTCTGTGTAGCTCTGGCTGTCCTGGAACTTACTCTGTAGACTAGGCTAGCCTCAAACTCACAGAGATCTGCCTGCCTCTGTCTTCTGAGTGCTGGGATTAAAGGCGTGCGCCTATCCATCACTTGCCTATTCCTCATTCTTAATGCTGGCTCTCATTATGACTTACATGTAAACTATAATTCAGTTTTCCTGTTCTACATAGAACAACTTTATTGGTCAATATCATTGATCCTAATAATTCATTGATAGATTGTTTATTACTGTTTATGTATCCTGAAATATTATTTTTGAAAATTACCACTTTGTAATTCTTTTAAAATTGTTATAATAGGCGAGGCAGTGGTGGTGCAATTAATAGCATATTCTTCACTATTTTTGGTGGCTTTATAATCAAATAATGTTGACTTTGTTGTACCTCTCTGCCGTGTGCTTACTCATAATCTCATACACTTCTATTTTAAAAATAATATGCATGCATGTCTGTCTGTCTGTGGTTATGTGCACACATGAGTGCAGTGCCCACAGAGGCCAGAGGGGGGCATTGGAACCTCTGGAACTGGAGTTACACCTGGTTATAAACCGCCCTGCATGGGTAATGGGAACTGAACTCAGGTGCTTTGCAGAATTAGTGCAAGCTCCTAACCACTGAGCCACCTCTTCAACCCCATTCTGTTGCTTAACCTATTCCTGCTTTCTCCCTTAGAGGGTACTTTAATTGGTTTTTAAAATAAAACTTCTTCAGAGGCTTTGCCCATTTTAAATCTTCCTAATATATCAACATAAGATACAAATCTCTGTTCTGGTGCTACTTTTGCTATTTTTCAGTTGTTGATATAAAATAATTTTATTATTACCTAGGTCAGGATATTTTCTAATTTCCATTATGATTTCCCCATTAATCACTATAGCTGCTCAGAAATGTTTTAAAACATACGGGTAGTTTCTGATTTTTGGTGTTTATTTCCATCTGGCTTGCAATGTGGTCAGAAAAATGTATACTGTGCTATTTGAATTCTTTTAAAACTTGGAAATTCAATAATCCATTTTATAAACTTGCCTAGCATATATTTAGCAGCTGTTGATGCTGAGTTCTAAATATGGCCATCTCCAAGGTCAAGTAGGATCCTCGTATTGTTCAGATTTATCTCTGTGCTCAACTCTTGTTTCTTTGCTGAATAAAAAAATAGAAGAATGATACAAAGTTTCTACCATGAGTTTTATCTATTTTTCTGTTCAGATACTTCAGGTTTGACTCATGAATTTTAACACACCATTATCATTTTATGCACATTTGAAATAGCTGTGTTTCTGCTATATTATCATCTTAATCCTAAGTAGTAATTCTTTGTTTGAATTCCATTCTGTCCCATATTACCTGATGATATCAGCTTTGAGGCAGGATATCTTTATCAACTCACTTTTAACCATTCAACAATCTTGTTTTGGTTATATTCCTAGCAAACTGCATGTAGCTTCAGAGTATTCTAGGCCATCTTTGTCCATTTTTATATTTATTGATTTTTTAAAAAATATATATTTAAATCTTACTCTTTCTATTGTTGTTGAGACATGGTTGCACTCTTTAGCCCAGGCTGGCCTTGAACTCATAGCAATCCTCCTGCCTCACTCTCCCAAGTTGTAGGATTAAAGGCATGTACTACCATATTTGGCTGACCTTAATATTTCTTACAGTATCCTGCCTGCTTTTTCTCTCTGCCTTGTTTCATTTTACTTCATTTCTCTTCTATGATATCACAAACCTATTTACTATTTCTATTAATTTAGTTATTAACACAACGTTGGAACAGCATAAGTACTTTCAAGTTTTAAAATAGAGACTTAATACTTTCTCCTTTTCTGTTAACACAAAGGCATCAATTCTCTTGACCCCCAGATGATTCTCATTTTGTCTTATTTCACACATTGTAATGCTATAGTTTTCTTGAACCCCCTTAAACATTATGCTGTTGTTTACAGCATTCAATAAGTAAATGGATCCCACATTTAATAGTTTCTTGCTCTTCACTTATCTCTGTATGTCAGACCTTCCCTCTGAAGTTATTCTTCAGTCTAATACCTTTATGGAGGTTTCTTTGAGGATCTTCAGTACACACACTCTCTGATTGTTGTTTTGTTTTTGACAAAAAAATGTCTCTATTCTGCCTTTGTTCCCAAAGACCATTTTATTATGTGTACAGTGTTATCCTTTTCAGTGCTTACAACCCATTCTCCTGTCATCTGACCTGATATTATTCTTCAGTTATTTGTAAATGTAACTGATGGTATATGATGGTAATCTCACCTTCTTCTTCTCCTCCTCCTCCTCCTCCTCCTCCTCCTCCTCCTCCTTCTTCTTCTTCGAGATAGGGTTTCTCTGTGTAACCACCATGGCTGTCATGAAACTGACTCAAAGGCTGGCCTCAAACTCACAGAGATCTGCCTGCCTCTGCCTCCCAAGTGCTGAGATTAAAGGCGTGCACCACTACCACCAGGCTAGATGGAATTTTTAAATATTTCACTCTTAGGAATCACAGGTGCTCTGGGGTATGTTGGTTGCTGTTTTCTACCTCTACAAAACATGTAGATACTTTCTACCCACATGTACCTTCCACAGAGCCCTCTTACCCTATAGGATATGTATTCCTGTATAGGATGTACATATGGAGTTTGATCCTGAGCTAGAACTGGAGGATAGGATACAGGGGTCCACCTTTATAGATATCTCTAGTGGTTGGAGTGGTTATTTTGGGGTCCTGTCACTGGGCTTCATGACAGAGAAAGCCACCACCTTTGTTCACTCACGTGGTAGAAAAAGGACCCAAACAGATTATTCCTAACATGTAGGCAACTTTTATCCTTTCCTTTGCATCTCCTGGGCAGCAGTAGGGGACAAAGAGGTACTGGCACGGGATGCTGCCAGGGTAATTACCAGCAAGCTTGCAAGATGAAGCCTGCTCAGGTGTTGGAGTAGAAAATGTAAAGGATTTTGCACCCTTTTCCTCAACTAAATCCTAGAAGACCAGAAGGATCTAACTCACCCTGTGAACAATATACACAATTTAGTGGATATAACCCCAAGATGTCAATAATTGCTCTTCTCTTTAAGATGGTAGGCTTGCATGATTTTTTAACTTTTTTCTTTTCCTTTCTTCATGTATAATTTCTACATTTTTTCCTATAACAAATATACATCCATTGTATAATAATAAAAATGTTACTTTGGGCATTATACATTTATTAACAATCAATTGTTATTTAACCTAAAATATTCATCTAATTTTAACAATAACATTTTAATTTATTAGCAACTTCCCTTACTATTCAAAGATATAAATACATTCTCTATTTAATTTTGTCTTTGTACATTCAAATTTCAAACCTCATCACTACATTTTATTGTGACTTTCAACCCACATGTTTTGCTACTATAAGTCTGGTGGTTGGACCTGGTACACTGCACATGCTTAGGCAAGAATTTTATCCCTAAGCTACACATATAACCTCAACTCACATTTTAATGTAATGTTCTGCTTTGAAGAATGAAAAGAAATAGAATACCCAAGATTAAATTAAATGTTGCACTTAATCTCTGAGTTAACATAAAATACCCCTTTTTAGACAAATGATGGGTTGAAATGATCATTGTCTACCAGACATTCTAAGAAAAAAATTGAAATATGCACATGTAAGCTTCTGTGATGGTGGGCCCAGCCTCTGCTTTTCATAGATAGAAAGAAACTCACTGGCATCCAACCAAAGAGCTTCTTAGATGAAATTGAACAGATTCTTTGGTCAGTGAAGGAGACAAAGAACTTAGAAATGGTTCTTGTCCAGCCTTGTGTTTTTCCATTGTGTTCCTGGCTAGCTATGTGTTCTTTCCAGTTGGTTTTTTTTTCTTTTTGTCCCAGTACATTAGGTTCATTGGGCAGGGACTTTGAGTGAGATGAGAACTCTTGATTAAATATCTGTTGGACTTTCTAGTCCAGTGTCCTGACTTAACCAAAGCAAAATAGTTTTCAATGTCACACACACAAAAAAAAAAGAAATGAATTTATTAGGCTTTATCTCTGTGTCCTGTTCTGTGTCATACACTATGGAATTAGAGACAGGAGATGGAACTCGTAGCTATGCTGAATCTGAGCATGTTCTTATTGGTCTTTCTGGTGCTTTGAATGTAACTGGCCCTCATAAACTCATAGGGAGTGGCGCTATTAGGAGGCGTGGCTTTGTTGGAGGAAGTGTGTTACTGTGGAGGTGGGCTTTGAGGTCTCATATATACTTAAGCCACACCCAGTGTTTCAGTTCACTTCCTGTTGCCTGTGGAGCAAGATGTAGGTCTCTCAGCTCTTTCTCTGGCATCATGTCTGCCAGCACACCACCATGTCCTGTCATGATGATAACAGACTAAACCTCTGAACTCTAATACACCCCAATTAAATGTTTTCCTTCATAAGAGTTGTTGTGGTCATGATGTCTCTGTCTCTCTGTCTCTGTCTCTGTCTCTGTCTCTGTCTCTCTCTCTCTCTCTCTCCATTGATGCTTTGCCTGCATGTATGTCTATGTGAGGGTGTCAGACAGATCTTGGAGTTATGGACAGTTGTTAGCTGCCATGTGGGTGCTGTAAATTGAACCCGGGTCCTCTGGAAGAGCAGTCAGTGCTCTTAACCTCTGAGCCATCTCTCCAGCCCACGATGTCTCTTCACAGCAATAGAAACCCTAACTCAGACAGTGTTGTAAACTATGATCCCACTTGGACCTTCCTTATTTATGTTCCAAGTATCCCAAGGAAGGAATGACTAAGTACAAATGATAACATTTTTACATATCGAACAACAGAATGTAAGATATGAAGGAAATTATTCAGTTCCAAATAGGGAAGTGGATAATTGAGTTAGTAAGAATAGCGAATCACCAAGATGGGAGAAGTTACCACAGGCTGAAGAAATCTGATGAACTGTGGAAACTGAATGGATGTGGGTAGACAAACCGAGGACTTCCTATGTATGAAATCCCTAGGAGTTAGCATAGATCAGGAAGTCCACACACAGGACAACCAGGTCTGACATCTGTGGAGACCCAATGCAGTAAGCCAGGTTCAAACAACTCAAATATTCATATATAGAATATGGTGATATAAAAATACTTGTCAGCTCTACGTGGGAACAAACAATTGAACTAAAGTGAGTGTTTTCATAAGAACTGGTGTTTATTTACTCCATGACTAAATCTTACAAATAGTATAAAGGATCATAATACATACATATAAATATTTAATGTGCATGCTGACTTTTGTAAGTAGCAATTATATTGGTTGCTGATATAAGAAACAGAAAATGTGGATTAAGCAGCAGAAATTTTCTTCTTATATTAAAAGTAGTTGAAAGAGAGTCAGCCAGTCCCAGCCAGTTGGTGATGGCACACACCTTTAGTCCCAGCACTTGGCAGGGAGGCACAGGCAGGTGAATCTCTGAGTTCAAGGCCAGCCTGGTCTACAGAATGAGTTCCAGGACAATCGGGGCTTCACAGAGAAACCCTGTCTCAAATAAACCAAGACCAAACAAATCCATGGCACCAGATGTCCAAACTTCTTACATCTCTCTGTTCATTGGCTTCCTGATCATCTTATGGTTGTGGACTGACCAGTATAGCTCCAGCCATCACATTTATGTGAGAGGAGGAAGAAGCAGCTGAAATGTATAGGGCACATCTATCTGTGATTTCTAAACTACGCTCTCACTCTCTCAAAGGAAGGATGGGAGACTTATTTTTAGACGAGCATTTTCTGGCCCTGACAATACAAGGATTCTATTATTACAGAAATGGGTGAGAGTAGATGTGGGCTAGTGGACTAGCAGTGTCTAATCTGAATGCTATCTTATATTTGAGGGAACTGGCCCTCTGAAGAACTCAGTAAAGTACCTCAAGCTACAGGACTATGTCCTAAGCACTGTTTTTTCCCACCACTCTGTATAGGGCTTGAGCCTCAAATTCTGTTTCTCTGACATCAATTTTGCTAACTGACTACCCAAATATGTTCTCAACCATCTCTGTAATAACAGAATCCTTGTATTGTCAGGGCTAGAAAATGCTCTGCTAAAAATAAATTTCTCATCCTTCCTTGGAAGTGGTAGTGAGACCATGGTTTAGAAATCACAGTTAGAGTTTCCTCTTTTCAAAGTCCAACTACAATTCTCTTCTCAGGGAGATGCTTCCCTAAGACCCTTCAGTGAAGAGTACTAGGAATCGGGACTGAACACAGTCCTACGAGCATGTACTGGGATGAGGCTTTCTGAGGTGGAGGTTTCCAAGGGTAGAGCTTATGCAGGTTTGACAGTTAAAGCTTCTATACCAGCGGTTCTCAACCTGTGGATGATGAGTCCTTTGGGGGTTGAATGACCTTTTCACAGGGGTCGCCTAAGACCATTTACATATCAGGTATTTACATTATGATTCGTAACAATAGCAAATTTCAGTTGTGAAGTAGCAATGAAATAACTTTATGGTTGGGGGTCACCGCAACATGAGGAGCTGTATCAAAGGGTTGCACCATTAGGAAGGATGAGAACCACCATTCATGACCACTATCATATGTATCTCATTGCAGGATCTAGTAGCCTTTATCTTCTCCAGTCTACCACTCATCCACTTACATTTCTTTCCAAGCTTCCATATTTCTACCTCTTCTAGGTCTGACACACCGGTTACTAACTGCATTCTCAAGAGAAATAATCAGCAAACATAGCAGTGTGCTGCCTAGCCTGTGCCTTTAAGATATACAGTAGTTTTTTAACATTCGACCAGGCAGGTATTCATTCTTGTGCTGTTTTGAAACACAGGTGTAGACATGTTTTATCTTAAGCAGTAGTATTCCAGTTGGAGAAAATGAGATGCTCGAGTGTCAGCTAGAGTGAAGGCAGGATACAAGTGTTCCTCAAATGAAGGACAATCCATGGATGCCCAAAGTGCTGAGAGAAGGGAAAGACAGCTTTTGGCAAGGAGCTCATGAAACACATGAGAATTTACTCATTTACAGCCGAGTTAGAAATGTTGATCCACTTCCTGGGGTCTTAGTAAAGTTGGGAGGAGATGGAAAGTTTCCTCGGGAGTAGAAGAGGCAAGATGAAAGACCATTGACCATGCTGAAGAGTTGATGGTGCAAGGGCCGCCTGACAGTTGATTAGTGCAAGAAAAGGAGGAAGAGGGATGTTACTAGAAGGCCTGGCACCAGATGGTAGAAAGACTTAAATGCCAGACTGAAGAACACAGACCTGTTTGACACCTGGATTTGCATATAGGATACAGAGTAACATTGATGAAAGTACTGCTTTAATGGAACTAGATTTGAGTGTGTCTAACCTATGTCCAATGCAATCTATTTTCCATAACCTTGGCTCTTCCTCTGATGTGTATTGAGATGGCTCAGGCCCTGGGTCTTCCCTTCCTTCTATAGCCTTTGAGAGAGAGAGAGAGAGAGAGAGAGAGAGAGAGAGAGAGAGAGAGAGAGAGAGAGAGAGAGAGAGAAGGAAGAAGAAGAAGAAGAAGAGGAGGAGGAGGAGGAGGAGGAGGGAGGAGGAGAGAGAGAGAGAGAGAGAGAGAGAGAGAGAGAGAGAGAGAGAGAGAGAGAGAGAGAGATCCTTCATCAATGCCATTTACAAAAAAAAAGGGTCTGACATTATTCTACTTACGAGCTGACTTTTACTAATTCTGCCTAAGAGTGCAGTGGGAAAAAAACACGTATGAAACCTCTATGTTGTGGCTTTTGATTGTTGAATGACTATCTAGAAAGACAAGCCGGAGATGACCAGACATGTTAGAGGTGTGAGTCACATACACACTGGGGATCAAGGGAGTTGCGTGGCCATTTTCAGTTGTATGATTTCCTTGCAGGTGAAGCAGCTTGTAATGTCAGCCGTGGTCTTGATTCTGTGGAGCCCCCATGAAGAGAATTCGGTGAGGAAATGAACAGTAGATTGTCCTCTCAATAGTCAAGCCTTTCAAGCATAGACTTGGTGTCTTGTTCAGAGTCACTCAGATAGGTGAGGGTTTCCAGGGATATAGCCTAACCCAAACTGGCTCAAAACAAGCAGGAGCTAAACAGCTAATACACAGAAAACAGAACTTATTAGCTCACAAAAAAAAAAAATCCCAAGAAAACAAACTCAGAGGATCATATTGGTTTCAACATGGATCAGAGGGATGCCTTCAGGATACCGCCTCTCTCCATCTCTCAAATCTGTTCATACCATATTGTGTTATCTCTTTTTTTTCTTTCTTTCTTTTTTTTTCTTCAAGACAGGGTTTCTCTGTGTAGCTTTGCGCCTTTCCTGGAACTCACTCTTTAGCCCAGGCTGGCCTCAAACTCACAGAGATCCGCCTGCCTCTGCCTCCCAAGTGCTGGAATTAAAGGCGTGCGCCGGCAAGTGTTATCTCTTACACTCTCATATCTGGGAAGATGGCTGGTGGCAGCTTCATGTTTTGATGCGTAAGCCCAGAGTGAACACATGGCTCACCTCAAGGTCGCAACCAAACCTCCTCTACTGGAGAGCAGGTCTGAAGGGGTGCTTGACTCCAAATCTGCGTATAATACTTCTCCATGGAGCTATAGGTTAAACTAGAGCCACTCAAAGCCATGGCATCTCACCAGAGGAATGGATACCAGGTGGGGATGAGAGTGGCATACACCTAACTATTACCCTCCAAGATGGTCATCTCTTAGTGATGCATTGTACCATTGTTCCCATCTTTTTCAGCTTCCCGGCACCACTATCATGATATTTGTAGGAAGAAAATATACATAGCTCCTAATATCCTCTAGCAGATCTTGGACTACTCTTTCACTGTTGGCTGATTTGGGGAGGATTATGAATAGTTAGCCTTTATGGAGTATCTGTTCCATGCTGAGGAGTTTAATATCAATTCTAATAATTCATTTTCACAACAGCCCTTTGAAATAGACATATTCTCGTTGTGGATAAAGAAACTTTAAGTAAGTTAAGTGTCTCCCGCAGGACGATGACGTGAACTTCCAGCTCTTTAGCTTGCTCCTTGGTGAAATAAGGGCTATTAGGAAAGTGCACTATTTCATAGTGAAGTCTAAGCATGGCTAAAATCGAAAGCAAATCACAGTGCATGTGTTTGCTTTCTTAGAAATAGTAAAATAATGACGTATTCCATAATTTCTGTTTTATGAAAGAAGCTGGCAGAACCAACTGTCAGGTTGGCATGGAGATGTCATGAAATGATGCAAGACTATCATTGTGACTGAAGTCCAGCAAATGATAATTGCAGAAAAGCCATTAGTTGTTGTGGTGGGGAGGGTAGGTACACTGTATTACAGACAATTGCAGAATAGCCATTATTTGTCATGGTGGGGAGGGTGGGTACAATCTACAGACATGTATATCTGACAGCTTCTCCTTTGGGGATTTTGTTTGTTTGTTTAGCAGATGAAGATGCACCTGAGTTTCACTGCCTTTCAGAGTGTTGTTTCAGGCTTGTGACAGCACAGTGACTTTCTTTCCTCCTGTTCCCAAATTTTATATTTGCTTCCCTAGCACCACGGATCTTCAAACCTACGTGACCAGAATCATCGACACTGGCTTTTCCTTTCCTTTAAGCACATGGTGAAGTTGTAAATGACCACTTTGGTGTTATGTAGATGCAGTACACAGCACATACTGGCTTTTCTCATTCTTCACAGTCAATTGATAGAAATGGTTTTTACAAATAGATCCACTCCAAACCCTCAGCATCATCTCTTTATAACAAAAATGCATCGCAGTGGATAATTTCACATCTTAAGGGTTTGGGGGGGGTTGAAATTTATCTTTGCTTAGAATAGCTGCTATGGTTTCTTCTATGAAGAAACCAGGTCTGATTGAATTCAGATATAAGCTTAAATTGGCACACTATCAAACTAGGCCAGGTTTTATTGATTTCTGAGACAAATTTCTATATGTTTTTTTCCTCTCTATTTCAAAGCATAACTTTGAAAGGCATCATGTTCTAGAGAAAATAAGGTATTCATGAAAAGACATTGTTTTTATTTCCAAGACATTCCAAAATATCTGTCTATAGATCTGAAATCAAAATAGGCAATATCTTGACTGATTTTTTTTTTTACTAAAAATTCACAGCTCTACATATTATTCTTCTATTCATCATCTTTCATCTTTCAGGACGTCTATAAATGATGGGTTATTATTTCCGCTACTTCAGTTGTTAGTGTTTATGCCAGCAGGGGGGAAATTATTTTATTATTTTTAGAGAATAGGAGCTATTTCTTGAACCAGGAAATTGAACCTGCTATTAAAAAAAATAAAGCAAAGACCTGGTTCTCATCAATGGCTTCTTGATTTCCTCTGGGATGCCTTCCCCCTTCCTAAAACTACCCCTGCTACACACACACACACACACACACACACACACACACACACACACACACAGATGGGGGGGGCTTTTCATCACACACCATTGATCTCATGTGCATCCCATGCTACTTTGATGCCCTGCCTCCATCTTCCTTTTGGACCAGATGCTCGCTGGGGATGGGGACTGTGGCCATTTCACTGCTACACGACCATCATCTAGAGCACCAAATCTGAAAGTATCTTAGACATCAAAAACCAGCCTAACTTGGATGCACTCCTGGGGCTCTGGGGGATAACTGTGCATTCAGTTTCATAACCACCTTCACCCACTGGATAGGAAGGTGCATTCCCCAAAGTAGCTTTTAGTTCCTCGGCGCTGCACCTGCAAAGTTGGCACATGCCACTTTGGGCAATAATCTGCCCAAGACACTTACAGGCACATATTTACTTAATACTAAGCTGGGCTAGAGAAGAAAAAAAACAATCTGAAATTGCTTCCTCAGCGGAAAGCTCTGTGCTAACAATACGGTTTAATTTCTGCAGCTGTGGTTCTCAACTCAATAGGCTGCAGAGTGGGTGGCAGAATTTCAGTTTGGGGTTTTGAATACTAAGCAGGTCAGAAGGTGCATTATTTAAGATTGGATTTACTGCATTTTTAAAAAAAATGCTTTTGGAAAATCAGCCCCATGCTTTATAATATTTTAATAATAATGCAAATCTCCAGAATTAAAAGAAAAATAATGTCTGATCATGGATCATCATATTTTTTTTCCATGAATAGCAGAGGTTTTGAGAATTTACCACTTCAAAAGAAGTGTTATAAAGCCATATGTGGCACTTTGGGTCTGTAATCCCAGCACTAGGGAGGTGGAGGCAGGACCATCAAAAGTTCAAAGCTAGCCTCAGCTACTGGGCTTGGGAGAGCATGAATTGGAGAAGGAAGGAAGGAGAAAGAAGGGAAAGATAAATAAGAAAAACAGATTTTGTCTGAAGAGTAAATGTTATCATGAAACCTCTTTTTTTAGCTAAAAATCAATTAAATTAATTAATTAATCATCTTTGAGTTAGCCTCATTACTTAGTTGAGTTCAAGGTCAGCATGGGCTATATGAATTTCTATCTCAAATAAATAAATAAAATGTATAAATGAAATAAACATATGAAATTTACAAATGAATAAGCATATAAAATTTATAGATGACAGATATTCATTTCCCTTGGATAACTGGGTAAATGTAACAGGATATTGTTCTTACATTTCCTCTGTGCTTTATTTTGAAAATGAAGTATTGTAGCAAGCCCTTTGGGTAGTCAGTAAATTGTGCTAATGTTCAATGAGTTTGCCTTTTTTCAGGATTTATTATGGATTCAGAGCATATACGTGATAAGTACTGGCCCTGCTTTTGCTATAAAAGCCTTTTACATAGATGTTGTTTCCACACACATGATGTCTTGCCTCACCTTATAGCTAATCATGCTGAAAGTTTGTGGTTCAACAGTAATAAATCATAAACGTTTTTTATAACTAAGAAGCTGAACTTGACAAATAAATTCAGGACGGGGGTAAATTACTATATCCTTAGGAGAAAAGAGAATTATCTTAAATTTCTCCAAGGTTCTCAATACATCACATACTCTTAAATCAAATGGTGGGTTCGAGGCTCCCAGCTATCCTGGATGGTGACAGATTCAAAGAAGGAGAAAACTGTACCTACGAAGATTTCCGATAGCTTGGTTGTCTATGTGAAGGTCTTCAGGTGTTCTGAAACAGCAGGTAAGTTATCAGTATTTCTGGAGGACGCTAAAAGGAAGATGGTTGGTATTTAGAAGGGAACTATGAGGAAGGTAACCGAGGGTGAAGATGTGGAGCAAAGGAGATCAGGACCACGGACAGTTCCAGTGCCCTGCCTCTCCCTGTGTGTTAACTACTGACTTAGTGTGGAACCATCCCATTCCCAAGCTTTTCTTCTTATTGAGCTGTGGTTTAAGTGGAACAGGTTAGATGACTGATGCTCTTTCCTTAATTGAAGAGCATGCAATATGGAAATAATTTCATATTTAAGATTCATAGTAAAAGTTATGGATTTGGTCCGACTGCAGCTTCTATACTATGAAGAAAATATTGTGTCTGCTCTAGTAGGTGGAGACTGTAGACCAGTGGTTCTCAACCATCCTAATGCTCTGACCCTTTAATACAGTTCCTCATGTTGTGATGAACCCCAACCATAAAATAAATTATTGCTACCTCATAACTGTAATTTTACTACTGTTATGAATCATAATGTAAATATCTGATATTCTGGATGGTCTTGGGCAACCCCTGTGAAAGGGTCATTTGATTCCCCCCAAAGGATTAGTGACCCCATAGGTTGAGAAGCACTTCTGTAGACCATCCTCACACTTGTATTTCCCTGTCATGTATTTTCTACACACAAAGGATGAGAGTAGTCCTGGAACAGTCTAAGACTATGGAGAAAAGGCTGTGTCTCATCCATTTTGTGGAAGATCCTGAAGCTATCCAGCCAAGCACTTACTTTTCATTCACTGACAGAAAGTAAAACCACAAGTTTTCTCTTTGTAATAATTTCATGTAATTAAGCTCTGGGTTTTCAGATGTGATGAATACTAATAAATTCATGGGATCTTCTAGGAATAAACCACAGCTGTTCAAGTCATGAGTTTATTTTCCAGTGTTTTAATACAATATTCCTTTCAAAAGCAATTTTATTCTGTAGATGGTCCAAATGACCTTCTGGATTTTTATCTTCTCTCATCTCTTATTTTTTCTTGGTGTGTGATCAAAAATACTTGTGAGCCTTCGCCAATGACACTCCTTGTCACACATCATTTATTCTCATGCCTGTATTTCAGACTCACCATATAATTTGATCTCCATATTCTGAGCTAAATTCAGTGATGCTAATTGATGTTTTAGTCAATTATATAAGCTCCTGTTCTTTTCCTGAGTTTATTAATTAAGCTATAATCTTGGTTCATGAAATAGTCAATAAATTAATTTCTAATTTAAAAGAAGGCTGAAAACTGGGAAAGGGTCAGGTATTATATTTGACATGAACCCCTAAACACATACCTCCTGCCCCCATTCAATGAAACAGGCCATATTTACACTAAGGTGATTAACTCAAAATGATTATATACCTCTGTCCTCTAAAATGTACCAAATGGCAATGGATTAAGTTAAAATTTATGAATTTTGACATTTCATTTAATTTAAATTTCCTTAAACCATTTATCTCTTTGCTCATCAAAGGTTAATACTAATTAATACAATACTAATCTAAAAGATACCAGCCTGAAAAAAATAAAGAATGAATCAAGGGGAAAGGAGACAGGAAGTGAAGAAGTGGTTGCCAGGATGCTTCAAATCAAGGCTACTGTGTGGCCTTTGTCACAGTTAACGTAACCTATGTGAGTTTGCCTTGCAAATCATATTTAGGACCATCACTTACCCTGTGCTTTGACAAGTTCATAACATCAAAAAGGCCCCTGATAACGTAACATCTTGCTTCATCACCCTCATTAAACCTCTCCCTTCTGGTGTGAACTCATTGGTACCTTGGTTCCGCTGACCTCAGCAGACAGATACAGCTCCAATGGTGTGTCAGAAATCTAAGGTTTGTTCTCCCACCAAGGTGTCACTAGGCTTTCAAGAATGTAGAAACACAGCCTGGCAGTGGTGGCACATGCCTTTAATCCCAGCACTCGGGACACAGCCAGGCAGATCTCTGTGAGTTCGAGGCCAGCCTGGTCTACAGAATGAGATCCAGGCGAGGCACCAAAACTACACAGAGAAACCCTGTCTTGGAAAAAAAAGAATGCAGAAACACTGTTTTAATACATTCTACTCAAAAACTCATTTATTGCCATCTTCAGGTGACTTTCATTCAGGGACATTCCAGATGAGAAAAAAAAAATTGAACTGATCACCAGGAAAAAGAATGTCAAAACAATAAACAGAATGGTTCACTATTCAGAAAGTAATACACAAAATATCAACATCCAAGATCCTGGGAACAGAAGATGCTTTCAATAGATGAAGTCCATCCATACCTTGTCAGCTCAAAGATTAAAATAATTTTTAAAATTCTATGTCTCCTACTCAGAAGGAATCTGGGTCACAACAACACTTGTTTAAACCATCTGGGATCTTCTGTAGCCTCTTTCTTCTTCCTCTTCTCTTGGTATTTTGTAGCCTGCACTCTTATTCCAAGGAGATTTAAACGACAGCATTATATCTCAACCCTTGAGAGGCAACCAAGGGGCAAACACTCCTAACTTTCACAAACCACATCAGATGATATTTGTTATTTGTTTAGAAGGTTATGTACCACTTGCGTTCTGCTATAGTAAGCAAGGTAGCCAGTTCTTGGCCTCGGGCATTTATAATTTAAAACCATTAATAAAGATAAACATGATGAACCATGTGTCAACAAGTGAGGAACTGCATAATAAACCAGAGATGGAAGCTAGAGATGGGCTTCTAAAGAAAGCCATATCTATCATTTCAGAATTAAAGAAAATGCTACCCTTTCTTTTTACAAGGGTGGGAAGATGAATTGTGAGTACAGGGAGCCTTCTAAGGGATGCTTTTAAGCAAAGGCATGAAACTGCACATTATGGTTACCTGTGCTTCTCATCCTCCCCTTTTTCTGGGGCCCTTCATCTGCTAATACTTCAGACATAAATTGACTTCATTTCTCTATTATTTTCTATCCTGATTGAATCAACACGGCAATTTATATCTTGGGGGTTCATTTTATTCATCAAAATGTTCTCTTTAAAAAGGTATGTATCCTTTAAGTTTCAGAGGTCTTTTGGGCATGGAAGACCTTACTTCTGCTCATCGAAATTTTAATGTCCATAAATATACATGAAATGGGGGAATGTTTGAGGAATAAACATCTGCCTTCCTGGACCATGAAGATTGTGGCACATAGACATATCTTTGCTTGTAAGATCATTTTTTAAAAGTTGTGTGGTGAGGGCTTTTCTCGATGTTTTATGGGCATCTGAGTAAACCTGACAGTGTGATATTACCAGTGATCATGGTGGTGGCGATGATAATAATCATCCTCATTGCTTAGAGCATCCACAGATAAAGAACTCTGAAGTTCACTTTCTTCCAGAAATGCATGGCATGCAAAGACTTCATCTAAGCACATAGAACCGCGCCTGAATGAAGAAATATCAGAAACCTCTTAAGGAGGCTGGATGAGACCCTTGACAACACTTCAGCAATGTTTTTTTAAGTATGAATAATAACAAAGGGAAGAGACATCCTAGTAACCTGGTTAGAAAAAGTTGGGTTTCATTGAGCCTCTACTTCTCTATCTGCAGAATGAGAACAGGAAAGCCCAGTACACAGGGTTTGGTGGGACTAAGAAGCTGAACTCTGAGCAATGGAGCAGTGGTTCTCAACCTTCCTAATGCTGTGACCCTTTAATACAGTCCCTCATGCTGTGCTGACCCCCAAACCACAACATTACTTTCATTGCTACTTTATAACTGTAATTTTGCTATTACTGTGCATCATTATGTAAGTATCTGTGTTTTCTCATGGCCTTAGGTGACCCCTGTGAAAGGGTCATTCCACCTCCCCGCAAGAGTCATAACCCACAGGTTGAGAAACTTTGTTGTAGCGTTTCTTGCCCTGTTCTTACATGAAAACAAGCAATCAAACCCCTTTAATCCTGATGCAATGTACACAATGAAACCAATGGTGATCATCGGGAGACAACCCATACATACTATGTGCCAAGGGATTTGAACTATCACAGTCATAATGGACTGCTACTGTAAAACAACCACCATTTTGAAACTTACACTAAACCCAAGAAATCTGAGAAGAGAATTCACAGAAACTCCTCAAAATATTATGGAAGTAGCACCTGCTTCCTATCTTTTCTGTGGGTACATCTTCTACCAAGTTGGATTTGCCTAGTTTCCAATAAAATCCTTCAAAATTTTAAGAGTTTCCACAACAATTATACAGAATGGGACACAGAGCACTTTAATTCTTACATATACACACGTTTACAGCATAATTTACCTGCTCATATGCCCTATTATGCCTCTCCATGAATTCATCATTCCTAGTTCTCTGCTGATCTTGATTGTCAATTTGATTTGATCTGGAGTCCACTAAGAAACTTATTTCTGTGCTGGTTGATGAGAATAGTTCCAGGAAAGGTTAACTAAGAGGGAAGACCTTGCCCAGTGTAGATAGCCCTTTTCAGTGGTAGATATAGAGAGATTCTAGAAAAAGAAGCGATGTTAGCTTGCTTGCCTGCCTTTGCTTCTTGTTGGTGAGTGCATCTGCCCATTGTGGTGGTGTTGTTGTTGTTGCTGCTGCTGCTGCTGCTGCCAACAGAACCCAGCTTCTCTAGCCTCCCAACATAGACTGAACATCCATGGCTCTGCAGAAACTGTCTAAGCCTTCAGTGTCAGATTGAGAATGTGGGGGCATCCAGCCTTCTAGACCTAGCCACTACCATGTCCCCACCTTCTCTCTCCATCATGTGGACAGCTGTTAGTGGACTTCTCATCCCATGTAAACCAATTTAAGAAACTCTTTTTGTTAATATATATTCTCTCTCATGTACAAATTCTAACTTTTTTGTTTTTTGTTTAAGACAGGGTTTCTCTGTGTAGTTTTGGCACCCATCCTAGATCTTGCTCTGTAGCCCAGGCGGGCCTCAAACTCACAGAGATCTGCCTGTCTCTGCCTCCCAAGTGCTGGAATTAAAGGCGTGCGCCGCCGCCGCCGCCGCCGCCGCCGCCGCCGCCGCCGCCGCCACCACCACCACCACCACCACCCAGTGCAAATGCTAACTTTTAATTTTTGACATACTTAAATAATGGTTTGTGAGACTGGATATTGGTAGGAGTCCACGAGGAAGGAATAGGAAGTATTGAGAAGTAGGGAGGCAATAGGTCACATGTGAGCTACCGTAGACAGGAGGCTAGTGGGGTGAGAGAGTGCAAAGTGAGAGAACAGGGAAGAAGTGGAGGAAAGAAACATGACAAACATATTTGTTTGAAAATGATACCATGGGGCAATTCTTTATGAACTAATAAGGAATTAAAAATAAGCCGGGCAGTGGTGGCACATGCCTTTAATCCCAGCACTAGGAGGCAGAGCCAGGAGGATCTCTGTGAGTTCAAGGCCAGCCTGGGCTACAGAGCAAGATCCAGGACAGGCACCAAAACTACACAGAGAAACCTTGTCTCAAAAAAAAAATTAAAAATAACTAAAGTAAATTCCTCTCAAGAAAAACTCTCCGTGTCTAGACATATGTCATGAAATTCAGCATTTTTTAAATGTAATCTTGAGAATATTTTTAAACATAACTCTTTGTTGATTCTTTGGGAATTTCACATCATGTACCCCAACCCTGCTCACTTTCCAGTCCCTCCATATCCCTCCCTCACCTCTGTGACATGCCTCCCCCGAAAATTAAAAACAAAACAAAACAAGCAAACAGAAAACCACTCCTGCCTCACTCCTCCATCTTCCCAACACCTCTTCATTCATCCTAGTGGCATCGGGAGCTATGGTGTGTCATATACCCTTTTCTCCAATCAGCCTCACCAGCAAACACATTCATTGCAGTGAGTCATTGGTCTGATTCAAGGCCTCTGGTGCTGTGGATATCACTCTATATAAATAAAACACTGATGGCCAGTGACCAGACAGGAAGTATAGGTGGGACAAGGAGAGAGGAGAATTGGGGAAACAGGAAGAACGAGGAGAGACACTGCAGCCACCGCCAGGACAAGCAGCATGTAAAGACGCCGGTAAGCCACCAGCCATGTGGCAAGGTATAGATTTATAAAAATGGGTTAATTTAAGATAAAAGAACAGTCAGCAAGAAGCTTGCCACAGCCATACAGTTTGTAAGTATTATAAGTGTCTGCGTGATTATTTTATATGTGGATTGTGGGACTGCGGGGCTTGGTGGAAGCTGGAGAGAAGCCATCCAGCAACACTCTGGTTTCTGATACACCATCATCCCTGGACCTTCATTGAGACTCCTCTAAGATACCCTGCTGTTGCCCCAAGTCATGGGGATCCTATGGTTATCGTTCCACACAACCAGTCCCTTCACATACCCCAGCAGGTCATAGATGGGGTAGAAATTTGTGTGGACCAACCCAAGGCCCAGAATGTGGGTCTGGATGGTAGCTAAACTGCTTGGTCCAGGCCACTGGGACTGCCCTCTCAGGTGAGGGGCAGAGACAGCTCTCCTAGACTCATGCCATGGGGCCAGCTTTCCCATGCCAGTGGTGAGGTGTGGGGACATCTCTCTGGAGTGCAGAGGAGCTGCTCTCCCATGGGGGTGGGGCCAGCTCTCCTGCTGCACTGTTCAGTGAGGGGCAGGACCAGGCATCCCAAGGCCAGGGAGGGACCAGGCTGTCTCAACATGGTCTTCAGATTTCAACATGTATAGCTCCTATCATCCCATGTGGTAATAACATGGGCCGTGGACAGCATCTTCTAACAGAAGAGGTGTAGGCAATCGTTTCATGTAACAAATTGCCTAACAGGATACAGTCCTCGAGTCAGGGTTTCCCACACATGAGAAAAGTGGAAGGTTTTCTACTCAGACTCTGCCTATGATGTCTCTCTTTGGTCTTCCCATTTGATCTCCAGGACCTTTAACAAATGAATACCACTCATTGCCTCCATGAAACCTACAGTCATCCTGGGAAGTCTAAGTAAGATATTCCCCTGACTTCCACCAGAATTGCACTCGGTGTTAACCTGAAGGCATTTGGTCATGAAGCAATTGCCCATCTGTAATCTGTGGTTGGATTTTCATGGGCTGGTCCTTCCGTTACTAGCCTTTGCTCATAAATTATTGCTCATTTTCTCCGTGAATACTTAATACTACAAATTCTTGGGAGAGACCCTGAGAGAGACATAACACTTCATCAAAACTAAATGTGGCATA
Source organism: Peromyscus maniculatus bairdii (assembly GCF_049852395.1). Classification (NCBI taxonomy): domain Eukaryota; kingdom Metazoa; phylum Chordata; class Mammalia; order Rodentia; family Cricetidae; genus Peromyscus; species Peromyscus maniculatus. The sequence continues at coordinate 51,334,115 of NC_134869.1, forward strand.
CAAGTGACCAAGAACACTAGCCAGTGCTGTGGGATGTGCTGTATGTTAAGTGTGTTGCTCTGATTGGTTAATAAATAAAACACTGATTGGCCAATAGCCAGGCAGGAAGTATAGGCAGGACAAAGAGAGAGGAGAATTCTGGGAAGTGGAAGGCTGAGGTAGAGAGACGCTGCCAGCCGCCGCCATGAAAAACAAGGTGTAAGGTACCGGTAAGCCACAAGCCACGTGGCAACTTATAGAATAATAGAAATGGGTTAATTTAAGATGAAAGAACAGTTAGCAAGAAGCCTGCCATGGCCACACAGTTTATAAGTAATATAAGTCTCTGTGTTTGCTTGGTTGGGTCTGAGCAGCTGCGGGACTGGTGGGTGAGAGAGATTTGTCCTGACCGTGGGCCAGGCAGGACCAGGAAAACTCCAGCTACAAGCCAGGAACAGTTATTATGTGAATACCGGCTTCTTGGAACTATAGGTGTTGATTTAGATAGCATATGACTGCTATAAGGAAGAACTGGATCTTTCCGCTTTGGCCATGGCCACCATGACTCTAGAGACTCAGCTGGCATTTGCAGCACTGTGCCTTTGGGACACACTAAGCTTTTAGTCTGCAAACTCCCGTACCTCCCACCCCATACACAGCAGTTAAATCAACTCTCCCACAGCCACTAACCCTATACTTTAATGCTATAGATTTTTCTCACATTCATTTTGTCATAATAGTTTTGAGCACTTTTCTCGGCTCCCTTGTGCTTGATAATGGCTTCATGAGGCAGAAGAATTGCCACTCATTGATTGAGTCCTCTTCAGAATATTTTACCTCGGGACATTGACATCTGGCTAAATTAGGACATTTCTGAACCTCCTGCGACACGAATATGCTTTAGCCGCCTTGCAATCAGTTCCTAGGAATGGAGCTGGGAGAGGAAGGGAGATGGGGGATAAGAGCTAAGAATACAGCTCCAGCCGAGGAGTGATTTCTTCACACTGGAATCAAGAAATGTATCATAAATATGAAAAACCCAGCTGTGGCTGGCATCGGGAGTGACTCAGCCCTTCATCCTGGCAGGCTTTTCACGTTGTCAGCGTGAATTGGACCTGAAAGCTTTGGGTTCTGATTTCCATTTAGCCCCACCAGCAAGAAAATTCAGCCTGGAGCAAGCAGCATGCTGATTTTGTTAATTCCCTCAAATGTGGCCCTTCTTTAAATCACCGCTGATTAAACATTCTTGACGTCTCTCCTTTCTTGCTGTGCCCTGACTCATCAGGTGACCATGGTGGAAGCCAGAACAAAATCTGTCTCTTTAACATGTTTACTAAAAAGAACAACAGGAAAACACCAGCAGCTAAGACAATGGCTGTTTCTCGTGTAAGGTGAGGTTATTTTTAAAAAACCTCTTGATACTCCTTAAGCAATGAAATCTTGGCCAAAAGAGAACATCAGCAGGGGTCCATCGGACCACAGGCTTGACCTACTGCAAGCCTGGGCTTCTGATGCCAAATATGCATCAACCATATGGGGTGGGTTGTGTTGCTACTATGAAAGGTCATGTGGTAATTTTGGCTGTTAGCATGGATTTTTCACCTAACCTCATCAGAAGTAATATTTAGATTCACTCCCATACTCTATTCTCTCTTCCACTAACTGTAATGATCATGAAATCACTGTCCAAAAAGCAGCTAGGCATGCACAACTGTGGAATTAACTAAAGTTCACTTTTTTTTGTTTTTGTTTTGTTTTGTTTTTTTTGAGACAGGGTTTCTCTGTGTAGCTTTGGGGCCTTTCCTGGAACTCACTTGGTAGCCCAGACTGGCCTCCAACTCACAGAGATCCGTCTGGCTCTGCCTCCCAAGTGCTGGGATTAAAGGGGTGCACCAACACCACCTGGCTAAAGTTCACTTTTGTATAGTGTGTGCATGTGTTTACATGTGTGTGAACATGTATGTGGTACCCATGAATATCTGTGAGTATACTTGTGGGTGTCAGAGGTTGATTCAGGGTCAGGGTGTCTTCTTCAATCATTCTCCACTTTGAGATTTTTTGTGTGGTTGGTTGTTTTTGAGACAAAGTCTCACTGAAACTGGGGCTCCCTAATTCTGCTGAAATGGCTGGTTACAGGCCTAGGGATCCCCCATCTCTGGCCCCCATCCAGTGGAATGGCAAGTGTGTCTGGTTTTTTACATGGGCTTTAGAGATTAAACCCAAATCCTTATGTTTCCGCAGCTAACCCTTTGCCTACGTCACCTCCCTCTCCTCTAAAGTTACTTGTTACCATGCTACTTTCAACACAATGAAACTTTGACTTTCTGTTCTACATGAGACCGTAACAGGAAGAAAATGACAGCCATAGCAAATTATTTGCCCCCCACCCTCCTGACAACCCACCAAGCTCTCCCCTTGTACTAGGACAGGAAAGATCATCTTCTCTAGGGTACTTTGGAAGGTGCCTTGTCCTGGAAGCTAAGAAAAGCTTGCCATGGATTGTGTGACCTTGGGAAGGTCGTAGAAGAGGATCCTGGGTTTTATGCTCCATTACATGGCTTTCCTCATTCTACCAAGGATTATCTTTCTAGGACACATGGCTAGGACTCTGAATGGGTTACTCAATGCAGTTTAAGATAGCGATGGAGTCCAGCTATCACTTGAAAACTAACCAGAATAAGAATTAAGTAGTAAGTCATCTTTTTCATCTGCTAAGAATGATCCTATTTTTAGGGGTTTGATTTTATTGACTACAGGGTCATCCATTTAACTTGGGCTGGAAGTATAACTCAGTAGTAGAGAACTTGGCTAACATGTGTAAGCATAGCTTTGGGCTCAGATTCAGCACTGTTTTAAAAATTAACTAAAGTAGCCGGGCGGTGGTGGCGCACGCCTTTAATCCCAGCACTTGGGAGGCAGAGGCAGGCGGACTCTCTGTGAGTTCGAGGCCAGCCTGGGCTACCAAGTGAGTTCCAGGAAAGGCGCAAAGCTACACAGAGAAACCCTGTCTCGAAAAAACAAAACAAAAAAAAAAAAAAAAAAAAAAAACCTAAAGTAACACATCAGTCTAAATCAGCAGTTCTCAACCTGTGGGTTGATTCATAACAGTAGCAAAATTACAGTTATGAAGTAGCAACAAAAATAATTTTATGGTTGGGGAGAGGGGTCACCAGTACACGAGGGACTATGTTAAAGGGCTGCAGCATTAGGAAAGTTGAGAACCACTGCATGAAAGGCTTCTTTTTATTTATGTGCGTGTGGCTGTCTGTGGGTGTGTATGTCTGCCACTTGTGTGGGTGCCTGCAGAGGCTAGAGAAAAGATGTCTAATCCTCTGGGACTGTCGGTTGACATGAGTTCTGGGCCCTGAGCAGCCAGCGCTCTTAACCTCTGAGCCATCTCTCCATCTTCACTCACCACGCCCACACCATTACTCAGTTTGGGATCTTAGATAGAGAAGGGCTAAGTGTTACAAGCTTCATCTGGGGTTTGCCACTGACTTCCTTCAGATGTCAAGTCAAAGGAACTTACAGCTTCCTTTGGATGGAGGGAGGGAGGGAGGGAGGGAGGGAGGGAGGGAGGGAGGGAGGGAAGGAGGGAGAAAGGGAGGGAGGGAGGAAGAGAGGGAGAAAGAGAGGGAGGAAAAGTGATAGAGAGCCTGAGAATATCAGCACCCGGCATGCACTTTCTTCTTGCCCCTCCTCTTTCCCTCTCCCATTCATTGCCCTTCTTCCCAGAAGTCTCTCCATTTTGCTTTCATGTCACATGTATCCTATTTGAAATTTGTGATCCCTCCAACCTTTCCGTAAGATCTTTTCCTCCTTTCAAAGATAAATTTTTTTTAAACTTCTCTCTATCGGATCTTTTATTTTTTTAAACAAGTGCGTATCTTGGAATTCATCAGCTATTTAAGATTATCTCAGTAAATCAACGCAAATGCAAATAAAAATCATTTGGGGAAGAATGCTCAAGGAAGGATATCAGAAAATGTGAAAATTTTCAAAATAATTAATACTGAAAGTTTGTTCCTTTGAGCTTTGTTATTGACAATGTAAATACCTCATGATTTGGAAAACTCTAACATCAGCTTATAGGTTTCCATAGCAACAGCTATCGCTCTTGCCAGTCTACCTAAAAGGATCCAAAAGGAAGGTAATAATTTGAAGTCTTTCACCTGGACATAGCTTCTGAAATGGCAAACGTTTATTTTTCAGGCTTTCTAATGTCTCTTTCCTCTCCTCATTCTCTTCATTGAAGGCCACCATTTACTCTGCATTGCCCATCTTTAGAGCTACATGGTTCTATTGATCAACGATACAGGCTATTGCACTTTTTCTACCTTATCACATTTTAGAATATGAAATCCAGGGGAGATGGGGTTGAACCATGGGAAATATTTTTGTTTGAAAGAGTTAGAAGGGGTTCTCTTGTCCTTCAGCTGAAAGCAAAGGAAGCCTCCGATACATCTGAGGTAACCGATGGACTCACAAGAAAAATTTGGTTTTCTTGTTTTAAGGTAAAAAAGAAAAAATAAGAACTCATAAAGCATATTATGCCAGTTTAGCACATGGTACATTTATGTTTCTAATTACAGTTTCTGTTTTTTTCTTTTGTCTCTTTAATAAGTGCTGGTGACTTCCAAGTCAAGACAGTGAGCTGAGCCACAGCTAAGCTCCTGCTTTCTAATTCAATATGTACATAAAATATAGACAAGGTTTATTTTAAAAACTAAAAATCAATTGGCACACTAAAAAAATATGATGGGAAATACATTCCAAGAAACAAGGTATTACCCCAAAACTGGCAAAACAAAGCAAAATCAGATAGACACACTTGGATGTAAAACTATGAAGTCATGGGTAGAGAGACAACCAACAGGAACTTCCCAAAGAGAACAGGAAATGAAAGCGAAGCAACTCCCAAGAGCCAACGCTTGTTTCTCAGCTTTGATTCCGAGTGCTCTTCTAACTATGGAGAAGTTGGTTGAGTTGTATACACTTTGGGGTCTGGTTAACTTTGGTGTGTGATGTTTTAAGTACCTGCAAGTGTGTCTAATAATAAAGTTTATAAAAAATTTTTAAAAAATCAGATGAAATCATGAAAGCATACCAAAGAAAGAAGTTCTCAGACTAAATTATTGTTACTCATAAATATGCATTATAAATCCATGTCACTCATTACTTTGTAGTAAAATGGCAAAGGATCATAATAAAGAGAAACACCTCCAAACAACAACTAAAATCAGATTATAAACTTGTATCATCACTAAATAGATGCCTAAGGAAAATATATTCATATCTACAAGGTTCTGAAGAGAAGACACACATGCTCTTGCCCTAGAGGCAGTGGTGACGTGATTGTGAGGCCATTGTGGGTCACACATACACATCTAGAGAAAGCTCAGAGGCCAGGAATGTAGGTCAGTGGTAGAGCCTTCAGCTCAATCAATCAATCAATCAATCAATGAATAAATAAATGAATGAATAAATGAATAAATAAATGAATAAATAAATAAACAGAACTAAAGAATGGTAGAACAACTTTGGAAGTCTACTTTTAGCCAAAGAAGTAAATTTATGGTACAAAGTAGTAAGGAGTCATGTTTAACAATGAGCAAGGAACCAGAAAACTGTTACAAAAAATGAAAATGAATGTTGTTTGCAAACAAAAACAAAATTATATGTTAATGTTTGATTAAATGATTATCAAAATTCTAGGCCAAAAAAAAACACATGAAAGTTGGGGGAATTTTTGAAGAAAAGGTCTACAAAGATAACTTTCTTATCAGAAGAAAACATAGAGATAGTGGCTAATTTTAGACTATTGAGGAAAATATAAAAAAAAAAAGTGGACTCAGTGGTTTATGAAAAAGAAGAAAAGGACACAAAATGGGGAGGCAGTTGAGGGTTTGACAGTGGACCCAGCTGGAGTTAGGAGTGGGGGAATGAATCAAAATACATCATATGCATGTATAAAATTCTCAAAGAATTAATAAAATATTAGGTATTAGATTTTTTAAAAGAAAATATAGAGTTGGTGTGAAGCGTTAATTTAATGAATCTTATCAATAAAAACCAGGAGTCAGATATCAGGGTAAAAACCTGAAAGACCAGAGAAGCAGGGGAGCAGCCACCAGTGACTTCCTATCTCTTCTGTTCCTCTGACCAAAAGGGCTGAGGTCCTGTCTCAGCCCTGCCTTACCACTTCCTGTCCCTCTCTCTACAGTCCTCCAAACCTCTATGGTCAGCGAGTGGCTTGCTCCCCCCGCCCCCGACTCCAAGCAAGCTTTATTGGTCAGAACACAATCAGAATGCCGCACAACATTGGTGGGATGGCTGAGTGGGCAACGCACTTCCTGCCAAGCCCGATGGCCTGAGTTCAATTCCCACAACCCACATAGTGGAAGCAGAAGCCTGATTCCTACAAATTGTCTTCCGACTGAACCCACAAACATACACACATATACACAAACTAAATGAATAAATGTAATAAAAATGTAAAATACCTGAGTACACATAATAAAAAGAAAATATAAATAAATATATGTACCAATGTTAAAAAAAATCTAAAGGTCAATCTAGGCCTAGAGATCTAAAAATCTAATGGTCAATAAAACTAGAAAGAAATACATAATGTCCATAATTTTTAAATTGAATTTTGTTTCCTTACTATGTGTGATGTGTGTATGTATGTGGGCACAAGTGCATCATGGAATATGTGTGACAATCAGAGGACAATTGGCAGGAACTGATTTTCTTCTTCCTCCCCATGGTTCCTGGGGACCAAACTCAGGTCACTGGGGTTAGTGGCAAGTGCCTTAACCAGCTGAGCCACCTTGCTGGCCCCAGAAAGAAAATATATAACTTCTACTGAATGAATACAGAACAAAGGTGCCACAAAGATCTTGATCAACTAAAAAGATGAGAAAGCAAAACACACACACACACACACACACACACACACACACACACACACACACCAAATACAAATAAAATAGATTTAAAATACAAAATAATATAGAAAAGACAAGGGAAAATGTGTCAGTAATCAATAAGTATAAGCCATTGACATTATTTCCTTTTAAAGGTCAGTGGTTCTTAGTTGATTTAAAAAAAAATCCATGTGTTATTCCCTAAGTTACCCAGAAGTCAGTAACATGAATAAAAATGGATAAGAACGTATCTTTTGGTAAATACCAACATGAAAAAATGAATAGGACAATGGGTAAACCACAAAATATAATCACTTTCTGAAGTGTTCAAAAAATACATTGGAAGTTTCAAAAAAATACTTAGTGCTAGTAAACACAATTTACAAAATAAGATCAAAAAGGTATGTTCTTGAATGTGTTTTCCATCTATTCATATTGTGATTCCAAACTCAGTTATCTATAATGTGTTACATCCTTGCTATTCAATTTTAAGCAGTATTTTAAGACTAATATTTGATTTTTAAAGGCAATAATAGGAATATATAAGTTCACTTCTTCTCGAAATGCTTATGCTTCTTGGGGAAATTACAGAGAGTCCTATCTGAACCCTCCTGTTTTGCTACATTCTACTCACAGCACACACTCCTGATACACTATCATCTGTTTAGTTATATATATTATAACAGAATTGTAGAAGAGTTCTTACCTATTCACTTCTGAAACACAAACATTCAAACTATTTTCATGAATTTGTATTATGTAGCTATCAGCTGCTATGGAGTCTTTTCTGTCTTTGTCCCAGGGGAAAGATATTGAATTCAACTTTAAGCAATTTCACTGACATACTAAACTTTATGTGTGTATGTATGTGTGTGTGTATATATATATATATATATATATATATATATATATATATATATATATATAATGCATGTATTATATATTACATATACATTATATAATTAGCTCTTAGTTCTTCTGTTTAAAAACAAAGTATTTGTGGTGGATTTTGGTGTTTGTCCCTTTCCTTATAATTCTAATATATTAAAAAATTAGTTAAAAATTGAGAAATCAGGACACAGCAAAGTGTTTATATCATTGGAATAATGTTAAAGTACTTGTGGGCATAAGCATTTACTGCCAAGCTTGATGACCTATGCTTGACTCCCAAGACCTACGTGGTGGCATGGGAAGACCAACTCTGTGTAAGTTGTCCTCTGCTTTCCACATTCAGGCACACACAAACATACAGACACCCACAGACAAATAAATAGATGCAATAAAAATTAAGACCCAAAAATAAAAGTCCATGTGATATACAAGAGGAATTACTGAGTGATGAGTCTTATTAATTTATTTCTATGTTATCTGTGTCCTGTGATTGAGACTGTATGTGTTCCTTAGTAGGGAATGGAAATAAAAACTGTTTTCCCTGTAGGGGTTAGCTGTGGAAAGAAGTTAGTGTGTTATTTAAAGTCTAAGGTTTCAGATCAAATGTGTGTTTTATGTGTAGTGAGTAACTGGACCAGAAGGCTAGTTTTCCTCTTGATTGTATGTCCTTCTCTATTAATCAAAGCATCCTACCTCTTGAGAATAATGTTGAGCAAAAATTTCCTCTACAGCTTAACACAAACCAAGGGAATGTTAATTTAATGTCATTCCCATAACACCTCAGGAAGAGAAAACACAAGACCTTTTAACATCAAATGTGCTTCCCGGGTGCCCATTTCTTGTTGACAGACACAGTTTAATCTTTGAGAGGCAGATGCAAATATCTTTTGGCTAGAAGCAGAGACAGCAATTTTATAGCAAGCACATCAAGAGAGAAATTGGGAAGAGTCGCTACACTCTGTTGCTCAGTTTTGAAATGCTTTTACAATACTGGACAAAAATCTGGCCTCTTGCCAGCTCCCCAAATTCCTCCTACAGGCTAGTTATCTCTTGAGAGAATTTTCATTATTGTCTTTAGTGCTTAGATCAACACCAGTAGGCTGAGTGAAAATAGCCCTTCAAATCCATTTTTAATCTTTCAAACAGGCAAATTAGTTGTGAATTATTTATCAAGAACATCCAGGTGGGATGCTAACAGTTGAATCAGCTTTCTGCTCTCTTTTTCTGTTTCTGCCTCTTGAAAATACTGTCCTCACTCCTATTTCTTTGGTCAATTTTCAATTTGTTTTCCAAAAATAATTTGCTGTGCTATCGGAGAGCTGAAATATGTTTGCTTTTTATCCAGTCATAATATAATTAAGAGGAATCAAATCGTACCTGAACCAACAAATGTTTATGTTTTACAAGGAATGCAAAAAAAGGGCTGGGAAAGGAAATTTTGAGGAAGAAAAGAAGAAATAAAACTCAGGTCACTCCTTTTGTAGCAGGGCTGTGCAGGACACAAACATCCAGTTCTATTACACCCAACAGTAGATTGGTTCAGAGGAAATGACTTTGTAGTGGGAAGTCTCTCTGGTTCTGCCCGGCCCCATGGTTGGGACTAATCTCTCCCATCCATGTCCCACAGCCACTTGGTCCCAAGTAACCACACAGAGGCTTATATTATTTGCAAACTGTATGGTCTATGAGTCAGGCTTCTTGTTAGCCAGTTCTGATAACTTAACTCAACCCATTTCTATCAATCTATATATTGCAACATGGCCGTGGCATTACCAGTCTGATGGCATCTTGTTGCTTCTTGGGCGGTGGGCTGGTGTCTCCTATCACTCTTTCTTCTCCCATCTCTTCCATTCAAATGTCCCACCTAACCTCATTCTGTCTCACCATTGGCCAAACAGCTTTATTTATCAACCAATCAGAGCAACACATATTCACAGAGCACAGAAAGACATGCCACAGCATAACTTGTCAGTTAAAATACCTTTACTGGCCACTTGGTGAAACTGAGGTGAATCCCCCCGCTTTCCATTGCTGACCTAAATCTGTGCCAACCAAATTGCTATCCCGTTGCTCTTCAGAGCACAGACACCTACACACCATGTGAGGCCTGGCTTCAATTTGTTTTAGTGTAGAGTTGTTGTCCTCAACCTTCCTAATGCTGTGACCCTTTAATACAGTTCCTCATATTGTGGTGACTTCCTACCATAAAATTATTTTTGTTGCTACTTTGTAACTGTAATTTTGCTGTTGTTATGAATTGTAAGGTAAGTACCTGAAATGCAGGGTATCTGATATGCAGCCCCAAAAGGGAGGAGGTCACCACAACATGAAAAACTGTATCAAAGGATCACGGTGTAAGGAAGGTTGAGAACCACTGCTCTACAGCATGAGTTTGTACATTCCTGGACACAACTGCAGAAGAGGCAGGTTTGAAAAAGCAAATAGGGAACATTCTAGTAGCTGTGAGAGTGAAAATATGTGTCCCATTATCAATAGTATGATCCTGCCAAGCAATAGGTTTGTTGATACTTTATAATTATATAGATAAAGGGGAACAAGTTGATGCTTCAACTTTATTTATTTATTTATTTATTTTATTTGGTTTTTCGAGACAGGATTCCTTTGTGTAGCTTTGGTGCCTGTCCTGGGACTCACTCTGGAGCCCAAGCTGGCCTCGAACTCACAGAGATCCGCCTGCCTCTGCCTCTTGAGTGCTGGGATTAAAGGCATGCGCCACCACTGCCCGGCTATGCTTCAACTCTTATACACTTTCTCAAATCAAAGTAGTTACTATGCCTATTACATCATGAATTCAAAAATTCTTCATGGCAAAATTCCCTGGAACCTCTTTTACAGCTATTTTGAAATATAAACTACATTATTGCTAACTGAAATCATGATTTGCAAGAGAACAGCAGAACAAGGTTTTTTTTTTTTTCAGCTGTTGTTTGGTGTTAGGATGTAGCCCAGGCTGGTCTCAGACTCCCTGTAGAGCCAAGGATGACCTTGAACTTCTGATTCTTCTGCCTCCACCTCTGGATTGCTGGGACTACACATGTGCCTGGTTTAATGCCACTCAAGACATTAATCCCTGGACTTCCTGCATGCCAGACAAGTATACCAGCTTTGCCTTTATCTCAGCCCACCAGAACATGCCTGCAAACTAACTCTCACTATACACCCACATACTACAATTAATTTTCCTTACAACCCAAAGGGTTAAGAGCCAATAAAGTCTTATTAATGAAGAAACTAAAATGAGAGAGAGTGAACATCTCCAACGTTCCACAGTTAACAAGGGGAACGGGAAAAGATTTGTACAAAGATGCCCTGTTTCCAGAACACACCATCTTCAGTGCATGACCTTTGGTGTCTCTTTTATTCACTCTATCTAGCATTAGTAAAAATAGTCTCATTAAGTGTTTTGGTGACCCTTTGTCCCAACGATGAAATTGCTTTGAAAGTGTCTTGTGCAGAATTCCAACAGAACACTCGCATTGCTTGCAACTCTGAGGGACATAACAAACGTGCTGACCGGGCTGTCCTGCTGTTCCTTTCTGCGGCGTGTGCTTTCTGCTCAGATTGGTGTTAAGTAATATTATTTCAGGTGGGGAAGATGCCAAAGAGTTGAAGACAGAGGCAAACAGGCAAGAGAGATAAGAGAATTGGAAGGATATGATTAAGAAGTAGTGTGCATTTTTAATCTACTGGAGAAAAACTTCATCTCAAAATAGACAAAATAGAGTGTGTGAGAGAGGAGAGATGGAGGAGGGGTGGGGATGCTTAGGACTTCTGCATGCTGCATACTTTCTGGTGTGAAACACGTTCCCCTTTCTAACAGTGCTGTGATAGAAATATGTGGGGGAGCTTACACACCCTGAGCAGAGGCAGAGTTCAGCCCCAATTCCACTCTTGCAGAAGTTTCGTTCCTACCATCCACATCAGGCTACTCACAGCTACCCTTAACACTACCTCTAGGGAAATCTCACGTCCTCTTCTGGCAGTCAAGTCAACACACACACACACACACACACACACACACACACACACACACACCCCTTTTAAAGAACTGATGAATTGGATCTCATAAAAATGTAAAATTTCTGATATTAGAAGAGAAGGAATTCAGTGAAAAAGAGGAACAAAATGGGTAATGCAAAGAAATTATATAAACGGCTTTTGAATTCATGACGTGGTCCATATCAGCAGTCATCAAAGAACTACAAATAAACGGCATTGAGATGAGCTACGGAGTAAAATGGTGATGCAGTGGCCATGAGGAAAAAGCCTGGGGACAGGCAAGGACATAGAACTCGAACTCCAGCATGGTCGCTGTGGAAAGTGGAGCAGCTGGAGAAATACTCTGCAATTGTTTATGTAATTAAGCAGACATTTAGTCACATAATCCAGAAAGTCCATCCTCCTATATTTTTCTAAGAGAAGTGTTTATTTTACCCACAAAATTTATTCTTGAATATTCATGGCAAGTGTTGGCAACCATGCCATACTGGAGACAAAGGAACATTAAAAACTTGGTGACCAGATGAAGATTCATCCTTGGTCCCATAGAATACTCTGTATTTCCTACAGTACAGTATACTTCAAGAGTGAAAATAATCAATTACTGTATTGATAATCATCTAGAAGAATTTCTTGGATGAAGTTAGGCACAGAACTATGTGCAATATATTTATTCTATTTATATGGAACTCTAAAGATGATAAAAACTAGTTTTTTAATGAAAATAGATTTTTTGCATACAATTAATTTGTAACTAAAAAAAATCGGTAGTTGCCTAGGATATATGCATGGGACTGCCTGAGATGGGGCACAACAGAGAATTTAGGATGAGAGATGTTTATCTTGGTTGAGGTTATTAAATGGTTGCATTTGGTTACCTAAATTTATGCATTTGTTAATTTTTGTTTGTTTTTGAGACAGGGTTTCTCTGTGTGGCCCTGACTGTCCTGGAACACACTGTGTAGACCAGGTTGGCCTTGAACTCATTATAAATTTTAAAAGGGTACATTATATTGTATGAAAATTATACCATAGTAAAATTTATTAAAAAATAAAATACATATTCTTAACACTTTTTGATTCTTTCATCATTATCCTGGCTGTTTTTAATATTAACTTACAAGCATATTATGAACTTATTATAAAATAGGCAACATCAATTAGTAGGAAAGGAAAAGATGATTCAACAGAAATATAATGTATAATTAGTTGACAATTGAAAAGAATATTAATATAATGTGTAATTGGGTGACAATTTAAAAGAATGTTTAGCCTGGACAACACCACGTCCTAGAATAAATTTCCAGAATAGCAAAATGAAATGTACATGTATAATTATTTTTTAAAAAGCTTTAATGGGGTGTGGGGTGGTGATGCTTATATGTCAGGGTGCGTGTACCATGGCTCACTGCGAGGACAAAGAAGTCAGTTCTCTCTTTCCACAGTGACTTTCGGGAACTGAACTCAGGCCATCCAATCGCACAACAAGTACCTTTTACCCAGTGAGCCTCTCCACCAGTCCCACAACACAACCTGAGCTTCTGACTATGGCATCACTTCTTATTCAGTGTATATGTTCTCAATATGTTGTTAAATGCAATAGAGTTACATCACCCCCCCACACACACACACACACATGCTTTCCTCCCTCCAATTCCCTCCCCGCCCCCAGCTCCCCTTATGAAGGAGCTGTCTAACAAAACTTTTTAAAAGAATAGAAAGTGTCAATAAATATTTTTCTAATCCTTTCTTCTGAATGCAGAGGATTTTTAAGCTCAAAATCGATGGAAGAAGTCATAAACAAGAAGGTCACAGCATTTTCATCTTAAAACTTGAAACCCGTATTTCAAAAATACTATAAATCAAACTCATGTAAAATAATTAACTTGAAAAAGTATATACAATATCTGATTTATATGGTTATTAATAACACAGAGAATTTAAACTGTCAACTACTCTTTGAAATAGATGAAACACAAAGATTCCTTTGCATAAGTGAACAAACAATATTAGCATGCAGTGCAAATAAATGTATTTTAAAAGGGTTGATTTCCTTAGCAAAATCAAACATGAACCAAAGCAAAGCATTTTGTCTATTAAATTAGAACAAACACTTTAACTAGCATAATAACAAGATTAGCAAAGTTGTACTAAAAATATAAGATTTGCTAAGTATTGTGGCACAAGCTTTTTTTTTAAAAACAAGTTCTCCTACTTAGCCTTGCCCATCCTAGACTCTGATATGAAGATCAGACTGGCCTCAAACTCACAGAGATCCTCCTGCTTCCACTTCCCGAGTGCTTGGACTAAAGGCATGTACCACTTGTGTAGACAGAAGTTTCTCTGGACCAATCTTTCCCACCTATGATTCCGCAGCTGCCACTTATAAGATAATCACTCAGAGGCTTAATATTAATCACAAACTGTATGGCCTATGGCTTAGGCTCATTACTAGCTAGCTCTTACATCTTAACTCAGTCCATTCCTATTAATCTATGTTTTGCTACCTGGCTTTATGGCATTACTTGTTCTCTCACATCTTGCTTCTCCTGGTGGCAGCTCACAGCGTCTCCCTGACTCCACCTTTCTTCTCTCCCTCTCTCTCTCTTGGATTTCCCACCTGGCTCTATTCTGCCCAGTCATAGGCCAATGCAGCTTCATTTATTAACCATTGGGAGCAACACATATTCACAGCATACAGAAAGACATCCCACAGCAACCTTGTCCTTTAATAGCAAGATCTTCTCTCAAAAGTGTAGGGAAACCCTACCCAAAGAACTACAGGCAACTAAAGAATGCTGAGAGAAGGAGAAATAGTCTTCACCAGGAAACAGCACAGCAACTCATCATTCAATAGCAAATAATCAGCCCTGAGAACATGCATACAAGTAACATTATAGAGACTGGGCAGGTCATATATATATATATATATGTATATGTATATGCATATATGCATGTAGCAACAATGAATGAAAAATAAATTTGGAAGAGAGTAAGAAGGAATATATAAGAGGGTATGAAATAATGAAAGGAAAGGAGAAAATGATGTAATTGTATTGAAATCTCAAAAATAAAAAAATAATAAAAATGATTATATTGCTCCTATTTGTGTGTGTATGATCAGTTTACAGAGGTTGTTGTGAGGTATTCACCAGGGAAGACCACTCGGGCATGGGTTTCAGCCAATAGAAAGTCTTTATTTGCCTGTCAGCAACTACACTGGTTATTCAGGACCCAAGTACAGTCCCAAACCTTTCTCAGGGTGAGTGTTTAAGCACAAAAACCACATCTTGGGGTGCCACGCCTCAGTTCGCAAGAACAGCTAGCCAGAAGAGGAGCTATAGAAGCCAAAAAGCCAGGTTAATAAGTACACTTAGGGATTTCCTCACAACTATGGACTCTGATGGGTTAGATTTTTATTCTCGTTTGGCAGGTGGTGCTGCCTGTGTGCTGGGTTCCGAGGCCTGAATGATATTTGCACCATGGCGTCGGTTGTGCTAAGGCCTCGGGGCCTGTTGCACGTGATGAGTGTTTTAAGAGCACAGGGAGAAATTGCCTGTCTTGGAAGGCTGAAGCAGTAGGATTTCTGTAAGTTCAAAGTGAGCCTTCTCTTCAGATCGAGTTCCCAGCTAGCCAGGGATAGACAATGAGAGCTTGTCTCTGGTAAACACACACACAAACAAATAAATAATCTAAATTTTTATAAACCACAGGTGGTATAATAAATTAATACAAACTAAAGAGTTGACATACCTGAACTTCTGCTATTAAGATGCTCTATGGATCATGGCTTATTCACATTCGGAAACATTATCTAGGCTTTAAAATGATTTACAAACATTTTCTATTAAAGCAGAATATTTTAGAACAAAATCATATAACAATAAATGCAGAAATTCTAAGGGAAGGGGGAAATGTAGAGCAAAACAGGTTGGAAGAAATATGCCAATATATTAATATATATTGATTTATATATTAAAATCAGATAGGCTTATGGATTTTCTTTTATTTTAGAATTTTTTTACCTTTCTATTGTGGGCATATAATCGGGAAGATAAATTTAAACTTAATCCAAACCCCTATTACTGAGATCGAGTTAAGTCAGTGAAGACATTTTTGTAAGTAGCCACTCTGAGGGGTGACATGTCACGCCACCTAGTGTTTAGAGGCCATGATTGCTGCTGTGTGCCTCTTGAAGGCACATGGCCGAATATCCCAAAGGACTGTAGGCTTGCAAATAGCAGCAGGAGGGGTGGGGAATCCCTGAGACAGGCAGTTTCTCCAGGTGCTCCCCAAACACCCTCCACACACCTCTGGAAACTAACTGCCCTGCAGCTACCTTTTGAGATAAAATCATGCTGTGTGACCCAGCTGTCTGTGAATCTCTCGTCGTCCTGCATCCGCCGAGCTGGGATTATAGATGGGGTCAATCACAACAGCTATAGTTTCCATTTGGTGACAATGACAGCAGCTTTATTTTCTATTTCTAGGACTATCCAAGCGGCAGGACTTTGAGCAAACTGAGAATAGTTAGCTGGGTGATGATTGGCTCCCAGGAACAGCTTGTTCTGCTTACACTCTGTCACCAGGGTCATGTTTACTAAGACCCTTCCACAGACTGACTGCCAGGCTCTAGTTCTCTAGGACAAGATTTCTTTTTAATTCCCCCATCCCATAAAATGTCATTGTTGCCAAGAAGGCTGACCCGAAATGGAAATAAAGTGGGCGAGAATAAGAGTAACTGGGGAGGCCACTTTACTTTCAATGCCATGGGAGATATTTAGAAGCGAGTAAAGGATGAGTGTTGTGGAATAATCCTCTGTACAATGTGAATATGTAGTACACTCATTGGTTAATAAAAAGCTAACAGGCCCATAACCAGACATGAAGTATAGGCCGGACAACCAGACACAGAGGACTCTGGGAGGAGGAAGGCAGAGTCAGGAGAGATGCCAGCCAGCTGCCAAAGAAGCAGGACATATAGAAAAGGAGGTAACAAGCCATGAGCCACATGGCGAAGCATAGGTAAGAAATATGGGTTAATTTAAGTGTAAGAGTTAGCTAGAAACAAGCCTGGGCTATCGGCTGAGCATTTATAAGTAATATAAACCTGAGTGTGGTAGTTTGGAAGCAGCTACTGGGATGGGAAAGCTCCACCTATAAATGGTGCCCCCTGTCCAGTGTAAATCCACAGGAGACATAAAAAAGCTTTTTTAAAAAAAGGTTCTAAACACACACATACAAAAAAAACAGAGCTAAACTTGGTTTGTAGTCTCATGTGTCTCATGCTGGCTAGAGTACAGAGACATATCTGGCAGCTGCCAAAATGCTATGAGCTAAGCTGAGAAAGCAGGATATATAGAAAATAAGGTAACAAGCCATGAGCCACATGGCGAAGCATAGACAAGAAATATGGGTTAATTTAAGTGTATGAGTTAGCTAGTAACAAGCCTGAGCTATTGGCCAAGCATTTGTAAGTAATAGTAAGCCTCTGTGTCAGTTATTTGGGAGCAGGGAGTTAGGACAGGAAAACTCCACCTACAGATGAGAATGAATTAGCTCTAGGAAGATATTGAAGATGAGTTTTTTAGATCTAAGAACAACTTTGCCTTATAGGTGAATGGATTTACACTATCATTGATTAGCAATATTTCAGCAAGCATTTTGTAATCTGCAAAACAATTTTTTGACATTTCCCATTCAGACTTTAATTTCATTCACCAAGCATGTGAGATTATAAAATTCTCAGCACATTTTCCTCTTTTAAGTAATTATGTATCTGTCATTGGTGCATATAAATTCATGACCAGATGAGCATTGTTTGGCAGATCTACCAAATTGTATACACATGAGTTATGAATGAGTTTGCTTACTAGGTCCAAGAATTACCGTTGTTGCATGTGAAATTCCCAAAATGAGGAGAAGGAATTGGTTTATCATCACTGTGCTTTTTCTCTACTATACAGTGGTAAGCACTTGCTGAAGTGGCTTCAAACTCTAGAGAAGAAATGGATAAAATAACATTCTCATTCCTCAGATGTTTGCTTTTCTCTGATACCTAGGAAAACATTCATACTGAAATGTTGAGGTTATGCTGAGAAATTGAAAAAAAAAATAACTGGAGAACTTGAAAGGGAGTTAGAAACTAGGCAATACCTCTGTGACTCTCTGTGATCAGTTACATGGAAATGAAATGATTTAACATGGCTATCTGGTCTACTAAGTCTGCACACTGAGACATACCAGCTTCCTAGGATGGATTCCAAGTGCTCCTCAATGTAACATGGAATTATGTCTGATAGACCCAGCATAAGTTGACGACATCATGTGAAATGCATTTCATACATCTGACCCACCAAGTGTCATGGCTCAGCAACACGGTTAGATGTAGAATTTCTGTTGTTTAATGCCATGATCATGTGGGTAATTGGGAGATGCACCTGGCCAGTTCTCAGTGTCCTGGGAGACTATGTTCCTACACAGTGCTAACCAGGAAAAAGTTCTAGTTTCAAACCTGAAAAGTAGTTATTAGATGAGCTCTGCTTTTTCAAATAGAAATACTGTGAGGAACCGTCTGTGGAGGGAATGGGTTAAAAATAAAAAACTTGGTTGTGATCTGTGCCAAAATTACATATGAAGATTTTTAGAGACAAGCTTAATGGAAAATCAGAAGTAAGTAATGAAATTTCCCTAGACATTACTTTCTGGTCCTGAATTCAAGATGAAGACAGGTTGATGAGCCATCTATTTGCATATTGCCTGTCAAAATCACACATTTAAAAGGTACTCAATTAACAGAAGCCAGCCTCTATACAGTCGGAATTTCAAGAGGACCTTAAACAATTATTACAATATTAATAGTCTCTCTGCTTGCTGAAAACCATTATTTAATTTAGTTCCTTTAGATGACAGTCCTAATCCTTGTTAACATGAAAATAACTCTCATTCATGAGTTTGAGTCCTTTCTGGAAAGAAGCTTTTGATAGCTGCTTTCCAGAACGTGTGAAAACTCAGAGTGTCTGAGACACTCGGCTAGGAAAAGACATCCAATGGCAAAGTCTTAATCACCACAAGCAATTTTCTCTACCTCAAAAAATATTTTTGGGGTTGGGGATTTAGCTCAGTGGTAGAGCGCTTGCCTAGCAAGCGCAAGACCCTGGGTTCGATCCTCAGGAGGAAAAAAAAATATTTTCAGTATGTTTTTAATTGAAATAGAATTAAATCACTTTTGCTCCTCTCATTCCTCCTTCCAGCCCCACCCATTTATCTTCCTTCATTTTTCCCCATGCTTCCCACCCCTCTAAAGTCAATAGCCTTTCTCTTTGATTATACTTGTTACATACATACATATGTACATACATATATACATACATACATAAGTGGGTGTGAGTGTGTGAGTATGAGTGTGTATACAAGTACACACTCTGAGTCCTTTTTTGTTGTTTTTACTCTTTTCTGAGTCCATTTTTGTTGTTTGTGAGTATATATGCTTTCAGGGCTGATTACTCTGCCTTGGACAACCAATAAGGGGGCTCACCTCTGGAAGAGGCGAATTCTTCTTTTCCCAGCAGTCACTGAGGGCCTGTAGTTCTTTGTGTAGGGGTAAGATCCCCAAGAAGTTTTCCCCATTCCATGTTAACACAACCATTGACATCGCCATTGTTCCCACCTTGTTTATGAAGCCATTTATTGCGGGGGGGGGGGGGGGGTTGTTTCACAGCAGGCTTCCTGGATTCTCTTTCTTAGGATCATCCCATCCCTTTTCTATGATGTTTCCTGAGCCATCAGGAACAATGTAGGAGCTGTGCTGTGGATGTATTCTTCAAGACTGGCCTCTCCATGATCTATTGACCTCTGCATTGTATCTAATGGTGGTTTTCTGTGACAAAGGTTGCTTTCCATTTATGACCACTTGACAAATAACTTCTTTGAGATAGAATTATTTTGAGCATATACTGAGAGCTCCCAAGAGTCAGTGGCTTATATAAAAGGAACAAATAAACTCCTTTTTTACAACTTTTTTTTTTTAGATTTATTTATTTATTATATATACAGTGTAATTGTCTCCATGTATCCTTGCAGGCCAGAAGAGGGCACCAGATCTCATTACAGATGGTTGTGAGCCACCATGTGGTTGCTGGGGATTGAACTCAGGACCTCTGGAAGAACAGCCAGTGTTCTTAACTGCTGAGCCATCTCTCCAGCCCATGAACTCCTTTTTATACACAAAATTATTTCAGACTCAGATACTTTTGTAAAACTAATTTTAAAAAATCAGGTTTCAGGGCTGGCAGGATAACCCAGTTGTTAAGACCCTGTATTGCTCTTACAGAGGACCTAAGTTTGGTTCCTAGCAGCCAAGTCAGGCAGCCTATAATTTTCTCTAACTCCAGGACATTTGATGCTCCATTAATGCACAGGCACCTGCCCTCAAACAGGCACACACACACACACACACACACACACACACACACACACCAAAGCATATACACACACAATTAAAAATAAGAATCAGATCATCTCCAGTCTTCTAGTTGGTCACTCAAAGATTTGTATGCTTTCTTTATGGGCTAAGATGACTATCCGTATACTCATCGTTCAATTTGTATTCATGGAGTAACTGAGTGGAGGAAAGAAACTGAATAAAAATTTTAAATATGGTTAAGTCAAATAAAAACCTTTATGGGGATCTCAGCAGTAGATTTTTGGGCCAGGGAGAGGCCAAAGTAGGTGAGCTTGAAGACAAGATGGAAGGGAATGACAATCTAACCAGGACAGAGATAAAATAAGAAAACAGTAGTGAGAATTGCAAGATATATAGAAGACTCTGGGGGACTAAACTGGAGGATTATGTGCATAGAAAAACGTGAAGAATCTTGTTCTAATGTCACAAAAATATTATTTTAAAGAATCATATCAGAAATGTTCCCAGAATTAGGGAAAGAGATGCCAGTATAGATACAGGAGGCATTCAGGACACCAAGCAGAGAAGATTAGGGAAGAAATTTCCCTCATCATATTATAATTAAAATACTAAATATACAGAATACAGAAAGCATATTGAAAAACAGCAAGAAAGAACACCAAACCACACATAAAGGCAAGCCTATCAGAATAATACAAATTTAACTGAACTGAAACTTTAAAGGTCAGTGGGTTTAGAATGATGTACTTTGAATTCTAAAAGATATGCCAACCCCTAATACTATCCCAGAAAAGTTGTCACAACTGAAGGAAAAATAAAAGCTTTCCATGACAACAATAGACTAAAGAATGTATGAATGCTAAACCACCTCTACCCTTAAGAAAGCCCAATACTTGTAAGCCTATTAAAAATATAATTAACAAAAAAGAAGGAGTTTGAACACAGGCACACCACGTGGGTGGACAAAGCATATCCCAGAAGACCTGGGTTATTGAATGAAAATCACAGTGTAAGGTGTGGGATTCCTTCCTATAAGGTAATGGTCGGTGTCTTAGGATATCTATTGCTGTGGCCAAACACCGTGCACCAAAAAGCAAGTCGAGGAGGGAAGGTTTATTTGACTTACACTTCTGTATTGCTATTCACACTGAAGGAAGTCAAGACAGAAACTCAAACAGGGCAGGAACCTGGAGGCGGGAGCTGATGCAGAGGCCATGGAGGGGTGCTGCTTGCTGGCTTGCTTCCCCTGGCTTGTTCAGCCTGCTTTCTTATAGAACCCAGGGCCACCAGTCCAGGGGAGGCCCCACCCACCATGGGCTGGGCCCTCCCCCATTAATCACGAATTGAGAAAATGTCCTGCAGCTGGATCTCATGGAGATATTTCCTCAGCTGAGGCTCCTTCCTCTCTGATGACTCTAGCTTGTGTCAAGCTGACACACAAAACCAGCCGGTACAACTGACCTCCTGTCAATTTGACACACAAACGCACCATTATTAAGTAACATCCCTTCCTTTCTTTTTCCTCCTCAAGATCTCACATTAAAATCATAAGTAATTTTAAAAGCACCGCCCCCCCCCTCCGTCTTTACAAATTCAAACACATTAACATTTCAGTCTCCTTAAAAAGAGATTGAATATTTTAAAAGTTCAAGGCTTTCATCTGCGGGCTCCTTTAAAAATCAAAATTAAATACCTTCTTCAAGAGGGAGGAACCAGGGCACCATCCACAATCTGAACCAACCAAAACCAAACTCCAATAGTCAATGACTTAATGTCCACTTATCTGGGATTCACTCACCATCTTTTGGACTCCTCCAAAGGCTGTGGGTCACTTCTCTGCAACACACACAGCTTGTCTTCTAGGCTCAGGCCAGCTCCACTCCACCGCTGCTGCTGTTCTTGGTGGTCTTCCATGGTACTGGCATCTCCAAACTGCTGGGGTCTTCTGCTGCAACTCGTCTGTACTTTCATCAATAGCCTCTCATAGGCTCTGTTCATGGTGCCACGCCTCAACTTCTTTTCATGACCTCTTCAGGCCTGGGCCTTAAACTGCCACTGAGGCTGAATCTTCACCAATGGCCTCTCCTGGCCTCTCACAGTGTCAAGCCTCAGCTGCTCTCCATGGCCCCTTCATGCCTTCAAAACCAATACCACCTAGGTTATGTTTACACATTACTGAGTCCTGCTGCCAGCATGAGGCAAAAACATGGCTGCCTCTGGAACACGGCTTCCCTCTCAGGAAACACTTCCCAGAAGATTTCACCTCAATGATGCTGATCTCTTCTTAATCACCATCAATTTATTAGCTCGAGCTAACCAGCATCAATTGTCCCAGTAAGTTAAAGGTTTCACTTTAGTAGTTCTCGTATCTTCTTAATCACAGCTGATTCTTCAGCCCCAGCTAACCAGAACTACAGAATCTTAAATCAAAATAGCAAATGGCCTTGACAGATTCTGTAATCTTCCCTGTGAAATTTCACAAGCCATGCCTCCATCTTCTGCACTACTCTCAACAATCTTATCTTCCAAGGTTTCCACAGAACATCCCACAGAGCTCTTAACACTCGATGTTCTTCTATCCCAAAGTTCCAAAATCCTTCCCAAAACATGGTCGAGTCTGTCACAGCAACACCCCACTACACTGCTACCAATTTGTCTTAGTTAGGGTTTCTATCGCTGCAACCAAACACCATGACCAAAAAGCAAGTTGAGGAGGAAAGGGTTTATTGGGCTTACACTTCCATATTGCAGTTCATATTAAAGGAAGTCAGGACAGGAACTCGAATAGGGAAGGATCCTGGAGGCAGGAGCTGATGTAAAGGTTATGGAGGGGTGCTGCTTACTGGCTTGCTTCCCCGGGCTTTCTCAGCCTGCTTTCTTAGAGAACCCAATACCACCAGTCCAGGGATGGCTCCACCCACCATGGGTTGGGCCCTCCCCCACTGATCACTAATTGAAAAAATGCCTTACAGCTGAATCTCATGGAGGCATTTCCTCAAATGAGACTCCTTCCTCTCTGATGACTTTAGCTTGTGTCAAGTCAGCTACTACAGTCAGGCTGTCCCTCAAATCCCCCATAACATAGCTATTGCCATTGTTTTTGGTTGCCCACCAATACTATCTAGTAAGACTGTGGCTGAAAACAACCCACTTTCATTGTAGAACATAGAAAAAACTCGTTGGGACCGACCAGAAAACTTTCTCTGGACTGGGTAGTTTTCATAGTTACAGAAGTTGCTATGCAGGCCACTGGGGGAGAAAGTCCATCAGTGATATCTAGCAACAAACCCCAGATCCAGGAATTAGTTACTTTATCTCATAGTTTCTTATTTTTCTGCCCACAGCTCTTGTGTTTATTGATTCTGGTCCCCTGAAGAGGTAGAGCATCATGGGGCAGTGAATGTATGGCAAAGGAAGTTCTCCATTTCTTGGCAGGCAAGAAGCACAGAGTGAGGAAGGGACTAGAGACCTGTCCTTCAAAGTTACACTTCAATGACGTATTTCTTCCAAATAAACCTCACCTCCTGAATTTCCTAAACCTCCCCCAAATACCGCCTGCTGCAGAACAAGAGCTCAACATGCTATAACAATTGCACAACCTATATAAGAGATGAAACTAATCAGTCTGAAAGACTGAGCAAACCTTCGACTCATGGTATGTATTAGTTACTTCTCTGCTGCTGTGACGAAACACTATGACCAAAGCATCTTAGAGAGGGAAGGGTTTATTTTGGCTATGGTTCCAGAGGCAGAAGAGTCTGTCATGGTAGGGAGGCGGGGTGGCGAGCAGGCAAGGCAACAGGATCCAGAAGCTGAGAGCTCACGTCCTTCCCTGCTTGAGGTAAGGAAGAGGACTGGGAATAGTGTGAAGCTACCTACTTTCAAAACCTTCCCCCAGTGAAATCACTCCTTCAGCAAGGACACACCTCTTAACCCTCCCCAAACAGCACCACCAGCTGAGGACCAAGTGTTCAAATGCCCGAGCCTATGGAGGACCTTTTTCATTCACATCACCATATAAACACACATAAATTGCTCTGAAAAAAATGTTATAGATAACATACTGAATGCTTGATCTTCTTGGATGAGTGGGTTTCCAGTTGCTTCACGAATAAATATCCAAATACATTATCAATTGTCAGAGAAACATTAAATTAAAACCACCTGAGATACTTCTCAGCTCCAATCAGTTTTCTTTAAAAAAAAAAAAAAAAGATTATTTGTGGATTAAAATAAAATTAATTTTTACCTGCTATATAAAACATAAATTTCCAAATATCCATTGGGTAAATATATTTGATACATACATGCATTGCATAATGCTTAAGTCAGATTAAAAATGTCTCCCTCCTTAAATATTAATCATTAAATTCATGATGAAAACATTCAAAATCCTTTCTTCTAGGTTTTTTAAATACATTATTGTTGACTATATTCCCCCAGCTGTGCACATGAAAACCTCTCTCTCCCTTCTGTGACTTAGTTCTCCTTGAAGAAAAATTTGCTCATCCTTGCCTCCCAACTTCCATGAGAACAACACTTTCATGGTATACACAGGAGTGAGAGCCTAGGATGCCTGCCTTTCTGTACTTCATGGGCTTCATTTAACAGTGATGCTCAGTTCCATCTGTGTCACTGCAAATGCCAGGATTTCATTATCTTTATAGCCTAATAGTGTCCCGTTGTGTGTACATATCACATTTTAAAGCCCATTCATCAGTTAATAGATCCTTAGGTTGTCCCCATTTCTTGGCTGTTGTGAACAGCATTGCAGTGAACATGGGAGTGTAGATGTCTCCAGCATACTAATTTGACATCCTTGGATAGACATTCACTAGCGGAACTGCCAGATCTTTTGATTATAATTTTTTGAGGAACCACCATTTTTTTGCTTCCCATAATGGTTGTAATATTTATGTTTTCATCAGAAAGTGTTCCCTATTGTCCACATTCACACCAACACTTATTTCTCTCATATTTCAAAATGATGATGATGATGACGACTACGACGATGATGCTAATAAATAGCCCTTAACTGGAGGAAAGTAATGCCACCATTGCTGTGAATTGTACTTTTCCAGTGATTTGGTTCTGAGCATTTCCCCCTGATAATCATTTATGTGTCTTCTTTCAAGAAAAGCCTGCTTATGCCTCTTTACAGACCATTTAGGTTTGACTATTGACCTGCAGTTTTTTATACATTTTCTATATCAATCTCTTGTCAGAGGTATAGTGTGTAAGTACTTCATCCTGTGCTATAGCTTTCTCCTTTTGTTGTTGGTTGTTCTTTTGCTGTGTCCTTTTTAGTTGAAGAAAATACTACTTGTCTACTTTTGGTTTTGTCTCTTCTGACTTGGAGCCTTGCCCACCCTAAGGTCTTGACACAGTTCTAACCTATTTTCTTCCAGTTCAGTCATAGCTTGAGTCTTACATGTAAGCCTTTTATTCATTTTGAAGTGATTTTTTTAATTGCTGAAAGACTGAGTTATAGTTTCATTTTACACACACACACACACACACACACACACACACACACACACACATACACACAATGTCACTAGCACTGAGCATCATTTACTAAAAGGATGATTTTCTTTAAGGTGACTTCTTGGCATCTTCATCAAAAAATCAGTCGAATGTTGGTCTGTGTATATCACCAAGTTTTTCCGACATCGCCTTTATGTTTCAAGAGCAAGAATTAAACTGTGAGAGAGTGGAGATCATCATCTCTGCATCATTTAGGTCTCTTGTAATGACACTAGGCACTGCTTGTGTCTTTCTCTGGAGTTGTATTACTTCTCATTTCCTATCTTGGCAAAAGGTAGTTTCACTTGGCAGTCATTAGCATTTATGTCCTTCCTTACAAGTCTAATGTTAAATTTAAAAAAAGATGCCTTGTATCAATAATATTTATTCTAATTATATAGTCAGGGTAATGGAAAATAACTACAAAATGGATCGAAGGATTCGTTGAGTTCTCCATAAGATGGTCTAGAGCCAAGACCTCATTTATCAAGAAACCTGCGGAGATGGTTTCGTTAGATCCAACTGTCAGTAAGTTAACCTCTCCATCTCAGTGGAGAGTTGTCCTGGGGGAAGAAGTCAAGAGCCTCTGTCAGGAAAAGATTGGAGGAATATATTGTTGTGTTGACATTGTAGGTGCTTCCTTGAGTCTGCGTGTCATTTCAATTAGTTGGATTTTAATGAGTGAACAAGTTGAGTTCTGGAAAGTAAGTGAGAAAAAAAATGCATTTCCTTATTATCCTGACTCATTACAGATCTTCACCCCTGGTGGTTATTTTTAAGAAAATATTGTTATTGTTATACAAACATATAAGCCGGGCGGTGGTGGCGCATGCCTTTAATCCCAGCACTCAGGAGGCAGAGGCAGGCAGAGCTCTGTGAGTTCAAGGCCAGCCTGGTCTACAGAGTGAGTTTCAGGACAGGCTCAAAGCTACACAGAGAAACTCTGTCTCAAAAATAAAAAAATAAAAAAAATAAGAGAGAGAGAGAGAGAGAGAGAGAGAGAGAGAGAGAGAGAGAGAGAGAGAAGAAAAAGAAAAAGAAAAAGAAAAAGAAAATATTGTTACTGTTACACAAATCATATAACATCTTAGCTCACTGGTCTTCTACCTTAACCCTAGAAATATTGGAATCCAATAGCCACCCTCGACACCACCACTAGATCCCTATGGATCAAGCCAATGTGACTGATACTCCACTGTTGATATGTTACAAAAATAAGCAAAGACTTTTGGCCAAAGCCAGAGAATTTTCTACCTTAACCCTAGAAATATTGGGATCCAATAGCCACCCTCGACACCACCACTAGATCCCTATGGATCAAGCCAATGTGACTGATACTCCACTGTTGATATGTTACAAAAATAAGCAAAGACTTTTGGCCAAAGCCAGAGAATTTTTGAGAGCCACAGAATACAGGCCAGAGGATCCATTACTTCCTCTCCTCTAGACTCTCAGTCTCCACCTAGTGTGAGAAGTCCAAAAAGGAACCTGGCTTGTGAGCATCATAAAGCAAAGCCCAGTAAAGTGGGGTTGGATCAAAGAATGAGCAGCTGGATAACCAGCATGGCGCTCCTCTGACTATCACAGTACCACTGGCTCTTTGTAGGTTAACTTGAATTCTTGTTACTTTATCCTAGTTAACACCAAATAAAAACTATTTGTATACTAGTACAGGGAAAGGAGATTACCACTCCTGACCAACAGCAACAGGATGCCTATTGGCATCAAATTGGAGAGAAAACAACTCCAAACTCATATATGGAGGCTTCTACAATCAAGAGCTCCCTACTTTTTAAGTCTGAGTGGATAGCCTGAGTCATACACATGTCTATGTTGCTGCATTACCCAAGAGTGTAGGAAAGCAGGAATAAAGGAAAATGGGAAAGGGGTAGAGAAAAGAGAGCATCAACACAAGGTATCTTACTAAGCAGGGGTCAAGCTTGTACCACATATGGTACTTCATCTACCAGGATCCTAAGAACGTGTGACTACTGTGTTCTGAGATATGCTGGGAATGGAGGATAGAAGGAAAAGAGAGTCGTTTCTTGCGGCTCCCACCTCTTTGTTCTAAGGTAGAACTTGGTGACTCACTAACGTTCACTTTCTACCATGCTGATTTGCATGGTTGGGCCCTCAAAGTGTCTGAAGGTATCTCAGGCTTCAGTAGCAATTGGGATGCTTTAAGGCAAGGAAGTAGGAGTCTCAGAATTTGGGCAAAGTACAAGGCACTGTCTGATTAGCATGATTCTAATCCCTCTTTGGTGGTCAATCACAGTAATGCTCAGAAGAAAACTTGAAAAGAGGCCCTGGTGAGCCTGAAGGGTACAACATGCACCTGTTTTTTAAAAAAAAAAAAAACATCATTTACACCAATCAAAAATGGAAAACAACCTAGAAGGCTATAAAAAATTAACTGAATAAAATACATATTGCTGTGGGATAATGCTCTTGTACACTGTAATGATTTGTCACTTGCATTTGGTTTACTAAAACACTGATTGGCCAGTAGCCAGGCAGAAAGTATAGGTGGGATGACCAGACTAGAATTCTGGGAAGAAGAAGGGCAGAGTTGGGAATCACCAGCCAGCTGCAGAAGAAGCAAGATGAGAATGCCACACTGAGAAAAGGTACCAAGCCACGTGGCTAAACATAGATAAGAATTATGGATTAATTTAAGTGTAAGAGCTAGTTAGTAATAAGCCTGAGCTACCAGCCAAGCATCAATAAGTAATATTAAGCCTCCGAGTCAATTATTTGGTAACAGACAGGTGGGAGAGAAACTTCCACCTACAACATTTATTATATGTAACTGCAGAAAAACACTTATAAATTATTTTCTATGCTTGTGCTAGCTGGTTTTATGTCAACTTGACACAAGGTAGAGTCATCTGAGAGGAAGGAGCCTCAACTGAGAAAATGTCTTCAAAAGATCAGGCTGTAGGCAATCCTGATGGGCAGTTGCTTAATTAATGATTGATGGGGGAGGGCCCAGCCCATTGTGGGCATTGTCACCCCTGGGCTGGTGGTCCTGGGTTCTATAATAAAGCAGGCTGAGCAAGCCTTGGGGAGCAAGCCAGTAACAGCACTCCCCCATGCTCTCTGCATCTTCTTCAGCCTCCAGGTTCCTGCCCTGCTTGAATTCCTGTCCTGGCTTCCAGAATGGACAATGCTGTAAGGTGAAGGTGTAAGGTGAAATAAACCCTTTCTTACCCACATTGCTTTTGGTCATTGTGTTTTATCACACCAATAAAAATTCTAAGACAGCGCTGTTATGAGAAGTCTATAAATATGTTATCAGGTCAAAAAGAAGGATGTAGGTGAACTTGTATAATATGCAAACTTTCAACAAAATCTCAGAAAATGAGTCAGGCATAGTGGTATGTGTCTTTTTTACCCCCGAGACAGGGTTTCTCTGTGTAGTTTTGGTTCCTGTCCTGGATCTCAATCTATAGACCAAGCTGGCTTCGAACTCACAGAGATCGGCCTGGCTCTGCCTCCTGAGTGCTGAGATTAAAGGCATGTGCCACCATTGCCAGGCAGTGTTATGTGAATACTAGTACTCGGGAGACAGAGGCAGGGGAATCTCTGTGAGTTTGAGGCCAATATAGCAAGTTCCAGGCCAGAGCTACATAATATGATCTTGTCCCCAAAAAGTAAAGTAAGAAATGCATGCATGTGTGTAGGAATAACAAACAAATGCTAATGAATGGTAACCTTTGGGGTAGGGGTGTGAAGAATGTGAACAATACATAACAGTGGTTTTCTTTTTCTATTGAGTTATATAAGTGTGCTTGTTACATTGTTACCTTTTTTTAAGAATATGAGCAGTATGAATATATTACTCACCAAAAGTATAAACAGCTGGGGGGGGGGGTGGCTCACGCCTTTAATCCCACCCAGCCCTTGGGAGGCAAAGGCAGGCACATCTCTGTTAGACATACCCAGGGATCTGCTTTCCTAATCTCTTAGGCACTTCTTAGTCCAGTCACTAAGGAACAGGGTTAACCATTCTGAAAATGCTACTGGACACAAATGATCTTTGGCCAAAATTAAAAAAAAAAATCCCATGGGTAATTTTGAGTCTGAAGAGAAGTAAACATTAGAAAATAGAAATGTCAGCGCTTTCGTGAGCTTATTATCAAAAGCATTCATGGTTTTCTTAGCACAGTTGCCGCTCAGATTTATAACAGGGTTCTTCCCGGCACAATGACCAGTGAAGTATCTTCATGGCTCTCCTTTCCAGTAATGGACTTGCCCCAGAGTGAATGGCATCTGTTGTTACAACAGCAAATAGAGCAGCTCCCAAGTCTGCAATGGGAAACTCTGGAGCTGAGGCTGTATGCAGAATGAGTGACGGCTGAATTACTTACTGAAGATAATCAGCATCTACACTGTGATGGCTATTCTTGGTTGTCAACCTGACTACATCTGAAATTCACTAAAATCCAAAAATGGAGGGCATGCCTGTGAGAGATTTTTTTGCTTAATGTGAAGTAGGAAGATCTACTTCTAATCCAGGTCTGTGAGGTAGGGAGATACAACTTTAATCCAGATGACCCTTTCACAGGGGTCACCTAAGACCATTTGCATACCAGATACTTACATCATGATTCATAGCAGTAGCAAAATTACAGTGATGAAGTAGCAACAAAAACAATTCTATGGTTGAGGGTTTTGAGCTGAGGCCCTCTGAAAGACACCAGTGTGGGGAAATCTTCACAGTGGGCAGAACTTCAGGCAGCACACATGGTCATACATTTTGTTTGGAAGGAGAAATGACCAGATGTGTGATTGTTCACTGATTAATGGGCTGTAGCCAATGGATTAGCTGGGTGGTCAGGGACTTGGAAAGAGCATGATAGGAAAATTGGTGAGAAAGACATCTGGGGAAGAAGTATGTAGATAGATCTCTCCAAATGGACAAAGGATGTGAAGGTACTTGTGTCCCATGTAAATGCTCATCGAAACGTGACTTCAGCTGAGAAGTTCAGTAATCAAGTAGATAGGATGACCCATTCTGGGACAGTCAGCCTCTTTCCCTAGCCATCCCTGTCATTGCCCAATGGGCCCATGAACAGAGTGGGCCGTGGTGGCAAAGACAGGGTTATGCATGGGCTCAACAACATGGACTTCCACTCACCAAAGCTGACTTGGCTACAGCTCCTGCTGAGTGCCAGATCAGCCAGCAGCAGAGACCAACACTGAGCCCCAGATATGGCACCATTCCCTGGGGTGATTAACAGTGACATGGTGGCAGGTTGACTACATTGGACCACTTCCTCCATGGAAAGGACAACTATTCATTCTTATTGGAGTAGATACTTATTCTGGTTATGGATTTATTCTTCCTGCATATAATGCTTCTGTGAAAACCACCATCCGTGGACTTAGAGAATGCCTGATCCGTTGACATAATACTCCACACAGTATTGCTACTAACCAGGGAACTCACTTCACAGCCAGGGAAGTGCCACAATGGGTCCATGATCATGGAATCTCCACTGGCCATACCATGTTCCCCTCCATCCTGAAATAGCTGGCCTGACAGAAGGATGGAATGTCTTTTGAAGACACAGTTACAACATCAATTAGGTGGCAGCAGCTTGGAGGGCTGTGACAGTGTATTCTAGAAGGTGGTGTATACTTGAATCAGTGTCTAATGTATGGACATTTCTCCCATACTCAGGATCCATGGGTCCAAGGATCGCGAGTATAAAAGGAAATAGTTCCACTCACTATCACTCCTAGTGACCTACTAGGAAACTTTTTGTTTCCCGTTCCCACAACCTTAGGTTTTGATAGCCTAGAAGTCTGTGGGGGAGGGGAGTAGGGGGGCACTCCTACCAGGAGCCACAACAAACATTCCATTGAACCAGAAGCTCAGACTTTCCCCTGGCCACTTTGGGCTTCTGATGCTTTTAAGCCAAGAGGCTAAGAAAGGAATAACAGTGTTGGGAGGGGTGATTGATCCGGACTATCATGGGGAAATTGGATTGCTTCTTCACAATGGAGGTAAGCAAGATTATGTCTGGAGTGCAGGAGATCCTTTAGGGCATCTCTTGGTGCTGCCATGTCCTGTGATTAAAGCTAATGGGAAGCTACAACAGCCTGATCCAGACAGGATGACAAAGGGCACAGACTCCTCAGGAATGAAGGTATGGGTCATCCCTGCAGGAAAAGAGCCAAGACCTGCTGAGGCACTTGATGAGGGTAGAGAAACCAGAATGGGTAGTAGAGGGAGGTAATTCTAAACACCAGCTAAAGCCTCATAACCAGTTACAGAAATGAGGATTTTAAGTGGCATGAGTGTTTCTGTTGTATTTTGTTAAGAATGCATTTGTACAGATATTTGTGTTTCCTTTCCTCAATTTCTTTATCATGGGATATAACATCAATTAAGAGAATATTAATGGTTATCATATTTAATTTTGAGATACTAAAGAAATGTCCCTTTAGGGACATTGCTACCTTTTCTAAATTTATAATGCATTTGTGGTTGTACAAGGAATACTTACATGATGTTAGGCATAATTATGACCTGGTTAAATGTATAACGTATTTGCGATTATACATGGGATAGTTATATTATGTTTAGGTGTTATTATGACTTGCTTATTGTTTTCATTTGGAAACTAACCACAACATAAGGAGATATGATTGTGTGTCAAGCTGACAAGGAGTAGACTTGTGATGGCTGTTCTTGCTTGTCAGTTTGACTACTTGTGGATTAACTAAAACCCAAAACTGGAAGGCACACCTGTAAAGGATTTTTGCTTAATGCAAAGTAGGAAGATCTACCTCTAATCCAGACCTATGAGGTAGGAAA
This sequence comes from Peromyscus maniculatus bairdii, assembly GCF_049852395.1. Lineage (NCBI taxonomy): Eukaryota > Metazoa > Chordata > Mammalia > Rodentia > Cricetidae > Peromyscus > Peromyscus maniculatus. The sequence continues at coordinate 51,366,711 of NC_134869.1, forward strand.
AGACACCTTTAATCCAGATCTTTTGAGCTGGCAAAACCAGTCTCTAATCTGAGCCACGCCATGTGCTGGAAGCCTCTATAAGGCCATGGCAGAAGGAATCTTCTTGCCTTGCTCGCAAATCCATTTCTTCACTGGTATTAGGGCCTCCTTCTTCAGGACTCCAGTGTGTACTGAAGACCAGCTGAGACATCCAGTCTGGTGGACTGAGCCACTACTGGATTCTTGAACTTTAACCCACCATTCATAGCCAGCCATTGTTGGATTAGCTAGACCACAGTCATTTTAATAAATCTCCTTTATGTAGAGATATAGATTATATATATATATATATATATGTATGTATGTGTGTGTGTAGATATAGATAGATGATAGATAATAGATAGATGATAAATAGATAAATGATAGATAATATATATAGATGATTGATAGATGGTATAGATGATAGAGAGATAGGTAGATAGACAGACAGACAGACTGACAGATAGATGATAGATAGATAGATAGATAGATAGATAGATAGATAGATAGATAGATAGATAGATAGATAGACAGACAGACAGACACTCATCCTGTACGTTCTGTTACTCTGACCAATACTTCCTTTGGGAAGTTGATCTAAGACCCAAGGAGGCCTAAGAGGAATACAACTCCCAGAGACAGTAAATTTCTAGAAAAGCAGCTGAAAGAGGCTCTCCAGCCAGACTGCTTCAGACAGGATCCTGGTGATGTATCTTACTGCCTGGAGGACCTTGGGAAAATCTGTGAACCTCTGTAAACCTTTCTTCATGTATAAACACGCATGATAACGATGCTGGTCTTTTGTTGATATCATTATTTGGTAAGTCAGTGTCTAAAAGAAAGTCAGTGTTATTGGACCCTTTAAATAACAAATCTACCAACCAATGTCATGTCACTGCTGGTTGACAGATTAATTCATGGCCACTGATAATTAAGACAGAAAGCAGTTTTGAAAACTTCTCTTTAGAAGCATTAGAGGCTAGTCAGGCAGTGGTGAATTATTGGGCCAGTAACTGGAGAGCAGATGGAGATGTGTGTAATACAGGTACATAATTCTATTGTTACTCTTTCTGAACAAAGCGTATCAGATTTAGGACTGATTTTGCCCTGGCATTACTGTGACAGAAGAGGCTCAGAGAAATCTTTGAAAGCCAAAAACAGAATCAGAGTCCAAGTCACAAAGGCCATGGGGAACATTGCTACTTCCCCTCTTTATGTTGGATTTCCCCTTTGCATAGGAATAAGATGGGAACAAGCCAGTCCTCACATGGTTTTACTCTTTCAGACCAGCTCAAAAGACCTTAAGACTTGGGGCGGTGGGGAGAAAGGTGTTAATGAAAGCTACTTCTCTCATGCACCTGACAGAAAGGTAAGAGAGAGAGAGAGAGAGAGAGAGAGAGAGAGAGAGAGAGAGAGAGAGAGAGAGAGAGAGAGAGGAAAATAGCATTATTTGTCTTCAGAGCATTTCTATAAACAAATTTCAAATAGAAGGACTGGAGAACCACTAACGGTAATAAGCTGCATGAGGTATAAGTGATATAGAAGAAAGAAAACAAGAGGGAATCTAAAATATATACATAATTATTAATGTGGTGGTTCCCATGTCTGGGATGGTGGTCCTGAGATGGATGGAAAAGCAGGCTGAGTGACCCATGGAGAGCCAGCCAGTACACGGCAATCCTTCATGGTCCCTGCTTCAGTTCCTGCCTTGATGTTTCCACTGCTTGAATTCTTCTCTTGGCTTCCCTCAGTGATGGACGGTAAAACGGAAGAATAAATAATCCCTTTCCTCCCCAGGTAGCTTTTCGTTACAGCATTTATCAAAGCAATAAAAAGCAAACTAAGACAAATATAAAATGTAAAGAAAAATAGTAAATGGAATGATTAATCAGAGGCAGATAACTAGAATAAAGCATGGATACATAGCAAAAAATTGTGGATGGAAAACACAAGATATGGGAGAAAAGACAAGGAACTGAGTCAAAATACCTAACATACATGGAATTGATACCCTAGAAGAAATGAAGATAAAAGTAACACAAAAATATTATCTGGAAAAATGAGCTGTGTTTTTTCCAACCTTGAAAAATACATCAGGCTAAATATTTACAAAGCCCAATGAATCAACAAAAAGTAAAAAATTCATATGTGATACATCACAGTGAAACTCATGTGCAGGAAAAATCCTAGAAGCAGCAATAGAGAAAAAATACAGATTATCATCCAAAGTCTTTCTTTTTATTGACAACTGGTTTCTCAGCAGACATGATAGAAGTCGGAAGACAGCAAGACAGCATCATCAAAGGGATGAAAGAAGATGACTGATGATCTAAAATACCCCACCAGGAAAGAGTAGCCTTCACCAGTGTAGATTAAATCAAATTGCTTGATGACAAGCCAAAAGCGGAGTGATCAGTCACCAACAGATCCACAGGAATGGAAATACAATGGATATTTTCCAGGCTAGTGTTATAGTCAAGCAACCAAGTAAGAGAACAGAACCCTGGAAGCTCAGAAGTATAGAAAACTTAGAGTTGGGCAAGCAAAAATTTATAAGCAAATATAAATAACTCTCAGCTATATAAAATAGTAACAAAGGAGACTTGGTATAGGCAATTAAAACGCTTAGCAGTCTCATTAGAGAAAATTAAGTCCTGTGTCTTCCAGGGAAAGGGAAAAAGCATCAAGTTACATAAATCATGGACACACTTATAGTAATATGTGTCACTATAAGATTAGTAAGAGTACGCACCCCTATTAAACTAGTAAATAGAGAAATGAAGCAAGAAATCTTGATGTGGCAAGAGTCAGATTGAAAGCAGAGAGTGAAATGGAGGATTCTGTTCTCTATGTATTCAGAAGGAGCAATCCACATACTATTTGGAAGGTTTAATACAAGGAATATTTAAGTAGGGGGCTGGAGGGATGGCTCAATGGTTAAGAGCACATACTGCTCTTTCAGAAGACCTATTTTCAAATCCCAGCATCCCGATAGCTGCTCACAACCATATGTAACTACAGTTCCAAGGGATCTGACGCCCTCCTTGGCCTCCATGGGCTCTGCAGGCACATGCTTCCAGATACGCAGTCAAGCATTCATACACATACAACTAAATAAGTTAATTATTTTCAAATGAATACTTAAATAAATATAAATTAATACCTTGTAAAGTTAAGGAAGACTCTTTACACTGTACGTGTCCTCTGTCTCTTGGAGTGAGATTAGTCACCTGAAGCAGAATGAATCTGAAAGCTCTTGTTTTACCCTAGAGATGAAATTCAGATCTTGTTTGGGTACAGGTGATTATGGTTCATGGGATAACAGAGAAGTTTGCTCATAGTTCAATGGCCAAACTCACTGATGCTTGCCTCTCAAGGCTAGGAAGGCTGTCCATGGGAAAATGCTTTATGCTTTTTTACCTCTCCATCTATTTTCTTTGTCCTTCCAGTAGTTCCTACAGTTTCACATTATTCTGGCTATCAAGATTGGAATGTTATAGTATCATAGACATTGCTGACCAAGTCAAAAAAGTAGTCTACTTAAAAGGATGGTCACCATTGAAGAGAGCTGTGGGAGCCCGTTCTCTGGTTCCTCGTGGCTTTACCCAGCAGGTCCGCATAGAGGATGATCAGTACCACGGGCCTGAGTGCAGGTGTCTGAGATGGTCTGCACTTGGCTGTGCTGGGGGAGGAGGTCTTTTGCTCCACCCTTTGGTGTCTCTATAAATACCCTGAGGCAGAGACAGTCAGGGCCCGTTGGAATAGGTTCCAGGCTCTCTCGAGGCTATCCTTTATTTTCTGTTTATCTTTGCAAGATTCTCCACTATAAATGCTTCTATCTAATATTTCCTGCTGCTTGCACTCAAGAAAACTCTGGGGAGCTGTGGGGTTGGTGGGTAAATGTCCCACAGAGAGCTAGCAGAAATTTCTGGGTAAAGAAGTTATCTATAGGGGCTGGAGAGATGGCTCAGAGGTTAAGAGCACTGCTTGCTCTTCCAAAGGTCCTGAGTTCAATTCCCAGCAACCACCTGGTGGCTCACAACCATCTGTAATGAGATCTAGCGCCCTCTTCTGGCCTTCAGGGATAAGTGCAGACAGAACACTATATACATAATAAATAAATCTTAAAAAAAAAAAAAAGAAGTTGGCCGGGTGGTGGTGGCACACGCCTTTAATCCCAGCACTCAGGAGGCAGAGCCAGGCAGATCTCTGTGAATTTGAGGCCAGCCTGGGCTACCAAGTGAGCTCCAGGAAAGGCACAAAGCTACGCAGAGAAACCCTGTCTTGAAAAACCAAAAAAAAAAAAAAAAAAGTTATCTACCAAGTATTTCTCTGCCTGACTGTCTATTACCTATCTATCTACCAGCTATCTATCTCACCCCCTGTCTGCTTAAGTCTTACATATGTTTACTTTTTAAATTCATTAGCTGAACACATGTCTTCCCATTTCTGCAAGTGTACAATATTTCATAATAAAACAGCTTTGAATCAAAAAAATTACAATATAGCAAATAATTCTAACATGGGTGAAATTGTGCGCTATTTACTCTCTTTTAATCCAGAGAAGAAATGATATGAGAAGCACATCTTACTATCCTACCATCTCCATTTTAGGGATACATTGTGAGATTCCATCCTTAGGGCACAACGTTTTGAAATCAGAGCTGCTGGGATGACCTTCATAAGGCCCTCACAAGACTAGCTTCACTACCTTTCCTTATAGAAGCGAAGTGACTCTTCATTGGTGGTGTAGCTATTTGTAAGTTGCCCGTGCTCCTATAGACTGCCCCTCACCCATGCTCTTGTAAGTAAACCCAATTAAACTTGGTTTACCAAGCCACACCTGGATGGACTCAGCTCTTAGATCAGTCATTGTTACTCTCTCTGGGGATGAATAGCTATTTTCTCATATCTTCCCTGGGAGAGGAACATAGCCAGAGGGGTGGTAACCTTTCATTTATATTTGTATTTTATTTGTACAGATATAGTTGTATTTTATTTAAGCATATATATATATATACATATATAATGTGTATTCTAAATTTGGAACTAAGTCTAGCATTTAATAGTTATCCAATACTTTAGATATTCAGCTGGGAGTTTGGAAAGTTAAATGCTTTTTTGCTAAGGTATTTTGCTAAAGTAGGACTTGGAAACCCAATTTTTCTTAGTCCACACTCCACCGAGCATGCCACATCTGCCTCTCCACATTTCTTCTGGGACAGACAGAAGTTCTCCATAATTTTGGTCACCAACTGTACATACAGCTAAATAAGAACCCTATTTCCAGCCAGCTGGAAATAGATTCCAACTTTAAAATACAGCTCTAAAGCTGTTTTTAAAATGTCTTGACTACAGAGTCTGTGGACAGTAGAACTAGGTGGGGCTTGCTTGCCTTTCACAGCTGTGTTATGGCGTCTTCAATCAGGAGCTCAGTTAGATACATTCAGGAAGCTTAAAGACGAAAATGCATTTCTATCTTTAAGTACTTTGACTTTCTCCTTTTCTCCCTCATCCCACAGTATATTTAACTAGTCTGTCAGAATGTAGTAAGGAAGTAATGAGGTAAATATTATTTGAAGATAGTTACGTGGATCTCAAGCCTACACTCTGGACATATTTGTCTCCATGGAGTAGAATAGGTTGGGTCTGGAAAATGCTCTAAAGGCCCATGTGTTAGACTACAATTTTGTTGTTGTTGTTTAGTATTCCGTAAGACTCACATTAACGACCTGTGTTTGGGTGCTCTCTTTTGTGATAATCCGAGTTGAAAGCAGATAAATACTGGCCTGACTGGAGTGACAGGTGGCCCCCCGCCCCCGCCACCCCTGCCTATGTGGCTTAGTTCATCTGGATCAGGAACTTGATAGGGGGCCAGCAGCCAAAGGGGAGGCAGCTGATGAGCAGGTGCTAGCACCCCGTGATGTCATTAGGTGAAGAGTCAAATAACAAATGCTCTACAATGCGCTTTTGATCTGCTCCAAAGGCCACAAAATCTGAAACCCCATCGCGCCTCCTCATACCAGCTCTTAGTCACCGCCGCCCCTGATGCTCTGGTGTTTCATGTTCCTATAGCTCAAATAAGACAGAGGTGAGTTTCGTTTCATGTATAAAAGACACTGGAAAGGTGCATCAGCGCCGAGGATTGCTCTTTAGGTTATATTGACCTTTATAGACAGTGAACTCTTGAGTGTATGGGAAAGAACTCTTTCATAGTCTTAAAACAAATAAGCCAACAGCCCCTGCCCGGGACTATCCAGCAGCAATTCTGCCCTAACAGATTATATACAAACATCATTTGGCAAACTGACTCTTCTACACCACAGTCACATGAGGATGAAGCTCTGGAAGTGCCAAGACGGAGGCAGACAGGGATAGAGTCTGTTGTGAACATAAAATGGCTAGGTATCTTTCTCATTTCATGGAGTCATGTCAGAACAAACCACTGCCTAGTCGAGTTCCGGACAGAGGCAGATTGACAGAAAGGCAGCGGGAACTGAATTTGCCTGATTCTAAGGTTGTCGGTGACCTGTGAGCAAATGACCTCTCTTCCTTGGAAGGGAAATCAATGAACCCTTAGCCCATTTCTTAACCGAAGGCTGAGTGTTGGTACTGAGAGTAAACCTTTAGAGGCTTCATTCGTCAGCATATCAGCAGTGCTTCTAATTCCACAGTCTCTCTCTCTCTCTGGCTCTTGAAGAAGAGTGAGCCGCCCTATTTTGAAGATTGGTTGTGATTCAGCACAGCTTCCCTGGTAACAGCTCCCTCCAACAGAGCACTTAGCAATGTACCTGGTGCTGAGCAAGTCTTATCCATGAAGGTTTCTGACTGTCTTTGCATACAACTTATCCACACCCTCCCCCAGGCTAGCTTCATAAGCGTAGTCCTCATCCTTCATCAAGGGAACATCTCTTTGCAACAGATGGAGACCACTACAGAGAACCACAATCCATCAAACAATGGAGTTAGAGCCCAGTCCCAATGGGTACATTTACAATCCCACACCTAGGGATAAGGAAACATTGCAGAGGAGGTAGGTGGGGGGTTATAAGAGCCAGAGGATCAGGGAGTTTGCTGTGGGATTGTATCTCTCAGTCATGTTTATGTATCTCCCATGAAGTATTACTAATAAGACTGCCCAAATGTGAACTGAACAAAGGTGACATCAGCAGAAATGCCAAAGTGGAAGGGGAAAGCCCAGGAGCCTTCACCCTACACAAAGCACCTGAGGAAATCTGGGAGTGGGGGAGATGGTCTTTCCTCGGGAAGAGCACACCAAATGACCGTCTAGTGCCTAACCGTCAGCCCTGAAAAAACACGTGTACAAGTAACATTATATGGATTGAACAGGTTATACTTAGAAATATATAAGTATATACAAACACATATGCGTGCAATAACAATTAGTGAAAAAAGAGGCCATTAATTTGAAGGAGGATTTGGAAGGCTATATAGGAGGTTTTGTAGGGAGAGATGCTGTGATTAAACTATAGTCTCAAAAATAACAATAAAATAAAGTAACTTAGGCTGGCTGGCCAGTGGTGGTGCACACCTTTAATCCCAACACTTGGGAGGCAGAGGCAGGCAGATCCCTGTGAGTTTGAGGCCAGACTGTTCTATAAAGTGAGTTCCAGGACAGCCAGGACTGTAACAGAAACCCTGTCTTTAAAAAACAATAATAATAATAATAACTTAAAGCAGGACAATATTTATATCTCAAAACCATGAAACTCTTACATGTGGTTATGTCCATCTGATACACATAGCTATTTTTACAATCTGTGCAAATTACACACAATATTTTGTGGCTCAAAATCTTTATGAAGCACCTTGTATTCTTGTATCATCATGCTTGTGCCCATTCTTGGAAAAAAAATACTACTAAGTAATCTGTTCAGGCTGTGTTTTGGAGTGTTCTTCAAAAAATAATTTTAGGAAGGATAAGGTGATGGCTCAGCGTATATAGCACTTGGCATGCAAGTGTGAAGACCAGAATTTGCATCCCCAGAACCCACACATAAAGCCAGGGACAGTAGCATGCAGGTAGTCTCAATGTGCCTATGGAGAGATGGGAGGCGTAGACAGGAGAATCCCCAGAAGCCGAGGGAATGCCAACTTGTCATGTGCCATAGTGGACAACAGAAGACCCTGCTTCCAAGAGTCTGAAAGATGAAGACCAACAACCAAGATTGTCCTCTGACCTTCACACATTCACTAAGGCACATGTAACCAACACTCATGCATGAACACTCACACATAGAACACACACATCTACACAGCCTCACATCATATTAAAACAAATAATTTTGGGAATGAGTCATCCCAGCCAACTCTCAACCATGCCATAACTATTGAAATTACAGCCCCAGAGTCTACCTTCTAAAGCCCAAACACTTTTTTTTGAAAAAAAAAAAATTATCAGCCAGTGTCATGGAAACTACTACCACAAACCAACATCAACAGGTACCGTGTGAGTATTGTGTGGGTGGGCTGAGTAATAAGGCCTTTCATCATCTTTGAGATTATGTGTACTTGAGCCATAGGCTCACCATAGAAAGCAGACATGTGTTTATAGAAATTGGAAATCAGGAAGAAAATGAGTTTCCTTTATACCTTGGATTTCCAAACACTTATCGCTGTAGGCTCAAATTTCTACATTATGGAAGCCCTACCCTTTCTGGTAAAAAGAATCTGAGAAGCAGTCTTGGAGTCCACTTCCAAAGAAAACATCAGAGAACAGGATTGGAAAAAGCATTAGATGTTTCATTAGGCTAGATGGCTGGCTCTCCTGGGATTTATTTTTCAAAGTGTTGGTCACTCAGAAAAGTACTTAAAGTAAATTCAAAACTAATAGGTCCCCGTTGTGCAGTCGACTAGAACCCTCCGTTTAATCAAGGCAATCTGACGGTGCCCTGCTTTCAGAGAAAGGAAGATCATAGGGATATGAAACCAAGGGCTGGAGAGATGGTTCAGTGATTAAGAGCACCGGTTGCTCTTTCAGAGGTCTCGAGTTCAATTCCTGCAAGCACTTGGTGGCTCAGAACCATCTGTAATGGAATCTGTTGCCCTCTTCTGTCCTACATATGCGCAGGAGGACAGCACTCTCACATATATAAATAAATAAATCTTTTTTCAAAGAATATATATTCAGCCATGCAGTGGTGGCACATGCCTATAAGCCCAGCACTCGGGAGGCAGAGGCAGGTGGATCTCTGTGAGTTCAAGGCCAGCCTGGTCTAGTCTACAGAGCTAGTCCAGGACAGGCTCCAAAGCTACAGAGAAACCCTGTCTCAAAAAAACAAATATATATATATATATATATATATATATATATATATATATATATATATATATTATGGTTAAATATTTTATGGAACTAATTTCTACCTCTACTTTCTGGAAGACGGTACAGATGTTCAGTCACCTACTACTATACTCCTAGTTGTTGGAAGTTGGTGTAGTGAACTGAAAGGTACTATCGTGACTGTGCAACCACTTGCTTGTCCTTTATTGCCACAAAGTTCATGTGCAAGAAGCTTGGCCCCCAGTGTGGTGCTGCAGAGATCAGGGCAACCCAGAAGGTGGGACTGAGTGGGAGGCGATGAAGTCATGAAGGCACCATTCTTCTGAAGAATCAGTTGCAATTACCCATGACTGAAGAGTAGGCTAGGATGCCCACGAGTGAATCAGTTCTCTGACCAGATTGCTACGAAGCACCCACGTGCATGACCCCTGCCTGGGGCCATTTTCTTTCCCGCTTCCCCAGTCTCCGGAGCCCTTTCCACATGCGTGCCCTGTGCCAGGTGAACTTCACAGCCAGCTACATAGTGAATGAACTTCATTTCTTACCGATTTCTAGTACTTTTATTCTCTCTCTCTCTCTCTCTCTCTCTCTGTGTGTGTGTGTGTGTGTGTGTGTGTGTGTGTGTGTGTGTGTGTATCCAGGTGTGTGCACAGGTAAATGTGCATGGAGCACATTTGTGCAGGGGTGTACCTAAACACGTGTGTAAGTGCACATGGAGGTCAAAGGTCCCACCTTGTGTTTTGATATAGTGTCTCTCCCTGGGACCTGGAACTTGTCAATTAGGCTAGGATTGCTGTCTCTACCTCTTAAGCCCTGGGATTACAAGAGTGTGCAACTGTGCCCATCTTCGTTACATGAGTGCTGAGGATTGAACTTAGGTCCTCATGCTCATGTGGTCCCCACTGTACCGTCTTGAGTTCTCACCCCAGTTTTAAGTTTGTTTTTAGTAGCACACAGAAGTGACTAATGAGTAACCCTGGGTCTATGCAAAAATCCCTTATCAGGAAAAAATAAGACAGTTTGGGGAAGCGTGTTGTAATGTAGTCCATGGCAACATCAAAAGTCCTTTGCTAATACTGGGAAATGCCGGCTCAAATGGTTTTGAGATTAATTAAAATTTGCTCAGAAAACAAAAATACAAACAAACAAAAGAACCCCAACCAACCAAAATTTCCCCTTTGTGAGATGGTCTCCTATTTACAGCCCCCCTCCCCCATTTTCCTTTTCTGGAGCACCAGCAGGCAAAACAAATATTGTCATTCTTACCCATTATTTTTTCTATGAGATCCCAAATTATTTCATACTTGACAGCAGGAGGTCTACTTTCATTAGGAGGCTGCTATTAATTACTCACCATTGATAACCTCAAGCTGCTGAATGAAAAAAACAGCTCAATGATGCCTTGTAGAACCAGGGCTGAGGGACATGAGCCATTTAAAAAATAAAAATAAAGACAATGATGAAGCGAGCGTCATACTCCACATCTGCTTCATAACTGCGCCTGTCCGGAACTACGTCAAACGGCACTGCGGGCTAGCCTCACTCCTGCTTTGTAACTGCCCCGGGTGTGGTGCGCAGGGTGCAGGACCCCGTGGGGTACTGGCATTCCTCGTGCAGAATTTCAGGGCCACATCAGGTTTCTGATAAATGTGTCTGCCCTGGTACTTGTGACCCACAGAATGCGAAAAGCCAGGCTCTGTACCTGAAAAGGCAGGAAGAGGGAAGAAGTGGGAGGCCCCTCCTGATGTCACTTCAGACCAGTGGCTTCAAATATTATGAATTACTCATACACCCATAATAGTTCAAATCATTGAACACATCTGCTCATATATAGTAATCTATTTAAACAAAACTGCGAGTGTATTATACTAAGAAAGTAAGTACATATACACAACAGAATTTTCAAAATGAGAAAACGAAACTTCTTGCATTACTGCAAGAACATTGCTGAACATTAATGGATTTTCTTGAGCAGTCCTTGAAGTGACCCACCCCACAATTTATTTCACCATTGGTCTAGGTTTGACAGGTACAGGCTGCCCTGACTTTCCTTTTGAGTCACAGGTCCCATGATGGACAGACAGCTGTTTTAGCTTTCCGTTAGTCTAATGATAATCACATAATAAAGGCTGTTTATGAACTATGGAGATATCTGTTTAGCAAATGGCTCTTGGAAGTTCCATCCAAGATAAAATGCCCTGGGATTCTGAGGAGGGCAGAATATCATGGCAGGAATGCATACTAGAATTAGGGGACATGCTTCATGTCAGAAAGAAGAAAAAGACTAAGGAAAGAGAGGGAGAAAATGAAGATAAAGAAACAAGAAGGGAGGAAAGGACAGAGGGATGGAGATTGGAGGTCCTCCAGTGTCCTTCAAAAACACATTCCCCAAACACTCACTAAGGATTGCTGGGGGTGTCTTTCTATATGCTGTGAATATGTGTGGTTCCCATTGGTTAATGCCTAAAGTTGCATTGGCCTATGGCAGGGCAGGATAAGGTTAGGTGGTACATTCAAACTGAAGATGAGTTAGGTGGTAGTGGTGCACGCCTTTAATCCCAGCACTGTGGAGGCAGAGCCAGGCGAATCTCTGTGAGTTCGTGGCCAGCCTGGTCTACAGAGAGAGTTCCAGGGCAGGCACCAAAACAACAGAGAAACCCTTTCTCAAAAAAACAAAAACAAAAAAAACTGAAGATGAGATGAAGTAGGTTGGAGTCAGGGAGACTTGAGCCCACACCGAAGGAACAATAAGATGTTCGAAGACCTATAAAGTCACAGCCACAGCCACGTAGTGTAGATGTAACCAACCGTCTTATTAAATAAGAAACACAGAAACAATGTAAAAGAGAAAGCCCAGAGGTCAGAGCTCAGAGCTAAAATCTCACCCTTCTGCCTGCGGTGTCCCAGCTTCCCGAAATTCCCAGAGCTATTTCCTGTGTGTAAATTGATTTTTCAGTCATTCTGCCTTCTCATTGGTTGTAAACCCAAACACGTGACTGCCTCGTCTCTGTCTGAATGTACAGCCCCCTAGGTCTTAAAGGCATATGTCTCCAACGCTGGCTGTATCCCTGAACACACAGAGATCTATGGGATTAAAGGTGTGTGCCACCACCGCCACACTCTGTCTATGGCTCTAATAGCTCTGACCCCCGGGCAACTTTATTTATTAACATACAATCAAAATCACATTTCAGTACAATTAGAATACCACCACAACGTAGCAACATGTAGATTAATAGAAATGAGTTTAATTATAAGAGCTAGCTACCAAGAGGCCTGATCCATAGGCCACACAGTGTGTAATATAAGCCTCTGTGTGTTTACTTGGGACTGAGCGGCTGCAGGACTGGGCAGGACATAAGAAAACATCAGACTACAAAGAGTGTGCTTCTAAAAGGTCGCAGCCTGTCCCAGCACTGCCATTTAGAGGACCAAGGCTTTTCATAGATTCCAGTAGAGAACACTCATCCAAAGCAGGCAGCAATCTCAATGTACTTAGTTTTAAGAAAGGAGATCAAGGAACATTTGAGAAATGACTGGTACTATTGTTCCACATCTGGAGACATTGTATTCAGTTGTGAACAAGAATTTACAAGGTATCTAAGCTATTTGTCAAACTGTGAAACAAAATTAAACCCAGTTTGAGAGAAAGTAATGAAATAGTTGTAGGTTCTGCAATATAAATTAGAATATATATTTAGCAAAAAAAAAAAAAAGTTAAAATTGCATTGGATAAAAATGAGTCTAAACGTGTTGAATTTCTTGATAATTTTAAAAGTTGCTCTTGTCGCCGGGCGGTGGTGGCGCACGCCTTTAATCCCAGCACTCGGGAGGCAGAGGCAGGCGGATCTCTGCGAGTTCGAGGCCAGCCTGGGCTACCAAGTGAGTTCCAGGAAAGGCGCAAAGCTACGCAGAGAAACCCTGTCTCGAAAAAACAAAAAAACAAAAAAAAAAAAAAAAAAGTTGCTCTTGTTAACTACAAAGATCAATGCATGGAGCCTGCATACACTCTAGACTGTACCTCATCATTACATTTCATATTACGTTCACTTTGGTGTTTCATCAGATGGAAGAAACAAAGGTACATTTTATTAAACCATAAAAATAGCAGCTGTGGTAACTGAATGCTTAAGGCAAATGATAAATGGCAGATGCTTTTAAAGTCTACATGTTTTATTTCTAAATCACGTAGTAATAGTTTTTTAAGATTAATCAAAATGTATCCAGAAACACGTTTTCAGCCAATGCATCATTCATGTCCCTTGGTGAGGGGACAGTCTCTCCTCAAGAGGTATTTTTTCTTTTCTTATTGGGGTGCCTGGAGAGGACTGAGTTTCTTTCCGTTCCTTTTTCTCTAGTCCCTCCCTAAGCTCCACTTTCTACATCTCCACACATCTTTTAAAGCTCGCTTTCAACTCCATTTCTTTGTGGAGTATTTAAGTGCATCCTAAGAACCACTCACTTCCCCTCGCATTGTAGCATTTTATTATCATCCCAAATAATGATAATAATACACAGGTATACAACATTGAAGTCCACACCCCTCTTCCATCTTAGGAATTATACTAAATAAAGTAGGGTCCCCCCAAAACTGATACAGTCTCACAGGAATTATCATGACATCAATGAGAAATGGATAATCCCAAGTGTTCAATAATGTGAATTTACAGATGCAAAATGGTTAGTCTGATTATGTGTGTGTTACTGTATACTGTAATAGGCTGTTCGTATCGGCTCTTAAAACTCATCGTGGTCTTTAAATACAGTTTGGGGATTTTGTTTTGTTTTGTTTTGTTTTTCCTCACAGGGTTTCTCTGGGTAGCCCTGGCTGCCCTGGATCTCTCTCTGTAGACCAGGCTGGCCTTGAACTCAGAGATCTGCCTGCCTCTGCTTGCAAGTGTTGGCATATACCACCACTGGGTTTCAGTTTTGAGTTTTTCAAGGAAATGAATTTAGAAAGGATTATGAGAAGAAAATGAGTGAACTACAATAGCCTTATGTAAAATATTAAAAGGCAAGAGAATAATATTTAAGTGGAAAGTATTCACTGAAAACAAGTTAATTATAAGAGGAATGTGCTCATCTTACAATCTCCATCTAAATTTTATCACCATTTGATTTTTTCCCCAATTCATAATAGACAGTCAGTCCATGATGATGTACATTAAAAATAGAGGATAATCTCTTGAGTTCCTTATATATTCTGGATATCAGTCCTCTGTCAGATGTGGGGTTGTTGAAGACCTTTTCCCATTCTGTAGGCTGTCATTTTGTCTTGTTGATTGTATCCTTTGCTCTACAAAAGCTTCTCAATTTCAAGAGGTCCCATTGATTGATTGTTTCTCTCAGTGTCTGTGCTATTGGTGTTATATTTAGGAAGTGATCTCCTATGCCAATGCGTTTAAGACTACTTCCTACTTTCTCTTCTAGCAGGTTCAGAGTAGCTGGATTTATGTTGAGGTCCTTGATCCACTTGGACTTAAGTTTTGTGCACGGTGACAGATATGGATCTATTTGCAGCCTTCTACATATTGGTATCCAGTTATGCCAGCACCATTTGTTGAAGATGCTTTCCTTTTCCCATTGTACACTTTTGGCTTCTTTGTCAAAAAGTATATGTTCATAGGTGTACAGATTAATGTCAGGGTCTTCTTCGATTCCATTGGTCCACATGTCAGTTTTTATGCCAATACCAAGCTGTTTTTATTACTGTAGCTCTATAGTAGAGCTTGAAGTCAGGGATCGTGATTCCTCCAGAGGTTGTTTTATTGTACAGGATTCTTTTGGCTATCCTGGGTTTTTTGTTTTTCCATATGAAGTTGAGTATTATTTTTTTTCAGGTCTGTGAAGAATTGTGTTGGTATTTTGATGGGGATTGCATTGAATCTGAATGGAAACACATGAACTATGAACCAATGGCTGAGGGGCCCCCAACAGGATCAGGCCCTTTGAATTGTTGAGACAGTTGATTGGCTTGATCTGTTTGGGAGGCATCCAGGCAGTGGGACCAGGTGCTGTGCTCATTGCATGAGTTGGCTGTTTGAAACCTAGGGCTTATGCAGGGTCGCTTGGCTCGGCCTGGGAGGAGGGGCCTGGACCTGCCTGGACTGAGTCTACCAGGTTGATCTCAGTCAGGGGAGGCTTTGCCCTGGAGGAGGTGGGAATGGGGGGTGGGCTGGGGGGAAGGGGAGAGGGGAGGGAGGGGGGAGAACAAGGGAATCCATGGCTGATATGTAGAACTGAATTGTATTGTAAAATAAAATAAAATTAAAAAAATAGAGGATAATCCCATAGAGGAAACTTAAGACTTCTCAAGAACTCTAAGATGTCAGAACTGGCCACCAAAAAGCCTGCTTAATTGACATCTCCCAGGAAAAGATCTCTAAATTCTATCATCCACAGGACCGGGAAAGTCTCCATGAGCCTACATGAGCCCTGCTCAGCTGATTCTGTGGCCCATGTTCTCCTGGTGTCCTTAACACCTCAGCCTCCTCAACTAACTTCTTAAACAAGTAACTTCCATCTTTCATGGTCACCCAGAAAGAGGAAAATATCATGAAGAAGAAATGGGAGATTAGAGGTATAAAATGGTAATGAACGTCCACCTTCAACTTACCCCAAGGTCTGGACAGACAGTCTCTCAAATACCAAAAGGTGCCACCAATTTGATCTATCCAAGGCTATTGACTATGACTAAATGGCTATTGATAATCTTTGAGAATTTAGAGACAATCAAAATGGTGCTTAAAATCTAGAGCTAGAAAAATAAACTTTCCAATTCAAACCGAAATGCTACACACTATGAGACTGAGAGCTTGACATAACTACACTAAAGACTCTAGGATGAGCTGTTGAGCCTTTAATAAGCACTGAAGCAGAGAAATGTGATCAGGAGGAAACAGAATAAGTTTACTAAAAAATATCCTTCCAGATAAGCCTCATAACTTTAGATAAGCATATAATATATCTTGATTTTAGAAAGTGCTCTGACATGTTCTTTTTCTTTGTAGAAGATTTATGAGGGATGATGTTGTAGACGAAGAAGTATCATCAAGTGCAATTATGGGGATTTGTAATTAGAGTGCTTGATTAATGACATTTCCCAACGTGTTGATTAATGAATTAACGATATGATATAGTGAATTCTCCAGGATGTCACTGTCTTATTCTGTTTCTTTAATAAATAATTTAGTTAAGGGTGTTGCTGACATTATGCCTAAATATGCACAAACCCAGTAGCCGCAAGAAGCTAGCACACTTTGAGTTAAACTGGATATTTGGAAAGATCGTCAGAAACAAAATCCTGTGATTAGATGCAGGAAAAAAGGTGAGGTAAAACAAGAGCCCAAAGCCAGCAAACTAATAAACAAAAGCAAGATTGCAGTTCTCAATATCATTGTTTTGCTCATTATAAACACAGAGATTTGGTCCCAGCCTCAACCCATGTATTAGAAATCAAACCCAGGACTTCATGCATTCCAGGCAAACCCTCTATTAACTGTGCTATAGGTCCAACTCCAAGGTCTTCGTGGCACCCTGAGCATGCCTATTTCATTGGTCTTGGTGGCAACCCAAGCATACATATTTCTTTAAATAAACATTCTGGATTGTCCTGGCTTAAATCTGAACTGAATTCTGAAGGTGTGTTTCTCAGGCTTTGTTGATACATCAACAGGATTTGAGGAAGTGCTTAGGTTAGTAGATCTCTGGCTTTTTCAGTGGGTTACTCCATTCAGAGATCCATAGTTGAATAGATTGTTTGGAGGTGGTACACATTGTATTTATTGTGCCTGGTTGGAAGAAGTAGATCCCATATAAGAGATGTCTTTGAAGGGCATCTCTTATATCTGCTGCATTCCCCTCTGCTTCCCACCAACCATGAGGTGAACAGCCTCCTCTGCCCCATGCTTCTGTCTTACCACAGGTCCATTGCCATGGGGCTGGTGGACCATGACTGAACTCCTGGAAGCTGTGAGCTAAAATACACCCTAGCTCCTTTTAGCTGCTTTTTCCAGGTGTCTAGTCAGTGGCAAACAGTATCGAACATACAAATGAGCCGTGGACTTCCAAGGTCATCCAAAAACACTTGTAGTATACGGACTGACTCAGAAAGTAGAGAAGAGATTGTAAACTAGAATAAGCAAAGCAGAGCCCATGCGTGGAAAAGTTTAGCCTAACTTTAAATGTTAGAGGAATCTGTAGACGGGAAGATCAATGAACCAGTGATCTTGTGGCATGTGGCAATGAAAAATTCAAAATCATCTCAATTTGTGGCCAACAGATAGAGAATTAGGAACTGAAAAAAAGTTAACCCTGTGTGTCTGGTGTTCATTCTTATCAGCCAGAGGAAAAGGGATGTTGAGTATATTGGACTGTTGAATCCTTAGGTTCATTCTGTGAGAGAGATATTATTACTATAACCAATTGTAGCACGATATATATGCCTGTTGAGGTTAATTTAAGTAACTTGCCTAACTCACCCAGCTTGGTGAGGCTTATTGTCTATCAGAAATAGTGCAAAGAACAGCCAAACCCAGAATTTACTTGGACAAAAATTTTAAATAATAATTTAAAAAAAAATCAGTGTCAAAATAATGTAGCTGGGGCTGGAGAGATGGCTCAGCAGTAAAGAACTTGTTCAGCTCATCCAGAGGACCAAGGTTTGATTCCCAGTAACTACATCGGGCAGCTCACTACCGCCATAGTTCACAACTACCCAGAATTCCAGTTCCAGGCATTCTGATACCCTCTTCTGACCTCTGCAAGCATGTGCACTCATGCACACAAACCCATTCACAAGATACATAAACAAATATGCATAATCAAGAATAAAAGCAAACCTTAAAAAATAATGTCGCTAGTCAAGAAAATATAAATCTTTCTCAATATTTCCTATATTAAGATATTGGAGTTTTTGTAGATCTATCGGGGGAAAAACGTGCTACTAGAGAGGTAATTGTTTTTTTGGAGAAAAATTGAGTTTTTAATAACAAAATAAAGTACTTACTTTGTGCCAAGTGTTTTAAAATTGCTTCCTTTAAACCTCAAATAATTCAATGAAGTAAATGCAACTAGTGTTATTCTCATTTACAGAAGTTGCCCATGAATCCACGTAAGTGGTCTTGTCAGGATTTGAATGCAGATCTAACATCATTTAGAGGAGACACTTGGCATCACCCTGCACTCTTGAATGACATGCCAAGCTTAAGGTGGCTACAAGATTCAAGCAGAAAAACACTGGAGCAGCTAAGAATATGGTTCGAGCATAAACAAAACAATTAAGTGTATGTTCAAGTTCTTGATACTATAAATATATCTATTAAGTAAATTTAGCTGGACAGCAATGGCTCATTTACTTTAAGGGCTTTTTGTCTATACTGGGCATCAAACTCATGCCCTGTGCATGCTAAGCAAGCACTCTGCCTCTTAGCTCCATCCACAGACCTAGCAACGGCTTACTCTTATGTCGTAAATCAAATACGCTCTTCTGGGAGAAGTCCATAAAAGAAAATCAAAGCCACTCTGACACTTAAAGTCTAAACAGTTATATTTTTCAGTAACATGTTTTTATTTTTATTATTTTGACTGTGTTATTGAAACACTATTAACGTCCAATAAGCAACACACTTTTTACAGTATACATGTTGATGAGTTTTGACATCTGTATGCACACGTGCAATCAGTACCAAATTGAAGTGTAAACACTTCTGTCATCCCCAACTATCCTGGAGCTCTTTAATGATTAGTCCCTCTCCCCACTCCTAGAGAACCACTGAGGGGCTTTGTGTTCTTGTAGATTAGGGTGCGTTGTCTACAATTATCTACAGTCAGTGAGTAGATTCATAGATGATGTTTCCCTCCCTTTCACCTGACTTCCTTCACTAAGAATTATTTTGAGCTTCATCTACTGTGGTGTGTTTTACCATGGTTCATCCCACTTTATTGCGGGAAAGCATTCACCACATCAACATGATATAATTTATTTATGTGTTACTCTGTTGGTGGGCATTTGGATCATTTCCATTTTAGGACTATTATTAATAGATTTTTATGAATGTCGGGTTCCATTTCTTGGGATGAGCATTTGCTTCCATTTCTCTTAGGTAAGTATCCATGAAGGAAATGGGTAGGTTATATGGTGGATGCATCTTTAACTTTTGAAGAAATTATGAAACTTTTCTACAATCCATAAGAGTTCCAGTCGTCCTATTGTCTTGATCAACACGAGGCACACTCAACTTGTAGATTTAGCTATTCTAAGAAGTATATATTAGCATTCCATAGGAATTTATTGCCTCCTGTAGCTTCTTTGTTGATCCATCCAATCAAATATATTTCATACCCTAAAAATCAGGATTTGCATCTTATTATTTAGTTGTATACACTGGTTGCACGCTGTGAATTCTAGACCTTTTCAAATATGCTTTGCATGTATTTCCCCTTGTTTTGGAGCTGGGTTAAAGTGATAAAAGCAATAGCTCAATCAGTCGATATTTTCCTCTGCACTGATCCTAGATAGTGACATGGCCGGATGTGGAAAATAGATTACAGCGAACCAATGATGGGTTTTTTGGAAACTGACACATGCTTATAGCTTTTCTCATGATATACATTGAGAGGTTACTTACAATGTTTTTTGTAGGCCAGATGCGAAAGGAAAGTGCCTGTTCTCCAAACTGACATATACAGAGAGTTGCTGGCTACTATTATGTCAGCTTGACCCAACTGAATCCTTTGAGAAGAGGGGATATCAAGATTGCCCCACCAGATAGGCCTGTGGGCAAGTTTGTGGGGCATTTTTCTTTCTTTCTTTCTTTCTTTCTTTCTTTCTTTCTTTCTTTCTTTCTTTCTTTCTTTCTTTCTTTCTTTCTTTCTTTCTTTCTTGTGTGTGTGTGTGTGTGTGTGTTTTGAGACAGGGTTTCTCTGTGTAGTTTTGGTGTCTGTCCTGGATCTCCCTCTGTAGACCAGGTTGGCCTCCAACTCACAGAGATCCATCTGGCCTGCCTCCTGAGTGCTGGGATTAAAGGCGTGCGCCACCACCGCCCCGAGGGACATTTTCTTAGTTAGTGATAGCTGCGGGAGGACCTAGCCCACTGTGGGGACTGACACCCCTGGGTAGGTGGTCCTGTGAGTGTATAGGAAAGTAAACTGAGAAAGTCATACAGAACAAGCCAGTAAGCAGCACTCCTCCTTGGCCTCAGTCTCAGCCCCTGCCTCCAGTTTCCTGTCCTGCATGGGCTCCTCTCCTGCTCCATTTCCTGCCCTGAGTTCCCTCCATGATGGAATTTTCAGAGAGATTTTGAATATTTTAAAGAGACTTTGGATTTTCAAGTGTTTGGAATTTTAAAGACTGTAGGACTTTTAAACGTTGGAATGTTTTATATTGTAATACTGATATTCTTGTGAGATCTTTGGGGATGAACAAGAAAGGAAAGATTATGGTTTAGCAGTGATGTGTTTGTGCGTCAAACTGACAAGAGGTCAGTTGTATTGGATTTTGGTCATGTTTTATCACAGCAACAGAAACTCTTAACTAGGACAGATAGTAAACGCACAGATGTGATCAGCAGTTTTTCATAGAATGTGTGTGTGTGTGTGTATGTGTGTGTGTGTGTGTGTGTGTGTGTTTTAATTTAACCTACTAAGTAGTAATTACGTACTGATATTTTTTCATAATGCCCAAAACTATTTCTTTTCCCTCCCTCCCTCCCTCCCTCCCTCCCTCCTTTCTCCTCCTCCTCCTCCTCTTTCTTCTTCTTTTAGAAATAAGGTTTCATTTTAGCTCACATTCAAAAATACAGTGTATCATGGTGGGGGAAGCCGTAGAAACAGGAGCTTGAGGCAGCTGGTTACATTGTGTATGTGGTCAGAAAGGAGAGAGATGGACACTCAATTTCTTTACATTTACTTTGATTGAACTACTATTTTTCCAGCCTCACTTGCTTTAATTTTTAAAAATTTGTGATCTTCAGGTTCATGTCTTCTCTTTAAGTACTCCTTAACACTTTTTATCAAAAGCCAAAACTTATACTTGGAAGTAAGAACATAGTTTTAAACAAAACGATGGGGTAGCATCAACACAATATCTGTATTTAAAGAAAACCCTAGAGTTTGCTGGATTCTAGCACTTTCATTTGCTTCCTTATGCCCAAAACCACCACAAGTCTGACGTGAATACAATCATAATTGCATTTGTCCCAAAAGTCCTGAAAAAACTCTCTTAGCAACTCATATCAGAAATATATGGTGTTTCCTTTATTGCCAATACTGATATGAAAGTCAGACACAAAACTGGAGTGATAGGCATTCCAATGGAGCACCTCAATGACATAAATAATCTCTGTAATTTTCACTAATATGCTGCACATGTATTTCTAACTCTAAGAGAATAATTCCTTCATGGAAGAGCAATTACTTTTGATTTAGAGGACCACTAAAAATTAACCAAGTGCTTCTAGCAGTTGTTTAGTAGAGAATAGATCATAGGAAAAACTAGCTGTTGGGTTGTTTCTCATCGGTTTGAAATAAATCTTGAGATTAGTCTTACATGCATTTTCTTCCTTTGGCATCTAAGTTGAAGTCAGTATTGATAAATGATCCATAACAGGAAGCATTTGTGTCTATTTGAGTGTGAAGCTGTCTGCTCCCAAACACAAATCAGAACTGCCCTTTTCCCACTCTATTAAAATACCCGCCTTGACAATCAAAGAGACGTCCTCATATCTTGGAAATGAATAATTAGTTTAATAAATAGAGCTCTCTTTTCTTTAACTCAACTCACAACAAATGTAGGAATTAATCATAGCCAAATTTACTTGGTAGAAGATTAATTTTAAAATGTATTTTGAATTCATTTTCTCCCAAAGATCTCTTATCCATCATAATCCAGCATTCAATTTAGAGAAAAATTATCAAGAGAACAGTGGTTTCCAAACTGAGTTTCCTGGTGTTTTCATTCCTTGAGATGGTAAATAGTTACAACTTTAAACTCGGTGCCCTAGTGTATCCAGCACTTGGCACACATAGAAGTTCCTTATTCTTCTTTGGGACTTGGGATACATGTTTGCATATTAAATGTTCTGAAACACTCCATAGATAAGAAAATGATTTCCTAAGCTTTTTCTTTTAAAAAATGTATATGGGTGGGGGGGGGCGCCCATGAGTGTCATGTATGCATATAAAGGTCAAAGAACAACTTGCCGGAGTCTGCTGTTACCTCCCAACACCCCGGTCACAGGGATGAACTCATAGCCCGACTCCTTTGCCCACTGAGCGAGCCATCTTGTCAGCCCAACTCTTTCACTTTTAACCACTGCTCTGCTCCCACCAACAACATATATTCCAAGACACCAGTGCTAGCTGGGCGTGGTGGCGCACGCCTTTAATCCCAGCAGTTGGGAGGCAGAGGCAGGCAGATCTCTATGAGTTTGAGGCCAGCTTGGTCCAGAGAGTGAGTTCCCGAACAGCCTGGGCTGTACAGAGAAACCCTGTCTCAAAAACAGAAACAAAAGTCTCAGGGTTGAAAATATTACATGTAATTTGTCCCAATGCTGTGGGATGGTCTGTATGTCAAATTGCTCTGATTGGTCAATAAATAAAACACTGATTGGCCAGTGGCCAGGCAGGAAATAGGTGGGACAGGGAGAGAGAAGAATTCTGGGAAGCAGAAGGCTGAGGTAGAGAGACATTGCCAGCCGCCGCCATGACAAGCCGCATGTGAAGACACCGGTAAGCCACAAGCCATGTGGCAAGGTATAGATTTATGGAAATGGATTAATTTAAGATATAAGAACAGTTAGCAAGAAGCCTGCCACGGTCATACAGTTTGTAAGCAATATAAGTCTCTCTGTTTACTTGGTTGGGTCTGAGCGTCTGTGGGACTGGCGGGTGACAAAGATTTGTCCTGACTGTGGGCAAGGCAGGAAAACTCTAGCTACACCCCAATCCCATCTCCTCCAGGGCAAAGACTCCCCCCACCCTGAACGCACCCAATTTCGTCTGTCTTCATATTTTTAAAGCCATTCTAGTCAGACAGTCTGCCTCCCATCAATGTCCTCTCAGCTTTCTGTAGGGAGAGTGGATGCTAAAAGAAACGGGGAAACTCTTGATGGGTGGAAAGCGTTGGGTCTTTCTCCCCCGACTCACTACATAAACAATAATAATGACAACAACAGACAGTGAAGGAAATGAAAGACTCTTCCATAAAGGAAGATTCAAGAGAGATTTCTGGTCAGTCCAGAAGTCATTAAGAGTGATAAAAAAAAAAATGGCCATTTTGTGGTTGTAAATGGTGATCAGAGAAAACCAGATAATAAAGAAAGCGTTCTTGTTGGTAGGCATTGCTGCTTCCTTATTCTTTGGTTGACCACATCAGTGGATATTTAAGGAAAGCAGAAGAGGAATACAGAGACATGGTGGGGTGGAGAGGGGCTGACTATGGAATGCTCTGCATTCCTTCGGTTATATGTAGCAAAGACCCATGGGTTTTTCAGTGGGAGACATGGACACATCCTCTAAAGTAAGTTGGGCTTCAGTGCTCTGAAGTTTCCCATTTAAGAGTGCTGTTGCCACCTGGAGGCCTAGAGATGTTCTCAGACCTATTCCATCGTGGGAACTGTGCAGTGGGGTGATCTCCGAGACAATGTAAGCAACACACAACCTCGGGCTTCACGCGAGAAGTGTTTGCGTATTTAAAGACAGTGTTAACAGCAAGGAGAGACTTAGAACACGTGAACGAAGAAAATTTTCCTCCTTTGTCTTATCTCCCTTTGTAATCTACCCTCAGCCCTACAGGATCTAGAAGCAGAAGGAAATGACTGTATGACCAGTGGAGTAAATCTGTATCCTGGTTGGTTTTCTGCTGCTCTAATGCAATAATACTGACTGGGCAAATTGTAAGCCACAGAAGTCTGGTTGGCTTGTGGTTCCGGAAGGTAGGACTTCCTAAACTGTGGCCTCAGCATATGGTGAGGGTTTTATATCATAACATGGTGGAAAGGCCAGTGAGATTATGTGAGACAGAGAGGAGATCTGTGTGAACTTATCTCTTTAATCAGGATCTCACTCCCAGAATAATGGCACTAACCCATTTATGAGGATGGAGGACAAGTGATATAATCATCTCTTAACGATCTCATCTGTGGGCTGGGGATGTAGCTCAGAGGTAGCATGCTGGAGTGCTTACTAAGGATGTCCAAGGCCATGCCAGCACACATTCACGTGTACACACACACACACACACACACACACACACACACACACACACACACATTCTCACACACACACATTCTCACACATGGGGTTGGGGCAGATGAGACACAAGCAGTTCTACCTTTTAAATTCATCATAGTGATAATAAATTCCAACAGAGTTTTTGAACATGATATTTAAGCCACTTCATTTAGATTGGATTTTTGTTATTTTTTCTTTTTTTTTCTTTTTTTCTTTTCTTTTTTTCAGAGCTGAGGACCGAACCCAGGGCCTTGTGCTTGCTAGGCAAGTGCTCTACCATTGAACTAAATCCCCAACCCCTAGATTGGATTTTTAACACCTCCAAAAGTCTGGAAATCTTTGATCTGCCCAGGAGGTCATTAAATGTCATTGAAAATATTTTACACACGTTTGTAATAATGTAACAGGTCATGCTGATACATCAACTACTCAGTTAATGAATTATATGATATTTCCATTGTTGTCCCCCAGTCATTCATCTTTTAAAGCCCCACCCAGTCCTATCATATTTAAACATGTTAAAGGCAATTTTAAGTTCTACTCTTCGTTTCAAATATATACTAGAAAGCTATTTTGATTCTATTCTCATGCAGAGACCCTTTTTTAAATTTTGTCTAATATGTCAGAAATGTGTGTGTGTGTGTGTGTGTGTGTGTGTGTGTGTGTGGTTAGTCACATGTATGCACCGAGTGGTTGGCATCTGGTTTCCTTCCTTAATTGTTTCTGTCTTAATTCTTAATTATTTTTTAGGAAAAAAAAAAAAAATATATATATATATATATATATATATATATATATATATATATATATATATATATATATATATAGAGAGAGAGAGAGAGAGAGATGTTTTGTTTATGTGTACATCTGCACACCAGAAGAGGGCATCAGAATTCATGAGACTATATAGTTATAGACAGCTGTGGACTATCATGTGGGTACTAGGAGTTGAACTCAGAACCTCTGGAATAGCAGCTGCTGCTCTTAATGGTTGAGCCATATCTCCAGCCCATTAATTCTTAATTCTTAAGACAGAGTCTCTCACTAACCTTGTGCTGTGTGACAAAATTTTCTTAGGAGGAATACACACACACACACACACACACACACACACACACACACACACACACACACACACATCTATTCACCCCAGATAGGAATCCCATGATAGACCAAAGTATGGATACCACCAAAATCCAACTTGGTGAACCAGTGAGTGTTATTGGGATTACTTACAGGAGCAGAAATTACTCAAAGACAGATGCATCATCAAGGCCCACTCCAGCATGAGTGACAGCTCACAGGAGCTGGGAACCTGGAGCACCCTGCACAGCCTGCAGGTGGCTTGACAGGTTGGAGGGTGTCCCTTCCAACCTCTTCTAGGAGTCTCTGCTGGTTTCTTCTTCCAGGCAGCTAGTCTGGTCTCAGAGAGTCTTTTTGCAGCCATTCTCTTTCTCAGTTTCTTCTTTGCAGCTCATCTGCCTTCCTTCTGAGGAGGACTCTCGGCTTTTATTGCCTACTCTAGCCAGGGTGGGGGAGTGAGAGGAGAATGTGCTAATGAATCTGTTCAGTTTCAGGGACTTCCTAAAGCTATTTTGAGTTGTTTGCCTTCCCATTTAAGAAGCTTCCTACAGGATTGAATGTTTTAATCTCAGAGGAAGCTGTTGCACAATTTGGAGCTCACAGATTCAGCTAGATTGTCTGCTAGTGAGCTCTAGGAATCCCTGTCTCTGTTTTCCCAGGGCTGGATTACAGAACCATGTTACCGAGACCAGCCTAGGATATAAGGACTTTCTATAAAATTTATGTTTGGATCAAGATGAGTGTTCAAGTTTAATGAACAGGTCTTGTTCATTGTTGTTCGAATCTTAGATGTTCTTTCAATAAAAATCCCATAGCCAGATTATCAGGGTGAGAGCTGAAAGATCAGAGAAACATAACAGCCAGCCACTAGTTCTTACCTCTATGAAATCTTCAGCCTAAAGAGAGTAAGTTCCTGTTTCCTCACGCCTTATGTACCTTTCTCTGTCCAGACATCACTTCCTGGGATTAAGGGCATCTGTGCTTCCCACACAAAGGCATGAGATCTCAAGTGCTGGGATTAAAGGTGTGTGCCACCACTGCCTGGCCCCTGTGTCCAATCTAGTGGCTGGCTCTGTCCTCCAATCCTCAGGCAAGTTTATTAAGGAACACAATATATCACCACATTTCATCATTCTATTGCCACTGTCTGCTACAGTGCTTGTCACAGTGTAGGTGCTCCAGATGTTTGTGAACTCTGTTAAACTATTTGTTGATGCTGGAGAAATGTCCCAACAGCTTAGACTGCGTTTTCCTCACTCTCTCAAATTTCCAATTCGAACCTTCCATTCTGATCACTGTCTAGTAGTAAAATTCTGAGTTTAGCTTAATCTAGACTTACTTCCTGTTACAGCTAAGGTTAATTTGACACGGGGATTTTTGAAAAACATTTCTTTACTGTTCACTAGAACTGTTATTCCATATTTGTAACCGTTGTGTTAGTTAGCTTTCCATCTTCGTGACAAAATGCCTGAGATAAACAACTTAAAAGGGAAATAATATTCTTTTGGCTCATGGTTATGGAGAGAGTTGGGAAGAGAGAACACTCCAGTCTTCAAGAGCATCCCCAAGGATGCCTCAGATTCTCTACCAGCCCACAGTTGTTCCACTTCCAAGAGCACTAGCCACTCACTACCCTGCCTGTTCTCCATAGTCCAGACAGGCCTGGAATCCGTGGTTCTCCTGCCTAGGTTCCCCAAATGACTAAGATTATGGGCCAGAGCCAACATTAAAATTTGAACTCTAGAAAGGCAATACTCTAAAGGTCATTATTTTCTCCCAAAGAAACTGAGGCTTGGAGAGGTTAGAATGAATTTCCTAAGATACACAGTAAGTGGCAGGAAACGTGGTCTATATCCAGGGTATCTGGCTGCAAATAATGGAGTCTGTTGGGAACTGATAAAAAAAGAGTTGCACATCCAAAGACAAGCCTAACTACTATTTCATAACAGTTCGTTTGGTACTGTTACTTGATGAATCTATCAAAAAGAAAACAAATCCAGGTAGCTTGGCTGGGGTTTGAAGTATTTGGAAAGAGTGAGCTATTTAAAGATTGATTGTTATTTGAGGACTGAAATAAATCCGATCCTTCCAATTCTTCACTGGGCTCTTCGTTCTTATAGACACGACTGCTAGTGAGTTCTCAGATTTTTAGCTCTTGATCACTGACTGGCAAACTTTGGTGAAACATCTCAAATACTGAACAGGTAAGAACACTTGGATAGTAAAGAAACGATTGGCTATTTCACCTCTGATCTTGGAGGATGGTTGTATTGTCTCTCTGAGGAGACAGGAAGACACAGTCACAGGATCAAGTACACAAAAGCCGACCACTAAATGATGTAGGCTGTGAGTACAAACCGTAACAACACTTTTTGGTTCCTTTGAGACACGGATGCACTCTGCAGCCGTGGCTGGACTGCGGCTTGCTTTGTAGACCAGACTGGTCTTGTACTCACCAACCGCCTCTCTTACACCTGCCTCTGGAGTCCAGGGATTAGCGTGCTCCACCCCCACATTTGGCCTTAGTAGGGAATTCTTACAGTAGAGGGGCCCCAAAGCAGCTTGACTACACAGCCGCCATGACAGGCTTGGGGGCCCAGACACAGTTTCTGTGACGGCCTTACTGGCAGGCAACACCAAGATCCAAAAAAGCCTTAAGCTGACACCACCCAGGTATGGGGAAGTACCCGACACCCCAAACATTCCAACCATTAGATAAGGTGGCCTGGGTCTAGCACACATCTGTTTTTTGTTTTACAGACAACCCTAGACAATTGGAAATCCCCTCACCCCAACCTCTACTATGATAAAACCCCACCCCACCTGAGCTCAGGGCTCTCTGCTCTCATCGCTGAGTTGGAAAGAGACCGAGCCTGGAGCTTGAGGATAATAAAGGATCTTTGCTTTTACATGTGGGATTCCGTCTCCGTGGTGGTCTTTTGGGGGGTCCCCCGACATCTGGGCATAACACTTAGTAGGACCTAGCTGGAGCAAGGAAGCTGGTTCTAGGCTGAATGAAGGGGGCGAAGTGTCCCGGCCCTAATGCTTTTTAGCAAAGCAAAGATTAGTGCAAAGAAGTCTCAACTAGGAACCTGCCCAAACACCAAGTGATACAGTGCGCTTGCCCGAACTAACAGCACAACATGAGGACATGAGGACGGGGTGTGTGTGTGATGCTTGCAGAGAAATAAACACTCAAGATAGAAACACAGTGTGTGCGTGTGTGACGCTTGCAGAGAAATAAACACTCAAGATAGAAACACAGACGTGTGTGTGTGTGTGTGTGTGTGTGTGTATGTGTGTGTGAGACGCTTGCAGAGAAATAAACACTCAAGATAGAAACACAGACGTGTGTGCGTGACGCTTTCAGAGAAATAAACACTCAAGATAGAAACACAGACGTGTGTGTGTGTGACGCTTGCAGAGAAATACACACTCAAGATAGAAGCACAGACCAAGCCGAGGCAAAGGTTTTTATTTAGCATGACCGCGTCGCCGGCCTGCAAATCCCAGCATCCTCTCCCGGACCCTGGCAACCAATGAGCAAGCTCGAGGTCGGGGAGCCAATCCCGTCCTTCGCGTGTCGCCGGCTGAATTGTGGGAATTGTGGTTTTCACGTGGCAACCCCATCCGGCAGGGTCGTCGGGGCACCGTCCCGGCCACGCGTACCCGTGCGGAAAAGGAGAGCTCACTCTACAGTGCTCCCGCGGGCCTGCGGGTCAGCTCTGAGCATCGCCCCCGCTCACGAGCCTCGCGCGCTTTAAAACGCACCCATCTTTTCCCTTCTTTCTTTTTCTTTCCCCCCCCAGCCAGCTCCTTCGGAAGAACCCCGGGCCTGCTCCGCTCCGCTCCACTCCGATCCCGGCCCGTCCTGTAACCGTCGCTGCAAAGTCTCGCGAGACCAGGCCCTGGAAGGCGTGGCCACTTGCCCCCCTCCCTCTTCCACTCCCACCCCCGGGGGGCGGCCCGCGCGGAGACAGACATCGGAGCCAGCCAACGGGGGCGTCTCTTTCGGCGGCGCCTGCGCAGAGCGCCGGGGACGGCCTGGGGGAACTCTGACCCCGCCTCCCCGCAGCGCCCTGCGTCGGCGGCCGCCCCTCCCGCCCGCTTTTTCCGCCCCCCATACCCCCGGCCGCCGGCGCCCCCCCCCGCCCCCGCCAGCCCTCCCGGCGAAGGAGGCGGGCTTTGGCCTCTGGCCCTCGGCGGCGAGTGCGGAGCGAGCGTGCGGAGCGAGCACGGCCCGAGCGCGCAAGTAGTGGTCTGGCTCCCCCGGCGAGGCCCAGCCGCCGTCCGTCGCGCCGCCCCATGAGCTCGTTGCTCCGCGAGCAGCCCCGGCGTCGTTAGGCCGTCGCTGCCTCTCCCTCCCCTCGCTCCCTCCCCGGGACGGGCGGCGGCACCACCCACCTCACCCTCCACCCCGCGTCTGGCCGGGGACCCGACGGACCTCGTGTCGTAAGCGCCTTCCCCAGGCCCGTGTCGCGCTGCGACCCTGGAAGCGGGCGCCGCCGCCGCCGCCGCCAACGGGAGGAGGAGCCCCGGCCGCCGCGGGCCCCAGCAGCCACCGAGGCAGCAGCAGCGGCAGCGGCAGCAGCAGCCCCAGCAGCAGCAGGAGCAGCGGCAGCAGGCGGGATCGAGGCCGGCAACATGGCGAGCGCTTCGTACCACATCTCCAACTTGCTGGAGAAAATGACATCCAGCGACAAGGACTTTCGGTGAGGCTTGGAAACCCGACCCTCAACCCCCCGGTCCCCACCTGGAGCAGGGGAGGGGAAGGGAAGGGAAGGTGGAGGGCGGAGGGCAGACGCCGCCGCCGCCGCCGCCGCCGCCGCCCGGGCCTCGCGGCAGGCCCTGCCCCACCCCTCCGGTCCGGCGGGTCTCCAGCCGCCCCCTCCCCCATCTTCTCCCCTAGGCCGTTGTCCGCGGTGGCCACCGGGTCCCTTCTGCGTCGTCCGCCGCCCCCCACCCCCATCGCACCCTTTGTCCACCCCCCCAGGGACACGATGCTAGCTAGCGTCCCAGGTCACGCCGAGGGCCGCAGGCACCCGCTCCGCTAGGGAAGGAGTCTTGCCCGGCCCGGGAGGCGAGCGGCCGGGCCTACTCCCCGGGCCTCCCGAGACACCAGGCCCGTCCTGGGCGCTTTCGGGGACGGGACAGGCTTGCTGCTCACCAGCCACGCAGCAGCCGTCTGCTTTCCCGCGGATGGGAGTGGGTGCGACGAGCAACTTTTCTTTTTTCTTTTTCTTTTGAGACCTCCGCTGATTGGATTATAGACTTTTTTTTCTCCCCCCACCTTGGATAATTGTTATTCTCGAAGGTGGGGAGAAGGGGGAAGGGTGCCTGGGTGGGGGAAACTTGGCCTGCGAGGGGTTTTTCCCGCCAGCGTCGCTGTCACTTTCCCAGGTCAGGTGGAACCCCACTCAGGACCTCCGGGTTTCACTCCCATATCCCTGTACAGAACCATGGCCAGAGGGCCGCTTGGTGAGCCTTTTGCCAAAGCATCCGGATCTTGGAAAGAGGGGCTGGTGAGCCGTGAAGCTTAATCGTAGAGTTGTGTTGTGGGAGACCTGGACTATTGGTTCTTCTTTCCGTGCTTATTGAAGGTGTCATATTTTCACGGATTAGCTTAGTCTGTTTTTTGTTTTTGTTTTTGTTTTCCACGCTACACTGTTACACATCCTTCATGACTTAAATAATCCCTCTGTCAAAAGAAAAAAAAAAAACTATTACTTTGATACACAAGTTTGGTTCTGCAGTGCTTTGGGAGATACAGTATTGTGTACATTTAAAAAGAACAAATAGTCTTTGATTGAAACTAACCTAGGAGCTTGGGTTTTGCTGTGTGAACTGTTTTAGTTTTAGCACCTGAAGATTTGTCCAAATTCTATCAGAAGCAATTTTCCGAACTGTGGAAGGAGACCCCTGGGGAAAATAATGCCTTTGTTCCTAGATAAAGTCATTCAGGGAAATAAATACAGGGTCATTTCTAGGACCTTCATTCTTTTTCCTTTCTACTTAGGGATCTTCCTAGTCTTAACTTTTCATTTAAAAAAATAAAAAGTCGTTTCCTCGAAGATTTCAGTGTTGTGGTGTGGGGGAAAGAGAGAGCAGCATGTTTGTTGGAAGCATTTTGAAGTTTTAGATTTGTTTCTAGGACCCAAATTAAAGATGGAAGGGATTGTTATTAGACTTTTGAGGGTTAGAATGAGTTTGATTCCTTCTGGATCTTTGCTTTCTCGCAGTTGAAGTCTTGACACTGAAGTAAATGAAACACGTGTGAACTCAACTATAGGAGGTGTGGATGTTCAATCCTTCTCACTCCTGTCCCGTGGCCTCTTCCTGTAGAAGTACCAAGTTTCACTCTGATTCTCTTTGCTTCAAGGCAGCGCCTTTGCTGGGGTCATACAGTTTTGTTAATTATAGACTCATGGGTGAATATGGTTTGAAAGACTACAATCCTTTTCTGTGGTGATACAGTTCATGCACCTATTGATGGATGGAATTTCCTGTAAATGAATGTGTACATACTTGGGTTTTTCTTTTGTTTTGAAAACAAACTGCTATGAAAGAAATAATGATGCTTGATGCCAAGCTACAGTGATTTTTCTACCTTAGGTTGGAGTGAATGAAAACATTGACAAAACTATTGGTTACAGTTGTAGAATTTGGTGAACGTTATCTTTAGTTACAGCAGCTTCCTTTAATGTAACATTATTACATTTTTTATTAACTCTTTCTTGGGGGGAGGGTTCAACATAGGGTCTCTCTGTGTAACAGTCCTGGCTGGCCTGGGGCTTGCTCTGTAGATCAGGCTGGCCTGGGACTCATTTACTTTACAAATATTTGGGACTAAAGCACTCTACACATTAAATATTAAACATTTTTAAAGATTAATTAACACGTTTGAACTCAAATCTTTTGAAGAGTTTTCTATATTTTCATTGTATGGACACATCATTTTTTAAAATCATGCTTGGTTCTCATTAGAAGTTTAGTTTTTGGGGTAAATACCAAGATTTGTGGCTAAATATTTTTAAATACTTCATTGCCAGAAGGTTTGAAGGCAGGCTAAGCAGCATTATGTAATGTCTGACTTGTATAAAGCCCTCTGGGCACCCCTTGAGCTCCAGAAGAGCAGTTAGGTTTGGCCCAACACAAAATTGTGAGGCATGCTGTTTTGTGGTTTTTGAGGTTTTATATATAACTGTTGTATGGCTCTCTTGGATGAACTTTGTAAATGACAATGTCATGTCACAATGTCAGAAGCTTGGACATGCTCAGAAGGAAGAAAAAACTACTCTCTCATGGTGCAGTACAGAGGATTAGGTCTAGTTACCAGATCTGGGTTCTAGTCCTGTGTGATTCTGTAAATTGTGAGGTCTTGGGAAACCTATCTAACTTGAGATTCAGTTTTCATTGCCAGAAGGCTTCATTATGTGTGGTCACAAAATCCTGAGGCTAGGTCTTTTTAGACAGCAGAGCAGTCCATTAAGGCAGAAAGGTAAACACCATGAGCATAAACTTTAGGATATTTTTAAAGATCTATTTGTGGAATTTAAATTGTAGGCTCATTTTATTTAAATAAATAATAAAACCTCTACTAGCTCCTTAATTTCAGTGTTTTGAAGGTTGGTACCTGTGTTGTGAATAAAGGAAGCATGAGGAGGTGAAATATGAACTTGGAAGCTAATGAGAGGGGACATTGGAATGCCCCAATGTCTGGGATGGATAATACCTGTCACCTACTTGCTTTGATTTGGGGAATGATTTTTAAAATGATTGCTAATTCAAGTAACGCTTTAGAAGAAAAATAAAAAGACATTATTCATTGTCAGTGTACCTTAGAGCAGTTCACATTACTTTCCCCTACTACCACCACCAAAAAACCCTCTTCACTGTGCTCAGACACCTCTCCCCCAGACTTTATATCAGTATAAACTAGTTACTTGGGTCCATAGAGCTTTCTTGGGTGTGTGCAAGAACCAAAGAATACAAATGAACTGATAACAGTTAGCAGTCAGCGGGTTCTATAGATAACAGTGAAAGCTTTAGTAATAGATAACTCTGAGTATTCATTCCGTTTATGATTTTTTGTTTTGTTTTGTTTTTTGTTTGTTTTTGTTTTTTGAGACAGGGCTTCTCTGTGTAGTTTTGGTGCCTGTCCTGGATCTCGGTCTGTAGACTAGACTGGCCTTGAACTCACACCACCTGGCCCTGCCTCCCAAGTGCTGGGATTAAAGGTGTGCGCCACCACTGTCCGGCCCATTTATGAATATTAATAGTAAATATTCAGTGGGTTGTAATAATTTATGAGCTTTATCCACCTGGTTTTGGTTATCCTTCTCTCTGGTAAAGTGGATAGTAACAACCTCTATTACATTTTGGAAACTTAAGAATTGGGTAAGGATTTGCTGGAAGTCACATAGTAGAGCTGGGATTTCTCTATGCATGAGTGTCTGGTAACTGTTCTGTTAGTTCTCAGGACTTTGACTTATGGACATTCTGAGTCAGGTATTAAATTTCAGTTGCTTCTAAAATCAGGTTGATGGAATTTTTTGTTCTGGAAGATAGTTTAATTCCTTTAGTAGAGCTTTGGGAAGTTTGGGCTCTACTGCTTATCCCCAGAAAATCTGCTCAATGAATGGTAGAGGTGTGGCATGTCAGCAGTAAGTAGGTGTCTGCTCGTAAGTGACAGAGGATTAAAGCAAAGAGATGCCATGTCTGTGCTGATCGTACTGAGGTCTTGCTAGCAAAATTCTTGGCAGAGAACAGTATGAAAACACATGGCCTAAAACACAATTGAGGGAAGGGAGATGATTTATCCTATAGCTGGACAGTCCTTGGTTCAGCAGAGGCCTTAAGAATGGGGACCTGACTGTTACAAATACTCAGGTTATTTATTTTGTGTATAGGAGTGTTTGGCCCACGTGTATGTGTGCACTATGTGTGTGCCTGGGGCCCTCGGGTCAGAAGAGGACATTGGATCCTGGGAACTGGAGTTATGGGTGTTTGTGAGCCACTGTGTAGGTGCTGGCGACTGAACCCGAGTTCTCTCTAAGAGCGACAACTCATTAACCTCGGGGCTGTGTCTTCAGTCCAGGGACCTGGTCCTGCTTCATACTACTTTTACTTAGTTTGTTGGACAGCTGGCTTCTGTGAGAGCTTGTAGTGCTTGAACTGCCTTTTAGTTCCAAGGTTACGGAAGGAAAAAGCATGCAAGAATTTTCAGAAACCTTCAAGAAATCATTGTAAAACAACCCTGCGCTGCTTCATACAATCTTGAGACAATTTATGCTGTTGGTAGTAGTTGTTACAAAGTTTGTTTATATTGTTTTGAATATTAGAGGATGTTTCCCTTTGGAAACTTGAGGGTTAGTAAAATGTCATCCTAGGAGTGGGAAGGGAGCTTGGGAAGTTTGTTGCGTAGCTGAAAGTGTGGGTTTTCACATAGACATGAAAAGAAGTGTAGCACCACCACCTTGACTGCCTTTGCTTGAAGAGCAGGTTTAAAGAGATGATGCGGTGATTTGGGGTACTTTGTACATGCTCTGAGGCAGATAGATGATGGGGACAGCCTGCTTGATCTTCCCGTGTGCTTATGTACAGACAGCTCAGCAGTGGGGAGAGTTCGGGACTGCAGAGGGGGAGAAAGGAATGTCATAGAGGAGGAAACTTGTCTGTGTCGTTAGACTACTCCAGGCTTATTCCTAGCTCTAGTAAATACACGAGGAAAAGGTGGTATGTGCATAAAATCATCTTTGAAAGATAATTGCTGCGTGATGCATTCTGGCTAAGTCACCTAGATCTCTGCTGTAGTTAAGAGTCAAGTCGTGTTTATGTATGAGGGGGAGGTGGTGAAAGTTACTCACTGTACAGCACAGTGTGCCACGTTCTGATGTCATTTCTGCTTCTGTATGCTGAATTGACCTGGAATGAGAAAACTCTCCCCTCAGGAAGCTCACAGCAGTAGAGTAGGTCAGGTGAGTAGGTTCTGGATTCTGACTCGGGTAAGTCACTGTTGGAAGAGCTGAGCTTCCCATGAGCTCTTGTTGCTGCGGCCCCCACTGCCACTCCACCCCCAAACACTTGGTGACTGTGTAGGTAAGGAAGGTGTCTTGCCTGCCTGCCGAGGAGGTCCACGAGAGAATTGCCTCACAGGCTGGAAGGTAGCTCTCTGTCTCATCTTAAATCTCCTTTAGCCTCATGTTAGCTTATTAAATTAATGTTTGCTGGAAATTGCAAATAGAACAGCACCTGGATGCAACTCTTCTTCAGCCTTCCTCTAGTAAATTTTTCTCAACTTAGTTTCCTGGTCTTAGTCCCTTCTGAAGTCTCATTCGCTCTGTCCATTAGATTTTTTTCCCCTAGAAATCATAGCTTTTTTTTTTTTTTAACTCTCTTACTAATTCTCATTGACTACAAGAGAAACTTGGAGCATCAAAGCTGGTATCTGAACTTATTAAAGTCACTCTCCCTAAAATCCCTAACAGTTTCTTCATGTAATAGATTGAGTGCATGTCTTCTGTTTTGTATTTAAACAGCACACTTGAAGTTTTCTTAAGTGCCATCCCTGATATCATTTAGTACCTCCAAAAGCTGTGAGTGTCTCAGAAAGAGGCTGTTGGAAGGAACCTCTTTATTTGAGACATGTTTGGAAAGGCAAAAGGAAGCAGTTTTGCTTTAAATTGGGTGTTGTCAGAAAGGGGACAGTTGCATAATTGCATCTCAATAAATGTTATGGGGAAAACATAACTCAACAGTGGAAAAACTGGATCACTAGGAAGAGGGGGGATATGTGATAGTTTTCATTATTATAAACTTATCTGCAGTGGATATTCTTTGAGATTGTTTAAGTCCAGGGAAACAATATGCTGTAGATGGAAGCATCTCGTCAGTTTGTAGTAACTGGGGTTTAGGTGTGGGCCTCAGATCATTGGTTTCTTAATGGTGCGGACTACAAAATTTTCAGCCCCTGCTTTTGACTTGTGGCAAAGTTGAGCTATAGGACATTAATCTGTGATGTTCGTGTCATCATATTTGTTTGCTTCTGTTGCTTACGGTTAGAGACATACCCAGTCAGATAGTTTGGAGTTAACCCACGTTACTCCCTTGTCGCTCTGGTGTTAACAGTGCTGCTCCATAACATGGAGACTCTGCCTCTCACAGAGATGCCCACAGCTTTTGTTCTTCCTCGTTGGCATCAGGGATGCTCTCTGATTCAGGTCTTAAGTCTCTTTCCACATCTTTCTCCCAGCTATCTCTGTCCCTGTATGAAATCTCTTATCTCTTTCTTTACTCTCTGTCCCTGTATGTAATTCGCTCTGAAGAGAACTATTAGTTTTACCCCTTAATTTCAAATACAAGGAGTTGGCCCTTAGTGTTTGTAGTAACATGTTCTGGAAAATTTCCTCAAATCTGAATTAGCAGACATTGAACCCCAAATCATTGCTTTTAAGGAGATTATGAAGTTTGATTCCTGTGAGCCTCTGATTCCTGCATTTTTATTAGTTGATATGTTAGTAGTTTTGTTTTATGTCTACTTGCATTTAAAAACACTTTATTTAATATGGTTGATTAAACAGTGAACTCATAGTCAATAGCAGTTTACACATGCATGAATAAAGCTTATTTAACATGCTTTTTTCCATCACATCATAGCCCTTTTGTATGTGGGAATGCTAGACAGTTCTTCAAATTATGCCTGGGGGCCATGATAAGCAACAAAACCATCAGCAGAAAGTGTAAATGTGGATCACAAAAGATTAGTTGTCTGTGATAGGAAAGTTGAAGGTAGAGCCCCGCTCCAGTGAAGAGTGTCGGGTGACTCTGCAGGTGGTTCCGGAGTAGGGAGGATTTGTGTGGGGCTTACTGATATCTACCAAGTTAATTCACAGGTGTAAGCCTGTGTTTACCCCTGCCCATTTCCATTAGTTACTCATTTAGTCTGTGTTGTCTTTTGTGTGCTGTATCCTAACCTGTCTCTAGTCCAACTGACTGAAGGTTGACTCTCTGAAGTGTGGTAATGGCTCTTCTGGAAGGCAAGTCTAGTATTTCTCTTCCCAGCTCTGTCCCACATGTCTTTGGGGAGCTTCCTAGTAATCTTGTGGTTTTTTTTTTTTTTTGTTTTTTTGTTTTTTTGTTTTTTTGGTTTTTCGAGACAGGGTTTCTCTGTGTAGCTTTGCGCCTTTCCTGGAACTCGCTTGGTAGCCCAGGCTGGCCTCGAACTCACAGAGGTCCGCCTGGCTCTGCCTCCCGAGTGCTGGGATTAAAGGTGTGCGCCACCACCGCCCGGTACTCTTAATCCAAAATCCCAAGTCCTGGGATAGTCTACAGATCTCTTTTATTCCCAGCCCTTGGTTACCTGGTGTCAATTTTTTCCCTTTTCCAGAATAATTCTGTCTTCTCATCATAGCTCAGTATTCCTTGATATGGGTATCAGGACATTGTGCTTTCTTTTAAATTTTCTTAATTTTATTTTTGTGAATGGATTCCCCCTGTTCTGTGTGAGTGGATATACGTTAGTGTGTATTTGGGGAAGGGGGTGTCCTGTAGAGGCCAGAATAAGGAATCAGATCCCTTGGAGCTAGAGTTAACCGTTGTGAGTGGCACCCCCCGCCTCCCTCCCCCTCATGAGTGCTGGGATCCAAACTCTGGTCCTTAGGACTCAACACATTTAACCACTTACCCATCTCTCCATCTGCAGTTTCCTTGATGGGACTTTGCTTTACTTTGTAGTACTTATCTCACTTCATAATTGTGCAAGTATTTGTTCATATATGAAGCCTTAAAAATATTTCCCTTATTGGATTGGATTGTAAATTCTGAAACAACAGGGACTTGGATCTGCTATGGCTAGCCCCTGTAATCTTAGCAGTTTGTAGAATGCCTGGTATGTTGATTTCTTAGTACATGATTAGTGAATACCTGGGACCGTTTCCAGCTTCACTTTAGCCTGCATTTCCAGTCTCTCAGATTAAATTTCTCTCCACTTGGTTCTGTGCTCCAGACACACTGAACAGCTAGGCTTTATTCTGATGGGCTCTGTGGATCCCTCCAACACCCTTACCAAAAGAGAAGGATAAGTCCCGGGACAACTTCCCCATTAAACCCCTGTTCCTGCTCTGAGAGCTCAACCAGCAGGCACTTTGTTGGATGTGATTGTTTGGATAGTCTCAGTAGGTGTTGTGTTGTCTTGTTTTGTTAAGACAGTGTCTCATGTAGCTTTGTCTAGCCTCAAAGTCATTTAGCTGAGTATGACCTTGACCTGTCCTTCTGCACCTGGGATTATAGGTGTGCATACCATGCCAGGGTGCTTTTTGGTGTTAGAAATTTGTAAGAAGAATAAAAGAAATAATTTTAAAAAGAGATGAATATATTTGAAACTTAAGATGAAACTAATAAATTCTTGGAAAAAGTTGTAAGGATGAGATTTTGTCTGTGTATGTCTGTCCCATTAGATGGAAAACAGCAGACTGAGTGTGTGTGTGTGTCACCTCCGCCTTAGAACCTAGAACAATAGAGTGTGCTGGAGTCTTCCAAATTAGCTTTTCAACCTGCTTGAAAACAGCTTTCTGACTGGCTGAAAAACTTCCTTCCAAGAGTATTTATTATGCAGGTTTTTATATAGGACTAGGAAAGAAACTTCCAGAACTGTCTTTTTCAGTATCACCACTGAGGGGTACTTGGGATTATCATACTTTCATCCAGATTTTCTGACGTTGAAAAATAATGTTGATAACTTTGATGATTCTTTTCAACCTTAAAAAATTATTTAGCTATTAATCACTGGGGTTTTGAAAATCAATAGGCTTCTTTATTACATGTTTTTGATGTCAAGGTGGAGGCTAATTGACCCTTTGCTTGTGCTTAGCTTAGTCTTGGCTTTCTAGTTTAATAGACAGTGAATAAGTAGAAGATGAGTAAAAGGATGTACCATTCTTGTATCCAATAGAACCCACCAGAACTATCAAACACCTTGTTATTGAGATTGTATACATTTTTTTTTTTTAACTTGAATTGATTATTGTTACTGGACTCAACAGCTGGCATTGCAAAATGCTGAGAGGTTGTAAACTAGTGAGTATTTAGTGTGTTTTATGTAAGGAAAGCATGCTAAAATGTTTTCAGTGCTTTGTGTAGTGTTTTGAATAAGGATGGCCCCATTGGGGGTACCATATTTGAATGCTTAGTCACCAGGGAGTGGAACTGTTTGAAAGGGTCCTAAGGATTAGGAGGTGTGGCCTTGATGGAGCCAGTGTATCACCCTGAGTAGCTTTGATTGAGGTTTCAAAACCACCAGTCCCAGTCTCTCTCTCTCTTCTGTGGATCAGGATGTAGAGCTCTCAGTTACCGCTCCAGTGCCTGCCTGCATGCCACCATGCTCCCTTCCATGGTAATGGACTCACTCCCTGAAACTGTAAGCAAGCCCCCAGTTAGCTGCTTTTTCTTGTAAGAGTTGCCTTGGTCATGGTGTCCCTTCATAGGAATGAATAGTGACTAATACAATTAATATACCTTCTTTAAGGTATTATGCAGTTCTTCCCACTTCAGAATATTAATCAAAACTTTGATTTTAATATTGCTTTTTATTTTATTATATAATGGTAGGAGCTTCAAAAAGTGCCTGTCTAATTTATCTCCTATTGCCTCAATGTGAACGTAAGTTTTTCTTTAGCAGTTTTATGTAACTTGAAATAAAATAAATATGGAACCTGAAATAAAAATTGAAAGAGTTGATAAAAATTGAATTACATGCTTTTATGTAGTTTAAAATTGACGTTGGTGTTAAATGGATATTGATTCCTAATTATTGAAATTATCCTTAAACTAATCACTTACTAAATTGTCTTGCCAGCTATTGAGAGGCCAGGGATTCGGGGAAACGTTCATTGGCTTTCAACAGCTCTTAGTGCTTTATTTGCATGGGATCCAGCAACATTAATTTTAAACAATGTTTTTGTTACCTATATGGGGGGAGGAAATCTAGAACTTCACATTTTCCTTTTCTGAATATCCAACCCTTTTACTAAATCTGAGATCAAAAAGTTTCTATATTATTATTTTGATTTGTATGTGTATGAGTGTTTGTCTACATGTATATCTCTACTGTATACATGTTTGGTGCCCACAAAGGCCAGAAGAGGGTGTTCAATCCTCTGGGATTGGAGTTACAGACAGTTTTGAGCTGCCATGTGGGTTCTGGGACTTGAACCCAGGTCCTCTGAAATAACAGCCAGTGCTCTTAACTGCTGAGCCATCTCCCCAGCCCCTGTCCATTTTGAAAATGTACTTAGGTAACTAGTAATTTGTATATACAATCTAGTAATTTATAATACATAATCCCCCAATTCAACACTCACATCATGCAAGAAAGGTATTTTTGATGTTTGTGGTTAAGGTTTTTGTAAATCAAATTAAATTAAAATCCCATGCAAAGCATGTGGAGCCACCACCCACCTCACTGCCGCAAAAGTACTAGTGCAGTTAATGAGACTGGAAGAGCATTCACTAAAGTCTTCTTACTTAGTAAATTGAAATCAAGATTGATCTAGGCATAATTTGGTTAGTGACTGATGTAAGAGCACATTAGAATTTTAAAAGTGCCTCTCTGAAGGGCTGGAGAGGTGTATCAGAGGTTGAGAGCATGTGTTATACTTGTAAAGGACCTGGGTTGAATTCCCAGCACCCACATGGTGACTCACAGCATCTGTAACTCCAGTTCCAGGGGATCCAACAGGCATACACGTGGTACACATACATGCATGCAAATAAAACATTCATACACATAAAAGTATAAGTAAATCTTAATTTCTTTAAAAAGTGCCTTTCTGAAAACATTGTTTTTTTTAGTATAGTCTGTTATTTTTTCTTTGTAGCATTTAAATTTATGATGACTTAAGTAGTTGAGTGTTTTATAATATATCGTACTATGTTTCTTTTGCAAAATGAAACATCACTAAGTATAAGGAATCAGTATTTTAATGCTTTAAATTCTCTCTGTCTCTCTCTCCCCTTCTCTCTCTGTCTCTTTTGGGGTGAGGGGTTTGAGACAGGGTTTTTCTGTGTAGCCCTTGCTGTCCCGGAACTCACTATGTAGACCAGGCTGGCCTCAAACTCAGAGATCCGCTTACCTCTGCCTCCCAAGCTGGGATTAAAGGAGTGCCCCACCATTGCCCGACTAAGTTGTTTGAACTTTTTCAATTTTACCAGGTTTATGGCGACAAATGACTTGATGACAGAGCTGCAAAAAGACTCCATCAAGCTGGATGACGACAGCGAGAGGAAAGTGGTGAAGATGATTCTGAAGCTGCTAGAAGATAAGAATGGGGAAGTACAGAACTTAGCTGTCAAGTGGTAAGTGGGGTCTGCATGCCCACTCCTGAAAAACTGATGTTCTAGTCTGATGCTCTTTTCTGAAAGTTTCTGTTGGACTGTTTAGGTTACTGTAAATGTTGAGTGGCTGCATGAGATGAATGCAGGATGTTTCATTACAGACTCAACTCATTAGTGTGGACTTCCATGAGATTATTCAACTGTTAGGAAGCATATGTAGAGAAATCCAGAAACAGTGCTTTTCGTGTGACCATTGCCTGTTTTGTTTTGATTTGATTTGATTTTGGTCTGCATCTGAAATTCCCACTCTAGTTGAGGTAAAATTCAAATCCAGAGATTCAGTGAAAAACAAAACTTAAATCTTAGAAAATGACAGCAATAGACTGCATGTGCATGCCTGAAATCACAGGAGGCAGAGGCAGGAGGATCACACATTTAAGACTGCCAAAGGGAGCCGGGCGGTGGTGGCGCACGCCTTTAATCCCAGCACTCGGGAGGCAGAGCCAGGCGGATCTCTGTGAGTTCGAGGCCAGCCTGGGCTATCAAGTGAGTTCCAGGAAAGGCACAAAGCTACACAGAGAAAAAGTTTCAAAAAACCAAAAAAAAAAGACTGCCAAAGGGTTCATTACAAAGCTCCTTTCTCAGAAAAAGGGGGGGGGGTGGCAAGTAAGAGGCAGACAGCGGTTAAAACCAGAGTGAACTTGGTGTGATGCTGTGATCATAAGGACCTACTCGAAATTGCAGAAATTCTGGTTGTTTTTTAGTGGGCTTCTACTGAGCGCTTCTTACTAGTTCGGTTCTTGGCAGTTGCATTTATTCTTAAGAGTGTAGAATTTGAGTTCTCAGTAAACTCTTTTTGAGCCAATTTAAGCCCTGCGTGTAATCCCAGGTACTCAGGAGGCTGAAGCAAGAGGGTCTCCAGACTCAAGGCCTACCTGGCAACTTAGTAAGACCTTGGCTCAGAAAGAGGAAGTGGAATGAGACCTGGAAGAACAGCTCGTGGGTGAGGGTTTGCTTAACATGTGTGATATCTTAGCTTCTTCCTCAGGGCCACAAACAATAAAGAATTATTGAGTCCATTAATTTGAGGGCACTAAATCTTAGAAGCTAATGTGGAAAGGAAGGTAGTTTCATTTGTGAAATTCACTGTCATTGTACACATACGTCATTCAGTATCCGTCCATTTAAAGCTTTGTGCTATTGCTGCCTTACTGGATTTGTACAAAGTTTTCACATGAGTTTTTACCTAGTCATTTCAATTTCTGTCTATAAGAAAAGCCTGTAAAAGGTGAGAAATCATTGGTTGACACAGAATTTTTAGACTTGCAATGCACGTTTACTTAACCCTGAGACCTTTACAAGTTTAAAATAAAACAGGTCTGTAACAAGTGCTGTATCCCTGGTGATTTGGCTCAGCAGGTCCAGGCGCTTGCCGCCAAGCTTGAAGATTTGAATGCAGTCTCCAGTTCCCACAGTTGGTCCCCCATTTTCTCTCATGCACTCTCACACATAGTGGAAGGATATTTTAAGTAGAATAAAATGGACGAATATTTGTACAGGAATCTTTTGATCTTTTTTTGTTCGTTTTGTTTTGTTTTTCAAGATAGGTTTTCTTTGTGTAGCCCTGGCTGTCCTGGAACTCTTCTCTGTAGACCAGGCTGTCCTCAAACCTGGATATCTGCCAGCCTCTGCTGGGATTAAAGGTGTGTGCCACCAAGTCTGTGAATCTTTAGCTCTTTTAATGATCTCTTTTATGTTTTTGCATTTATAATGAAAGAGATTGGGGAGCTAAAGGTGCACCTTGATGGTCGAGTTCTTGCTTAGCATGTGTGAGTTACTAGTTGATCCCTAGCACTATTAAAAGATGGGGAAGAAACTTTTATATTATATTTCTAAAGGACTTAGGATACAAGCAGATATGACTGTTCCAGTTAGCTTTTCTGTTACATCGATAAGTCACTAGCCAAAGGCAACTTAGGAAGGATTTTATTTCATCTTATAGGTTGTAGTCCATCATGGAGCAGAACCAAAAGAGGAACTCAAGGCAGGAGTTTGAGGTAGAAACTAGACAAAAGCTAATTAACTGGCTTTCTCTCAGGGTCACATCCAGCTCCTTTTCCTAGTCAGCCCAGGCCAATCTGCTTAGACAGTCAAGAAAATGCCCCATAGACCTACCCACTGGCTAATCTGATGAACCTTCAGTTGAGGTTACTTCTTTCTTCTGTCAAGTTCAAAA
Organism: Peromyscus maniculatus bairdii; assembly: GCF_049852395.1. Classification (NCBI taxonomy): domain Eukaryota; kingdom Metazoa; phylum Chordata; class Mammalia; order Rodentia; family Cricetidae; genus Peromyscus; species Peromyscus maniculatus. Next base: position 51,410,912 of record NC_134869.1, read on the forward strand.
GATCAGCCATCATTGGCAAGGACAAAGGTCATGATCAGGACTAAATAGTAAGAATCTTTCTGTGTGGTTAGAAGATGTCCAAGTGGAGTGTCCTTCTTTTGATAAAGGTAAAGCTGTGGGGTATTTCCACTGCAAGAAGAAAATGGAAAAAGAAGGCTCAGAATGGAGTCTTCATAACAGGGTAGCAAAACCCCCTTGTCCTTAGGAAACGCAGTGGTAAAGGAGAAGTGACATAAGACAGACGGGGTCATAAAGGAGTCCACGGTTCTGCCAGTAGCACAGGAATTGTTCACTAAACATATGTGTACATCGGTAAATGGTTTCTTGGCTATGCCTATTATTAGACCGAACATTAGCCTCTCACACCCATGCACCTCCTGCAGCTGGTCTTTGTGGTCATTTTAGTATTTGTGATTTCTCACAGCTGTTTATGTACTCTGTTTGTCAAAAAAGCGAAAGGGTTTTCTTTTAATGCTGGTATTTTTTAAAATATTTTATTTTACTTAACAAATACATGTAATAATAAACAAAAACATCTTAGACAAGCCAGGAAACAGAGCCCCAGGAAAAGGCATGAGAATCTGAGACCCACTCATTTACACATTCAGGAGTCCCATAAAAGTACTAAACTGAGCCAGGTGGTGGTGTCGCACGCCATTAATCCCAGCACTCAGGAGTTAGAGCAAGGTGGATCTCTGAGTTCGAGACCAGCCTGATCTACAAAGCAAGATCCAGGACAGGTACCAAAACTACACAGAGAAACCCTGTCTTGAAAAACAAAACAAACAAAAAAAAATTTAAAGATAAAAAATTTTTTTAAAGTGCTCAACTGAAAGCTATAATCTATGTGCAGAAGACCTGGTACAGCCCCGTGCAGGCCCTGTGACTGCCGCTTCAGTCTCTGAGTTCATGAGCTTTACTGGGGTGATTTGGAGAGCCTTGTTCTAGGAGCTGTTTCACATGATGTGTTCTGGCCAGAGTGTGGCTCTTGGCTGGGTTATGGACTTTTCTAGCTTTTAGAATTGGATTCATCTTTATTATCAAGTTGTAGGGTTTTTAAAGTATGTTTTCATATCAATCCATTGACATATTTATTTTGTAATTATCTTCTCATTTGATGACTTGTGGTTAATTTTGATTTTTAAGTTTGATTTAACTTACCAAGTGTTTTTGTAAGTTATTTTGTAGTTATTTTTTCATGTCCTAAGAAATGTTTGATTTAGTTTACAAAGATTTCCTACTGGGTGTAGTTTTCATTTTTATTTTTAGTTCTGTGAACTGTGTGGAACTAACTTTATGAAAAATGTAAGATCAGAGCTGTTCCGCTTCTTCCCAGATGGATGGGTAGCTGTTGCAGCACTGTGCATTGAAAAGATCTTCCTTTCCCCCAGTGGACTGAATTCAGAATTTACCTGACATCTTTGAAAAAGAAAAATCAATGAGTATGAAAGTGTGTGTTTTAGACTTTTGTGCTCTATCGACCCATCTGTCTGTCCTTAACAACACTATTATATTGTCATTGTTCCGGGCTTTTCCACTCTGGTCCTGCTAAGAGTTTAGACCTGATCAGTCTAAATCAAGTGGAGGAGCTATTCTGTCTGCAGAGCAGCATCCCTGCCCGTTTTCATTGTCTGCCAGTATCTCTTCTGCTTTCCAGATGTCAGTGATAGATGTCTACAGATGTTGTCAAATACTTGATGTGTAGTAAGTCCGAAGTAATGTGGCTTACATTGTCTAGCTTGATTTTTTTCCCCCTATCTTGGGACTATATTGTTCTTTAAAAGCCCTTATTTTAATCACTGTCAATTTCTATATTTAAAATGTCAGCATGTTCAGCTGCAGGTGTAATTATGGCAAAGCTGGAGGAATGTTTGAGAAGAACCCACGTACTACTAGTGTTCTGTCTTTCAACTATGAACCACGGCTTCTCATATCTGTTCATTACATTAATTTTTGTTAAATCCTTGGAGCTTTGTACATAACAGTCACTTCAGTGTGAATCTCTCTTTAAGTCCTGGTTATTATTTTTTGGGTATTGGAGATAGATCTTCTCTGGTGTTTGGTTTGAATAATCTATTGACTGAGAGGGATCTTAAGATTTCTGTGATACTGTTTTGCCATTTCTTCTTAGTAACATCGATCTTCTATGCATGCATTTAAAAGTCTATGCTGTTAAAGGGGAAATGACTGAGACTTGTTTAAATGATAAGGAAGCCTTTACTCAAACTGGCCACTTGGTTTTGATAAGTGTGCGATTATTGCAGTAGGGAGAGAGATTGGATTCACCGGTGACTAAAAAGGCCAATTGGGGAGTAGAGCCAGAAAGCAGAGGGGGACATTAGGAGATGGGACATGACACAGGAGGAGACGTGAGTGAGGGGATTCTTAACTTACTGCTTGCCTGTGCATACTTGCCCAGCAAAGATGGAAGCAAAGTCAAGGCCTTTGTTGAAAAGAGGGTTCTGGGGCGCCATCTTTATCAGTGATGGGGCATACACAGTTGTAATTGCTCTAACTAATGCTTGATTGCTTCACAGTACAGGAGTCTGTTCATGTCTTGTAAATGCTGCTGCAGTTGGATCTGGAGAAGTGGCTTTGCTTGTCGTCTGTTTGATTCCCACCCACCCCGCTCCTTTAGGTTGCTTAAGCAGTGGTCCTTGGAGTGGTCCATTACCTGAGGTTCATGCTGTCACTGAATGCTGTTGAGGACTTGTTTCCTCCTTGGATTCTACTGTTTTTATCAGTACACAAGTGATTAACCAGAGACCATGTGACATGTGCTTCCACAACAAATTGAACACAAAACTGTCTATGGAAATTATTTTTTTTAAACCTCAAACATTAAAGAAAAATTTAAAAAATACAAAATAGTACTCTTTACTATTTTTGAGGATATAATTTATTGTATATGTTTGTGGTGTGTGTGTGTGTGTACATATGGAAAGCACTCGACTAGCTGAGCCGTCTCTTCGGCCTCCTTTTCACTCATTTCTTCCCTTATACATTCGGTCTCTTGTAATTTCTGGTCTTAACCTCTCCATTGGAAATGGTGGTCTTTTTTTTTCTTTTTTCTTTCTTCTTGTATATATTGTAACATCCTACCCCCACTAAGTCTCATGACTTTGGTGACCCTTGTATTGATTGGGGTTGCTTACCTAAGTAGGAGCTATTGAAATAGTCTTCTTTCCTAACTATCTCTTCAAACCTACTACCAAAAAAAATCACACTTATAAGTCTGCCAATAAAACTGAATGTGAAAGTTTTAGGAAACTGTAAAATTGTTAGTGCCTTTTTATATTTCATAGTTACATGAGTTTCTTACCTCATAAGCTTGGTAGTAAATCCTCTATTTTAGGGCCCATGCCTTCTTCATCAGGAATCTTGACTAAAAGTGGTTTCCTGATGAATATTCATATACCGAACATGTCTGCTGTGTGCCCCATTGTTTGGGCAGGACACACAGCAAGGACTTTATCCTCGTGGAAGGGCTCACCCAGCAGGAGTAACACACCAGTACCAAACAGAAGATGTGCAGTGTGCTTTGGGAGCGCACAGTAGGACTAGTGGTTTTCAGTGTGCTTTTAAATCCGACAGGAGATTAGAAGAGACTAGAACCGTAACAAGAAAGGCCCTATGTTGACAGTGTAACATTGTACGGAGCCTTTCTTGTAGGTGAATCTTGTTGGGAGCAGCACCTGACTACTAAAGCTTTGTTTGCTTGTTTTTGTGTGCTTGGAGGGTTAGCATGCAGGATGGAAATCATCTTCAGTTTCTTGTAACTCTGTTGGAAATCATTGGGGGAAATTGGAGGCCAACTACAAGGAACCTATCAGTTAGTCCCCCTTCATCCTTAATTATATATCATTTATGATATAGGCATCCATGGTTAAAATTGACAGTTACTAGGCAAGATTTATGTTTCTACTTAGTTTTTCTGTTTATTTTGGTGTTTATCTGGATGTTAAAAGAACTTCTTTCTCTGTTGCAGTCTTGGCCCTTTAGTGAGTAAAGTAAAAGAGTACCAAGTGGAGACGATCGTCGACACCCTCTGCACAAACATGCTTTCTGACAAGGAGCAGCTTCGGGATATTTCCAGTATTGGCCTAAAAACGGTAATTGGAGAACTTCCTCCGGCGTCCAGTGGTAAGCAAGAACGCGTTGTCGTCTTTTCTTTCTATGGAGATTACCCTCCCTCTGCGGTCCAAGGCAGAGAGGGGTGATTGGAAGCTGTATTTCTCTCAAACACAAGTGTAACTTGGGAGTAAATGAGATTTACATATGCCGAGTCAGTTCTGCAGGATAGTTAGGTTGAAGCAGGGTTGTAAGAGTGCTGCATGTTCTGCAGGCGAGAGCACTGTGTGCAGCGCTGCAGTGTGGGAACGAGGATAACCAGAGAGCGAGCGAGCACTGTGTGCAGCTCTGCAGTGTGGGGACGATGATAACCAGAGAGCAAGCGACTGCTCGTTAGTGTGTGGTACCAAGTTTGATTTAGTTTTTCATCAAAGCTTACTGTGTAAAATTTTTAAAAGTTAAGGCATAGCTATGAAATAGTTTTTACTAGTAGCTTTTTATGTTTGAGCCCTTTTCGGTTAATTGATAATTTAATAATCAATGGATTTGGTAATTAGCTATTGGCCTCTGCAAGAATTATCTAGGTAATATGAGTATGTAGTTGGCTTTGATTGCAGTACTGGGGTTTAAATTAGAAGCCTGAAAGCTGTTGTTTCTTCTGCAAATGGGAATTATATGTGGGAAGATTTTAGATTGGTAATCTAGTGTACATTTTGTGACTACTAGTAATTCACTCTACTTGTCCCAATCAGTGCTCTCTGAGCCGCTTCAGTGAGTCTAGACATCGTGCAGTTGAAATTTACAGAGATGAAGTTAGCACCCACAGTTTGTTTTCGTCCTGGCTGTGCAAAGATTAAACCCTTTTGGGCGGCTCTGAATGTGGTTCAGTGGTAAAGCATGCCTACCATGTACGGGCCCTGGGTTCCATCCCTCGCACCACAAGAAGGAAAGCAATTCTTTCCATCTTAAGTGGGTGCTCGTCTGCCAGAGCATACCATGATTGCTTCACCGTCCTTCAGCAGCCAGTAGTCTGTCGGTTCCCAAGGACGCGCCATAGAATTGTCTTACCTGTCTTCATGGTTTTCTCTCTGTCGCATTTGGCTGGTTTTAACAAGATTTCTTTTTGCCCATTGAGATTCTAACTTTCACAGTGAGTTACCTGGTCCCTTTTCCGGGCATTTATCAGTAACACATCACCTACTTTAAAGAGAGGGGGTGGTGTGTGTGTGTGTGTGTGTGCGCGCGCACAATCTCCATTTGGTGTGAAATAACTACATTGGGGCTTAGACCTGATTTTGTGTTTGTTTTTTCCTATATTTTGGTTGTGAGCCTAGCCTTGAACGGCTGAGCCATCTCTCCAGCCGTTTTTGTCTTTTCTTTAAGAAAGTGTTTAAACATCGGAGTACAAACAACAGAACACAAAGGCTGTTGCTAGAAGAAGTTCAAGAACAGAAAACCCTTGATGCATTTCGATCTAGGCATTTGCTGGCCACACGCACTACAGACTTCTAGCCAGCATTCAGTAGTTGCCCGGCAAAATGTGAATGGCGACCCTTTGACAGTTGCTATTTCTTGGTTAGGTCTAATAAGGTTTTTTGTTTTGTTTTGTTTGTAACATTTTCTTGCTTAGCAAAGATCTCTTAGAGTGTCTTGAACAAGTTTAGTCTGTTGGATATTTGGTAAGCAGTGCGGCTATTAGATAGAACGTGTCATATTTGAACTTTTTCTTTCCTCCCCTTACAGGCTCCGCACTAGCTGCTAATGTGTGTAAGAAGATTACTGGACGCCTGACCAGCGCAATAGCAAAGCAGGAAGATGTCTCTGTCCAGCTTGAGGCCTTGGATATTATGGCAGATATGCTGAGCAGGTAAGTGTGCCCACTGTTTATTTGTATTACGTGTGTTAGAAATAGATGAAACTTGGCCTAGATTTCTGTGGTTGGGGGTAAAGGAAATGTAAGCTATTCTTATGTGTCACAGATATTTTGTGATTCTGAAAAATCTCGTTTGTGATTGAACATTTTTTAGCAGCTTATGTTTTATAATTGTGTTCATGTTCAGTAATCTGCTTAAGTGAGGAGATGTTTTAGTGGAAGTCACTAGTCTGCAGTTAAACAATAACCTCTCAGAACCATGTTTCCACTGCATGTTTGTGGGGTGGGAGTTGGATTTCACTCATTGGTGGCTTTCCTACTTGCTGTGGCAGGCAGGCTTTGGAAGAAATAAGCCAAGTCCTAAGAAAATAAACCTTAAAGGGCATTTCAGTCTCAGTGTGTCCTGTTTCTAATAATTATTAGTTCTTCATTATTTGTGACTACTATTTGTAATGAATTTTGTTTAGTATAAAAATAGTTGAGGGTTTTGATACAGAAAATTGTGTGTATATTAACTGTATGTAATAAGGGTATTATTACCCTGTCACACAGAGCATTTATGCTTTTACTCGAGGAGATAAGAAGGGGGATGGCTGAAAGGCCATAGGGAGTCGAGACGAAGCGGGACTGTGTTCAATGAAGCTTTTTATGGAAATCATCATTGAGTTTGAAGACTAGGCGGCACTTGGGTGATTAAATGTGCTAAGGTGTAGAATGCACACATGTCAGAATGTTGAAGCCGAGTTGTTATAATCTGATTTTCCATGATAGGGAGTAAATACAAAGGCAGTAGGAGGTCCTGGATTAGGGTCCTGCTGTGGTGGGTAGAAATCTCCACTTAATTGATAAGCAGTGATAACCCATTGTCCCATGTGATGTGCTCACTGGCACTGTTGGCACATGATGGTATGAATACTGTTGGCTAACTGTGCCTGTTGAGGGATTGGGAAACACAATTTTGGGAGCAAATGATCCAAATAAACTGAGCGTGAGATGGACAGAGAAAAGAGGGAGAAGGATGAAGAGACATCTGGGTTTTTGATGTTGCAAGTACTCAAAAAAACAAGACTAAGTAGATAAACACTTTGAAGTCTTGGAAGGAGGGAAGTGACAAGGTCATTGTGCTTTTTGTTTGGTTTGGTGCTTTGGCAGCCTAGTGGGTGCCACTGGCCTCACTTCCAGGAGTTGGTCTCCGGAGATGGTTAGCGTAGGGTTTTCACTTGCATTAATAGGTGCAGTGAAGGTCAGCTTTTCTTTATTCTGACTTCCACTTTGTCTCAACCTAATTTGTACCCTAAATAGGAACATTGAGTTTAGAGTCTAGATATTAGTTGTGCTCTGGCATGTTGAATTCACTTGTTTTCTTTCTGTTTTTCTTTCTTTCCTTCCTTTTTTTTAAGGCAAGGAGGACTTCTTGTAAATTTCCATCCATCAATTCTGACCTGTCTACTCCCCCAGCTGACGAGTCCTAGACTTGCAGTGAGGAAAAGAACCATTATTGCTCTTGGCCATCTAGTTATGAGCTGTGGGAATATAGTTTTTGTAGACCTTATTGAACACCTGTTGTCAGAGTTGTCCAAAAATGACTCTATGTCAACAACAAGGACCTACATCCAATGTATTGCTGCTATTAGTAGGCAAGCTGGCCATAGAATAGGTAAGACATTTTAAAAATGTTTCAAAGTTGTCTCTTTTCTTCAATTGTCTGTATGTTGTTTGTGCATGATGTATGTGTGACTCAACGTGCATGTGAGATCAGAGAGCAAATCTGGAATCAGTTCTCTCCTTCCATCTGTACACGGGTTTGGGGAATTGAACCTGATCAAGGCTTGTGCAGCAGGTGCCTTACCCTCTGAGCCCTCTCACTGGCTGTCCGTCCCCCAGAAAGTGTTTTTAAATATTTACGTGTGTGGTTTTAAGAAGCAATATGCTTTTCTTAGGTGAATACCTTGAGAAGATAATTCCTTTGGTGGTAAAATTTTGTAATGTAGATGATGATGAATTAAGAGAATACTGCATTCAAGCTTTTGAATCATTTGTGAGAAGGTGAGTTTTTAAGCTCTCTGTATTTTTTTATTAAATCTTTGTATTTAGAAAAGTTTTTCCTTAAGATTGGAATAATTAAGATTAGGTAAATGAAGAGAAATAACAGGATTTCAGATGTATTTTATCTAATTTTTCATTAAGTAGTGATTGATTGCTAATAGAATATTTGTAACAAATGCTATCTTACTATTTACTTTGAAAGTGTGTAACATTGTGAACTTAGAATGCTCAGACAAGGGGAATGCCATGTAATATAGTCTTGTCTGCAGAGTCACAGTGGATTTTCCAAAGAGAAGCACAGAAGATAGCATGTTTTCAACCTTTGTGTGTTAGACTTGACGTACCTGTTTTGCCAATACAGGTACAACAATTTGGAAACACGGACTCTGATTTTCTTTATAAATCTTAATAAAAATTGTGTGAAGGCAGTATTAGCTGAACATTTGCCTTTGGCTAATAGAGTCTGTTTGGATGGGGTCTTGATCCTAACTGCTTTTGGTCTGGACTTTGCCCTTTTACCTCATGATTTAGGGAGCACCTTTATAGTTAATGCCAATTTAAAATATTTTATCATTACTGGTATAATGTGCATGGGTGTTTGGGTTGCATGCATGCCTATACCATGTGTGTGGTAGATACTCATGGAAGCCACAAGAAAGTATCAGGTCCCCAGGAACTATAGGCAGGAGTGAGCCTCCAGCCTCCATGTCACATTTTGAAAATTGGGAATGTTTAGATTCATTTTATTAAGAACCACAAATTGCTCCTTTAATTTTGACTCTATGGGCCTATGTGTATTTTTATTGATAATTAGCATCAGTGAGACAAAACCATGCTAAATGAATGTTCACTAACCATTTTACAAGTGCTAATGACTTAAAGATCTCAGTACTACTGCTCCCACTTGAACCATGTAGTTACTTGTGTGGGGACACACATCCTAAAACTAAATATCATTTGAAAGGGAAATATCTTGTGACACCATGGGACAAAAATTTAAGTGGTCAGAAACCACTTTGGTGTTATTGCTAATAACTGAAGCAAGAAGAAAAGTCTAGTTTTTTGTGTGTTTCAAAGCAGCTCTTGTCTTTATATTTAGATGCCCTAAGGAAGTTTATCCTCATGTTTCTACCATTATAAACATTTGTCTAAAGTATCTTACCTATGATCCAAATTACAATTATGATGATGAAGATGAAGATGAAAATGCTATGGATGCTGATGGTGGAGATGATGACGATCAAGGTATCTCAAGTTATAGAGATGCAATCTAGCTGTTACTTCATAGAAGAAGCCAGGGTTAGAGGTGGAAAGATGACGCATAACTGCAGATTGTACCATAGTTTTGTTTCTTAGAATAGTGCTTTTTTTCTCATGCTCAAGCCTGCAGTCTTAAGCAGAGTGGTGGATAACAACTCTTTTCTTTATATACCCAGTCCAGTGTCTATACTTTTTTTTACAAAGCGTTTGTGCAAGATGAGTCATTGTGTTTAAAAAATGAATCGAAATACATACATATTCAGGGTAGTTTGGTTGGTATTCAAAAATGCTAACTATTATTTAAGACCCTGTTTAATGTTTATGAATAATGTAAACATTTCTGTGACTTAAGTACATGGGTTAGTAGGTTTTCTGTCATGCTTAGTTTTTAGTTTGATTGTGTGAATTTATGCGATAACTTTTTATATAAAATCTTTCTTATATAAAATCTGTGGTTTAACCCATCTAGTCCTCTAGCAGGTACTGCCCCATTTTCTCTCTACAGCAGCTTTCTTCCCTCACACAAGTGCTATTCAGTCCATTTTTTCCTCATCTGTCTTGAATGCATTTCCAGTAATGGGCAAGATTATAAATGCTTGAAAATGTTTATTACACTCTCTTATTTAGCATCCAGGGACCAAGATATCACACTTCTGTCTGTCTTCTGTTCTGGTTCTTACTCATCTCTAACCACTAAATAAGGATATGCCTGGGCTAAATCTTTGAACTTAGCTGTAATACTCTTAATTTTCCTTTGGGTCTCACCTAAGTCTTCTGAATTTAGTATCTATTAATTAGCTCAGCTCTATACCTTTCCTGTAAATCTGGGTTCATACATGATTGTTTAATTGATGTTACTGATTGCTTAACTAAAATATCCATACCCTTTCTCCAACCCCTGCTTCTTCTTTAGTCTCTTCCATCTTAGACTAACTCCTTCATCCCTCACACCCCAGAACTTTCTCTCACTTGGCATAACTTTATACCCCTTCAGCGTTTTTACTTTAGCACACTTAATCATTTTCATGCATATTGTAATTGATTATCATCCACCTATTAGAATGTAAACTTCCTGAAGACTAGCAAATGTAACCTGGATTGCTGTGCTTTCAGTGTAGTGTCTAGGATAATGCTAGACCCATAGTGGTCACTTGGTGAATGTGTTATATTAACAAAGAGAAACCTTAGGAATTCAGTGTATGTTACAGGTTTTGATTTGGTGTTTATCATGCTAAATAACCCAAGTCCTTCAGCTGCTTTAAAATTAGAAATATTACTCAACCATGGTGTTGCAATTTCGGTGATTAAGACATTTGTTAATTTTCTATTAAACGTTTCTAGGATGCAGTTTTCATGATGTGTTGACGAAAGAAAGAATTTGGTTTATTTTCTTGTTAAATTAAGTCTTATCTTGGTGCTACCTTGTAATTTTTAAGTAGGTATTGTTAAATGAATGTGATGCCTTGTATTTTAGCAGTATTTGGTTCAATTTTCTTATGAAAGATAGATGTCCAGCAGTGTCTTCAGGCGAATTGTTCAAAAGTTGAAAACATGTCTTTGTTCTGATAGCACACAAGAGGCTCAGTGAAAAGCTATGTACAAAACCAGTAACAGGATTCTTCTTGCTGAAAGTTATTCATAACTGTTTTGTTTTGTTTTTTACTACATCTGTAGCCAAATCTGTTTCATAGTTCATCTTATAAATGTCCATTGTTTTTTTGTTTCTCCTATTGAGTCTTTAATTTGGTTCAAAGACTGAGAAATTTCTGAGTTTCTAAGCATTCACTTGTATTGATGAAAAGGTTGTAAGCCACTGTTTGTCACCTTCGTAAGAAGACAGTGCTTAGCAGATTGAAACAGGCATGGTTGTTTAAAGCCACCTTTTGCTGTAGATGTTCAAGCTAGATGAGCTAATTGTCTTCCTTGCAATAGCAGTTCACGTTCTGTATTAGATTATGTATTTCTCTACCATTAATAGCCTGTTCAACATTAAAACTTCCCTTTAGGGAGTGATGATGAATACAGTGATGATGATGACATGAGCTGGAAAGTGAGACGCGCAGCTGCTAAGTGCCTGGATGCCGTAGTTAGCACAAGGCACGAAATGCTTCCAGAGTTCTACAAGACCGTCTCTCCTGCACTGATATCCAGATTTAAAGAGCGCGAAGAGAATGTAAAGGCAGATGTTTTTCATGCGTACCTTTCTCTTTTGAAGCAAACTCGTCCTGTGCAGAGTTGGCTGTGTGACCCTGATGCAATGGAACAGGGAGAAACACCCTTAACAATGCTTCAGAGTCAGGTCAGTAAGTGTGTGCTCTGAAAGTCATTGACAGTGGTGCTTTACAGTTGTTCTTAAGGGAAACGGGAATGCCGAGATGACTTAGAGAAGGACAAAGGTAATGGGTGCTCAGTGACTTGTAAACCATTGATTGTAACTTAAATATACCCTAAGATTCAGGAAATTATCTGTGATATTAGTGGAGAAATCAAAGCTGTGGGATCATATAGCCAGCTTCACTCATAATTTGTGTGATCTTAGACAAGTTAGTCATTTTTATTAAGCCTTGCTTTTAATCCTTTGTAAGTCCCTAGGGTTCTGATGGATGAAATTACCAGTGTATTTTAGTGTCTGGTTCACTACATAGTAATTGGTTTCCCTAAGGCCCTGAACATGAAGTCACCATCACTCCCATTTACTGAATGTTTGTTCATACTAGGCGTTCTCCTGTCTATATGTAATTGCTGTCGCAGCTGTAGGCATTTTTGTGGTTTTGCTTTGTTTCTGAGTTGGGCCCAAGCTGACCCGCACTCTTGGGAGTCCTTTTGCCTCTGCCCCAAGTGCTAAGATGACAGGCATCATCCGCCATGCCTTGTAGTTCCATCTGTATTTTAGAGAGATCTGTCTGCCTGCCTCTGCCTCCCAAGTGCTGGGATTAAAGGTGTGTGCCAGCGCCGTCTGGCTGTCTGCCTTATTTTTAAATAATGCAAATACATTTTGAGCTGAGCTTGTTAATACAAGTGAATGGAGATTAATTAAAATAGATGAAGGATGAATAGATGGATGGATAATCGATAAGTAGACAGACAGATAGCATAGAGAAATTGTTTAGTAGAACCATGAATTCTCAGGAATTCTGAGAATCTCTATTGCCTTTATTTCTGAGATCATTTTTATATATGAGATTTGTCTGTGTAAGGGAGAGGGTGTTTTAATCTCTTTTGGGGGGAGATCCCTGTCTTGCATCCATGACTTGTCAGTCAAGACTACACTGAAGTTCACTAAACATTAGAAAGTTTAGATCAGATGTCTCTGAAGTTTACCCCTGCTCCTTGTACCCTTGAGGTGCAATGTCTTTTTTTTTTTTTTTTTTTTTTTTTTGGTTTTTCGAGACAGGCTTTCTCTGTGTAGCTTTGAGCCTTTTCCTGGAACTCACTTGGTAGCCCAGGCTGGCTTCGAACTCACAGAGATCCGCCTGGCTCTGCCTCCCGAGTGCTGGGATTAAAGGCGTGTGCCACCACCGCCCGGCTACAATGTCTTTTATTGTAATAGCAAACTAAAAAAGAGAGAAAACACCAATTTGATGGGTAGTTTTCCATAATTTCCTTGCTGGTATTTTTCTATTTACAAATTGTATGCTTAAATCTTTGGTTGGAAGTGATTGAAGTCATTGAAGACTTGTTGCTTGTTAGGAAGCTTTTCTCCAGTTCATTGATGCTATCGAGCAGATATAGTTATAATACAGTATGTACAGTGCATGAATACGTTTAAACTTGGTTCCTATATAATAGTGTCTGCCTTCGCAGTATTGGAGAGCTGAACTGGAAATGTGACAAACAAGATTCTTTGTCCTGTAAGTCATATTAAGTATATGGAGGAAGTACCTTTGGCTCAACTGGCTGATGATATTGTGACAATTGCAGGTTCCCAACATCGTTAAAGCTCTGCACAAACAGATGAAAGAAAAAAGTGTCAAGACCCGACAGTGTTGTTTTAACATGTTAACTGAACTGGTGAATGTATTACCTGGGGCACTAACACAGCACATTCCTGTGCTTGTACCAGGTATGTAGGGGACAGTCTCTTGGGGGTACTTCTTAAGCACTTTTTATTTTTGCACTTACATAAGCTTGAAGGATTGTTTTTGCTTAAAAGGGAAGTTTGTGACAATGTGGACCTACAACATTTTAATTGTGACCATTTGAGCATATGAAGTTATCCCCCTGTAAGTAAAGGGGGGTTAGTATTTTCTATACAGAGATTGTAAAGCACCTGCCGTTGTAGAGGTTGTATGCAGATGAAAATTGTAACACTCTTTCAGGGGCTGATTTTTCCTTATTTGAGAACTGCATGGAAGTGATGAGATGCTTTTGTTGGCTTTTCAGGAATCATTTTCTCACTGAATGATAAGTCCAGCTCATCGAATCTGAAGATTGATGCGCTGTCGTGCCTCTACGTAATCCTCTGTAACCACTCCCCTCAAGTGTTCCACCCTCACGTGCAGGCGTTGGTCCCCCCGGTGGTGGCTTGTGTTGGAGACCCATTTTACAAGATCACCTCAGAAGCCCTTCTCGTCACTCAGCAGCTTGTCAAAGTGATCCGCCCCTTAGATCAGCCTTCCTCCTTTGATGCAACCCCTTACATCAAAGATCTGTTTACCTGTACAATTAAGCGGTTAAAAGCAGCTGACATTGACCAGGAAGTCAAGGAAAGGGCTATCTCCTGTATGGGACAAATTATTTGCAACCTTGGAGACAACTTGGGGCCTGACTTATCCAATACACTTCAGATCTTCTTGGAGAGACTCAAGAATGAAATTACCCGGCTAACTACAGTGAAAGCGTTGACACTGATTGCCGGGTCACCTCTGAAGATAGACTTGAGGCCTGTCCTGGGAGAAGGAGTGCCCATCCTTGCCTCATTTCTCAGGAAAAACCAGAGAGCTTTGAAACTGGGGACCCTTTCGGCCCTGGATATTCTAATTAAGAACTATAGTGACAGCTTGACGAGCGCCATGATTGACGCGGTCCTAGACGAGCTCCCTCCTCTCATCAGCGAAAGTGATATGCATGTTTCGCAGATGGCTATCAGCTTTCTGACCACCCTGGCAAAAGTCTATCCCTCTTCCCTTTCAAAGATAAGTGGATCCATACTCAATGAACTGATCGGACTTGTGAGATCGCCTCTACTGCAGGGCGGCGCTCTTAGTGCCATGCTAGACTTTTTCCAAGCCCTGGTTGTCACCGGAACGAACAACCTAGGCTACATGGATTTGTTGCGCATGCTGACTGGTCCAGTTTACTCCCAGAGCACAGCTCTGACTCATAAGCAGTCTTACTATTCCATTGCCAAATGTGTAGCTGCCCTTACCCGAGCATGCCCTAAAGAGGGACCTGCTGTAGTCGGTCAGTTTATTCAGGATGTCAAGAATTCAAGGTCGACAGATTCCATTCGTCTCTTAGCACTCCTTTCTCTTGGAGAAGTTGGACATCATATTGACTTAAGTGGGCAGTTGGAATTGAAATCTGTAATTTTAGAGGCTTTCTCATCTCCTAGTGAAGAAGTGAAATCAGCTGCATCCTACGCATTAGGCAGCATTAGTGTAGGCAACCTTCCTGAGTATCTGCCATTTGTACTACAAGAAATAACCAGTCAGCCCAAGAGGCAATACCTTCTGCTTCATTCCTTGAAAGAGATCATTAGCTCTGCATCCGTGGCAGGCCTTAAGCCGTATGTCGAGAACATCTGGGCCTTGCTGCTAAAGCACTGTGAGTGTGCAGAGGAAGGCACCAGAAACGTTGTCGCTGAATGTCTAGGGAAGCTCACTCTTATAGATCCTGAAACGCTCCTTCCTCGGCTTAAAGGGTATTTGATATCAGGTGGGTATCTAGGGGTGTCCAGATGTCCTTACCTCTAAGTTTGTTGACTCATTTGCCTTGAAAGATGCCCATTGAGGAACTAAAACCATCTGCTTTTTTATTTTAGTGTGTTAAAGTCACGTATGTGATGTATGTATGCCATGTGTTGTAATGTGAAGTGATATTCAAGGGACTGTTTCTGAGAAGGATAAAGCCTGATTGGGTAGTTCTTAAGTAGTGTGATCTAGTTCTTTATGCTGACTACATTTTATTGTTATTTTTTGGATTAAAATACAGAGAAGACAGGTCTTGAATTTAAAAAGAAGTCCTTGGTAGTACTTACTATATTAAAATTGCAGAAATTATTGAATTTAAATGCAAGAAATAAAGAAGATTTTTGATTTATCATTGTTTACTGGTTAGAATAAATAGGCGATAATGCTGTTCATTCTTAAAATTTTGTTTTTGTTTTGGTTTTGGTTTGGTTTGGTTTTTCGAGACAGGGTTTCTCTGCGTAGCTTTGCGCCTTTCCTGGAGCTCACTTGGTAGCCCAGGCTGGCCTCAAACTCACAGAGATCCTCCTGGCTCTGCCTCCCGAGTGCTGGGATTAAGGCGTGTGCCACCACCGCCCGGCTAAAATGTTGTTTAGTTTAACAATTTGATAAACTGTTTACAGACTGAACCAGTCCCTTCATAGATTTAACCAGCCCCTTTGGTAAGGGCTCGGTCCCTCGTTGCTGGTTCCCTGGATTCCTCCTTCATAGAAGACAAGCTTTCTTGTAAAATCTAGTAAGATTGTTTCTTTAAGATAAGAAAACTCCTGATTTAGTATCCCAAGAGCTAGAAGACAGTCTTTAGGGACAATGATGAGTTTTACGAAGTTTGTGATACGGTTTTAAAATGTCATTCATGAACATTAGTGGAATGCATACCCAATAGACTTGCATTTTGTTTTTAATTAGGGTCTTCATATGCCCGAAGCTCAGTGGTTACAGCTGTGAAGTTTACTATTTCTGATCATCCTCAGCCCATTGATCCCCTACTAAAGAACTGCATAGGTGAGTGGGAAAGTACAGTTTTGTCATGGTACTGTTACTTCAGTAACTAAGACCAGCACTGTGAACCTTCTTATTACTGAGGAGGTAAAATGCACCAAGGTAATTGTTCCATTACAAAGATCATTCATAAGGTATGGTTTTACAGGTTGAGCAGTTAAATTTATATAGGCATTTCTTTATCAAAAAGAACTACCGCATGATTTGCTCAGCATGGAGGTGGCTAAATATGGCCGCATGTCTTCATAGTTATCCTCCTTGGTCATCCTATTCTTTGGTGATGACCTAATAAAATAGTCTTAATGAATAAAGCACATCAATGTTGAATCTAGCTGACCAGTTAGAAGTTTCCTCCAATAGAAAGGAATCTTACCGGAGTTGTTAGAGCGTCCATTTTTGATGGAACCCTCCATTGCTTGGAACCCTCCAGCTCTGAGAGGCTCCGTGGGGCAGTTCCACATAAGGTGAAGAGAACCTAAGAACAAAAGAAGAGGCGCTCATTTTCAGAAGTGTTGAGAGGAAGCCCAGGAGAAACAGAGCTGTTGCTGGTTTTGTTAAGACAGGAGTTGCTTCTGGAAGTAGACTTGGACAGCTTTGCTCTTTTCTTGTCTTCCGTCAGTTATCCTGATGCTAATAGCAATCCAAATCCCTCGGGGTGCGGTCTGCTGTTTTCTTAAGGACAGGGGATGGGGATGGGGCACGAGGGAGGAGACAGGGATATGGCTAAGCAGGATCTTCGTGTGCAGGAAAGGGGGTCAGGGTGGTGAACACTTTGAACTGCATACAGGGGCCTCCAGTTAGTTCAGAGTTAGATCAGATACAGATACAAATAGTTTAGGGGGGGACGTCTATTCCCTTCTTGTTGTCACAGACACATATTCAGATGTTTGTGTTGTGAAAGATAGGACTCGGTGGGGGGAGGGGGACCTGCTAGAAGATTCCAGTGTCTCAGCATTTATTTTAACAATATGCAGTGCCTGTAGTCTGTGGTTCCCCCTCATTTTATCAGTTTGCTCTACTTGAAATTGATAATCCAGTTTCGAGTCATTTGAATTCATTTCCCTATTCTGAAAGATTGGTGATGATAGAGTTGGGATTATCTAGAGGAAATTACTCCCTGTTCAGTCCCTGTCTGCCAGACACTGCTCAACAGGATGCATGCTTTTCCTCCTCTCGGTGACCCTGAAAGCATTGCTTGACTGGGAAATAAGGCTCTTGACTGGAAGTACCTGCCCAAAGCTTCGCAGTTAATAGGGGAAATGACCTGAAGCGCATGTGTGGGCGGGATCCTAAGGATTTACATTGTAATTTCTTTCTGCACGTTTTTCATCATAGCAGACTTTAAATCTGTTTCTAAGGAGCGGCGTGTTTGGCATTTGTCCTGTTAGGTTTTGGTTTCCTCACGGTGCTCCTGTGCTCTTAGTAGTTCCTGTGTTTCTCCCTGAAGACACAGAAAACATTAGGACGTGCAGTTGATTTCCTGTCCTTTGAATTGTATTGCTGCTGAGTCTATAGTGAGCTTAGCTTCTTTTTTTATTAAGGATTTTATTCATTTTACATACCAATCACAGATCCCCCTCTCCTCCCTCCTCCCACCCTTTCCGCCTTCCCTCCCTAGCCCACCCCCATCCCCTCCTCCAACAAGGTAAGGTCTCCCATGGGGAGTCAGCAGAGCCTGGTACAGTCAGTAGAGGCAGGTCCAGGCCCCCTCCCCCTACATCATCGTTAATGGCCTCCAAAAAGCCAGCTTATGCACCAAGGAGCTTCGTTTCTTGCTGCGTGTAGTGAAGTGTAAGGAGTTCTCAGGTGTATGTTTGTTGGTTACTGGCTCCATTGCTTCTGAGCAACTCATCTGTTTATAAAGAGTAGTGAGTGGGGAACTTTAGGGACTGCTCTATATGCCCTCTGCATTTTATGTGCCAAGAGTGCGTTATCAATGAAAAATGTACACACATTTGTTAACAGTGCTTTGTCTCCATACTGCTGAAATAATCTTGTATCTGGTTCTCTGACTTGCATTGAAGAAATAGCAGTGAGACCCATAATCACTAAGTCAATTTAGAAAAAATGCTGTGTGGCTTGTGTTCTAAGCTTACCACAAGTATGTTGTTTCTTTTACATTTTTCAGGTGATTTTCTAAAAACTTTGGAAGACCCAGATTTGAACGTAAGAAGAGTAGCCTTGGTCACATTCAATTCTGCAGCCCACAACAAGCCATCGCTGATACGGGATCTTCTGGACTCTGTTCTCCCGCATCTTTACAATGAGACAAAAGTTAGGAAGGAGCTTATACGAGAGGTAAGTGAGTTAGGTCACATCAGTTACCTTGTACTTCTCTGTAGTTGTCACGTGCTCGCATGTTCCTTCTTGTTGTAACAGGTAGAAATGGGTCCTTTCAAACACACGGTGGATGACGGTCTGGACATCAGAAAAGCCGCTTTTGAGTGCATGTATACACTTCTCGACAGCTGTCTTGATAGACTGGACATCTTTGAGTTTCTAAATCACGTTGAAGATGGGTTGAAGGACCATTATGATATTAAGGTGAGGCGTCTGTGAGTGTCTGTAGAACGGCTTAATAGACTTGATATTAAGGTGAGGTGTCTGTGAGTGTCTGTAGAACAGTTTAATAGACTTGATATTAAGGTGAGGCGTCTGTGAGCGTCTGTAGAATGGCTTAATAGACTTGATATTAAGGTGAGGTGTCTGTGAGTGTCTGTAGAACGGTTTAATAGACGTGGGTACAACAGCATTTATGCTTGTAATTTACCTAGGGGTATGTAAGTAAGGAAAATTAAGCCCTCTACCAAGATTTTTAGTAAGGACCTTATAAACTGTATGTGCAGAAGATGTAGAAAGACATTGTGCCATCAGTTAATTTACAAGAAAAATCCAAAACCTTTTTTTACTAAAGAAGGAAGAGAAGTGGACCCCAAATGTTTGAGAAATATATTTCCGGCCCCCTTAATGAATAGTGCTTACCCATATTCTTTGCCTCCATCCAGACACATTTTACTGCTGAGAGTACAACTGACGTTTCAGGCCTGTCCTAATGAGAAACTAGCGACAGCTTTCTTTTCTTTCCCAGCGGTGTCTTGATGAAGTGTCTTGGGCTCTGTTTCAGGCTGGGCTGACTGTCTTATTCAGACCCGGCAGTTGCAGAGCCTTAGAAGGAGTCACATTGCTTCTTAGGTTTAGAGCATGGATTTCGCTTCTGTGTCTTACTTTCCTATTTCTCTTTCAATATGTCAGTAAATGAGTGATTTAAAAGACAATCAAGTAAATGAATCGTATCCTTTTCATGATACTCTTTAACAGGGCCTTTGGCCTGCTGAGCTTGAGCCATGCAAGGTACCAGAATTCCAGCTTTCACGATGCAGTCATAGGCATTCATAGTCCAAGGGAGAAAGAATGTTTTAGTAGAGATTTTCCAGGTTTTGTATGGACTCCCTTGAAGAACATCTGCCCTCCCGAACTCCACTGAGAAAGTGGAAATGTCTATAGTTTTGCTTTCGTTGAGCACATTTCTAATCCAGTGAATTTTAGTTTACATTGCGTGACTTTTTCAGAAGTCCGAGTCCCCTCCCTGCTGACAGGTGACATAACTCTGTCACTCTGTGGGGCTGAGGAATGGGTGTTCTAATGCGTCCGCCCAGGTGATTCTGCTGTGCAGTCCCAACTGAAAAACAGTTTTTAGTTTTGTATTGTAGGACCCACATGGAAGCCGATGTTTCCCTAGCATTCACCTTAGTAAGATTTGCAATGACCTGATTTGAGTGGCAGATTAAATTACGATGATGCTCTAATTTGCATACTAATCATTTTTCTATTTAAAAGGTGTCAGAATGTGGATTTTTGTCAGGAAAACATTGTATCTTTTTTCTTCCTTATAGATGCTAACATTTTTAATGTTGGTGCGACTGTCTACCCTTTGTCCAAGTGCAGTACTGCAAAGGCTGGACCGGCTTGTCGAGCCACTGCGCGCTACGTGTACAACCAAGGTAATTGTGGCAGGCAGCGCCTTAGGCTACGCTGGGCATAGGAAATTCTTAATTAGTATGTGCAGGTTACATGGGATGTGTGGGGGTGTGTATTCTGAGGCTGAATCTTGTGTTTTAGGTAGGCTGGTTTTCAACTCTCCAACTTGTCTGAGCCTCCTAAATGCTGAGATTGCAATTTCACCAGTAGGCATTTGCCACCATGCCAAGAAAAGGGACTTTTGTTACTGTTTCGTTTCATAAAATTAGTTGAATAGCAAACAAAAAAAGCTAAGCAGTGGTGGCGCACACCTTTAATCCCAGCACTCCCCATGCAGAGGCAGCATCTCTGTGAGTTCAAGGCCAGCCTGGTCAACACCCAGGGCTACACAGAAACCCTGTCTTGGGGGGAAGAAAAAAAAGAGAGAGAGAAAAAGGGAAAAGATAAAAACTTTTCTCTTTCTGATACTTTACAAACTCTAGATTCCTACCTTATTATTTTCTCTGACTTTTGAAATTTAATTTTGTTCTCTTTCTGGTTCATGGAACACTTTGAGGAGCATTGGTGTGTCTTCAAGGTCTGGTAGAATTCAGAAGTTCATCTCTTCATTCTAGGGGTTGTCTTTTTTGGGAAAAATCCCATTGCATTTTAGTTTGCTTTCTATTGATGTGATACAGACCATGACCAAAAGCAGCTTGGGGAGGAGAGGGTTTATTTCCTGTTACAGCTTCTAGACCGCCATGAAGGAATTTAGGACAGGAAGTCAAGGCAGAAATTGATGCAGAGGCCAAGGAGGAGCACTGCTTACTGCTTGCCTCTCCTGACTTGTTCAGTTTGCTTTCTTATTCACTCCAGTACCCCTCTGCCCAGGGGCAGCATCACTTACAGTGGCCTGCTGGGCCCTTCCACATTAGTCTGTTAAGAAAATGCCCCCACAGACTTACCTATAGATAGTACAGTCTGATGGGGACATTACTCAGTTGACATTCTCTGTTCTCAAAATTCTAACTTGTATCAGGTTGACAAAAAACTAACCATAAATAACCACCACAGTTCTATAAATCTTCTTGGTTTTGTTTTGTTTTGTTTTTTTGAGGCTGAATTTCTCATGTAACCTTGGCTGCCCTGGAACTCTGTAGATCAGGCTGGCCTTGAACTCAGAGTTCTGCCTGCCTCTGCCTCAGTGTCAGGATTAAAGGTGTGTGCCACCACTGCCTGGCTCGGTTCAGTTTTATAGCTCAAATAGATCTAGAAATTTATTCAGTTCTTAGAATTTTCCATTGATTTGCATCTACTTTGTCACGGTCTTCCCTAATGGTCTTCTTGGATTTCAGTGGTGTCTGTCGTAATATTTCTTATTCTGTCTCAAGGCTAATTAATTTGCCTCTTACTTCTTCCTCTTGAAGAAAATGGCTTGTCAGTTTTGTTTATCTTTTCAAAAGACCAACTCTGTTTCATTAATTTCTTGTGTTACTAGGAATCTCTTGATTTCTGCCTCACTGATTTCAGCTCTGATTTTTATTGTTTCTTTCTTTCTGCTTTTTGGGTTTTGTTTATTATTATTTTTCTAAATCTTTTCTAAATTTGGATGTTTGAGGTAGAATCTCACTCTTGAGCACAAACTGGCCTGAAACTTGTATAGCCCAGGTTGGCCTCAATCTCTTGATTACTGGAGTACATCATTAGCTTACTGGACATTTCTGATTTTTTTTTCATTGTAGGTACTCATAGCTATAAACTTGTATCTTATACTGGACTCACCTCTATACCACATATCCTGGTAAAGTGCTGTTGTACAGAGGGTGGAACCCTTGTTAACTCAGAGCAGGGTTCACTCTGCTGTCAGAACCAGATAAAGACAGCAGAAGTAAAACTGGACAGTTTCCTCAATGGTCTTAGAGCCAGAGACCCTCATGTGCTCAGGAGAATTGAGCAGCACATTAAAGAGATGAAGGTGTTGATTACAGGCTGTAAGATGAGGTAATGTACACGACTAGTGAGTGTAGTGTGTGATATATACAGCACGTAGATAAAAGGAAAGGACTCAAGGAGACGCAGGAGACGTCCTTATACAAGTAAGCATCCCTTTGTGATGACAGTCCTGTGGAACTGGAAACCAGAGGGTCGTTCTGCCATGTAATAAAGGCAGTGTGCACAAATTGATAGCCAGCATTACACTTGAGAAAAACTTAAAGCATTCCCTCTTAAATAAAAGACAAGGTTGTCCACACTTAACATTCTTACTCTGTAGTTCCTCAAATCTTAGAGTGATAAGGCAAGAGAAGGGTGAAACAGAAACAGAAAAGGTAATTAATTACCTTATCCCTGCTTCAGGATAGTGTGGCCTTATACTTAAAAGATCTAGACTCTTAGCAAAGTCCAGAGACGCAGTAGTGAGTGGCTTTTCTATGAACCAGTACAAACCGCAGAGAAACCATGTCAACAAATACAAAACCATCACTAGCCAAAGTCATTCTGAGCAAAAATGTCAACATTGGAAGCATCCCAGCATGCTACTTACATGTATATATATGCAGATCCATAGTAGCAAACGCAGTGTGATA
The DNA here is from genome assembly GCF_049852395.1 of Peromyscus maniculatus bairdii. Lineage (NCBI taxonomy): Eukaryota > Metazoa > Chordata > Mammalia > Rodentia > Cricetidae > Peromyscus > Peromyscus maniculatus. Next base: position 51,433,615 of record NC_134869.1, read on the forward strand.
TTGGCACGGAATCAGACACAGAGATAAAGGGACTGAAACAGAATACTCAGGAGTGAGCCTACATAGCTATGGCCATCTGGGTTTTACTTTATTTTTATTTGTTTTCGATTGTTTTTAATAATTTGTCCCCCTCCCCCTACTTTTTCATCTGATTGATGACAAGATTGGAGGAAAAAAAACAGCCCTCTAAAGCTGATCCTGGGAAACTGGACATCCTGGGATGGAGACCTCCCTCTCTTGTTTGGTTAGGTTAGGGGTTTTTTTTGTTTGTTTTTGTTTTTCCTTTGGTTGGTTGGTTGGGGTTTTTTTGTTTGTTTGTTTGTTTTGGAGACCGGGTTTCTCTGTGTAACAACTCTGGCTGTCCTGGAATTTGCTCTGTAAACCAGACTGTGATCAAACTCACAGAGATCCACCTGCCTCTGCCTCCTGGAGTGCTGGGATTAAAGGTGTGTGCCATTACTGCCCAGCAGATCCTTTCCTCTTACTCTGTACAGAGATCAACAACTCAGTATGATCAAAGGAGAAAACCTTTACCAGCTGTTCATGTGATGTGGGCTTGGTACCCAGAATATAAACAGACTAACAGACAGATAATTTAGTATATAAATGAGTAATGAAGGGGTTGGGGATTTAGCTCAGTGGTAGAGCGCTTGCCTAGCAAGTGCAGGGCTCTGGGTTTGGTCCTCAGCTGGGGTGGGTGGGTAATGAATTGGACAGGTACTTTGCAGGTGAAGTTGTACAAGTGATCAATATGTAATGAAAGAACGTCATTAAGGAAATACAAATCAAAAGATTTCCATCTCACGTTCTCAAGAAAACAAAACATTAAGAAACATGCTAGTAAGGATGCAAGGAAAAGGGAATTGGAGTAGTGTTGATAGGCACATAAATGATTTCAGCCACTGGAAATCAGTATGGCTGATTCTAAAAAACAGGAAAGTAGCATGAACTACCATGACATACAGTCAAATACTTGCATACCATGTTTATTGTAACACTTTTTACAGTAGCTAACTATGGAATCAATCTAGGTGCTCATGAGATGAGTGGATTTCTATTTATTCATTTATTTAGATTTTTCAAGACAGGGTTTCTCTGTGTAGCTTTGGAGCCTGTCCTGGAACTCACTCTGTAGCCCAGGCTGGCCTCAAACTCACAGAGACTGTGCCTCCCGAGTGCTGGGATTAAAGGCGTGCACCACCACCACCCAGCATGAATGGATTTTTAAAGTGTGATACATAGTATGTGTGTGTATATATACACACACACACACACACACACACACACACACACACACACACAAATACAAGCAAACATATAATACAGAATAGCAGTAAGAAAATGAAATTATATCATTTCCAGGGAAATGTGTAGATTTAAGATAATCGTGGTAAGCAAAATAAGCCAGAGTCAAACAAATGTGTTTTTTCCCCTTCATATGTGAATTTAGGCAAAACAAACAAAAACCCATAAAAATTTTTTAAAGAAATGAAAGTAAAAAGTGGACTGAAGTATGATCAGTATGGGATAAGATACAATTAGGCTTCAAAAAATGAAGACTCTAGTTCTTCCTAGAGAGGGGCATAGCTGACACATATGAGGGGTGCTTGAAATGAATCTTGGAGAGTGAGGACTTGGAACCGTGAAGATGAGACAGGTTTGGTTGTGTTTTAGTCCAGGTAATTCTAAACAAAGGCATGCATGGAAACATTACTGGATGATTCGGTCTTTTTGTGATAGGGTTGTGTGACATACTCCTTCCTAGGTGAGAGCTGGCGCCTCAGGAAGAGGGTTGGTGCACACTGCACTTGCAGAGCAGTGTGTCTTCTGACCTGGGAGGGAGGGAGGGGCTTTACGTAACCTACCAAGAGTTCCTGTCTGCATACATTTGGTTAGTGTTCCAGCATGTAACCCGATTTTACTTTGTATTGCAGGTAAAGGCAAACTCTGTAAAGCAGGAGTTTGAAAAGCAAGATGAGTTAAAGCGATCCGCCATGAGGGCAGTGGCAGCATTGTTAACCATTCCCGAAGCCGAGAAGAGCCCACTCATGAGTGAATTCCAGTCACAGATCAGCTCTAACCCGGAGCTGGCGGCCATCTTCGAAAGTATCCAAAAAGATTCGTCATCCACTAATTTGGAATCAATGGACACTAGTTAGACGCGTGTTCCACATGGGGACCATTACATTTGACCGCACAATGCACTGAATCGACAAGTTGACCATAGACACGAAAGAGAAGTGTCTAGAAGCTTCAGGATGTTCCACTGTTGTTTTCCTCCATGGAGAGTTTGTTCAGCTTTCTTCCATTGTTGTTTTTATAGCATTTACTTCAGAAATCTGTATTTCCATAATCCAGAGATTGTAAAACCACTAATGTGTTAGTGGTTAGGGCAACATTTGAAATGGGAACTAAAGTTAGGATTTATGGAATGGGGAGATAGGGTCCAGTATCTGTTTGCCCTGTAATGTGTAGGATTAAAATGTTAAAATTTTGTGACCATGGATTTCTTGTTTTATAAATTCTCATTTAAAATCAATTCTTCAACACAAAAACCATGTTTCTTTCCTTGTATAACCTCTTCTTTCAGCAACATAAATTGATTTTTAACAGGCAGATAAGAATATTCATTTAAAATGTTATATTTCAGAGATTGGCATCTTAGCAAAGATAATAAAGTATCACTTAAGTATAAGGCTTAACAATATCCCCTTGTGCACACTGATTTTTGCATGAACAGGGTTACAAATAAGTATTGTCTGTAACAGCATGTGCAAATTATTCACAATACCAGTTAAAATAAGCATTAATGCAATTTTCAGATACTTTTGCACAGAAAACATTATCTGGTGAGAGAGGAGTTAATGTTGAAACTGGTTTTCTAACCAACCACCAGTGTGAATTTATAGATCGTTTTAGCAAATCAAGTCACAGCAATTTGCAACTTTTTCTATTATAAATTATCTTCACATTTAAGTACTTAGTTTTTCTCAGTTCCACGCGTGTGCGTTTTTCCTCAAAGACTGGTTCATTCCTGTTGAATGTCTGCCTTTGTTCCTGAAGGCTAAAAACCTCACCTGTGCTCTCAAGGTTCGTTTTCAGGACATTCTGAAGCTGGCCACCTCTCATTTTGTTAGCTGAAGCTTTCTTGTAGTTGAGTTACAGTCCCCACCTCCCCAGCCCGTCTCTAGTCAAGCTAACCTCCATGTTGTCTTCGGTAAGTGTTGACTGTTTGCTGGGGGAGCAAACCTTTTGCAGTTCTTTTTGTTGTAGCTGAAGTTTGATCTAACATTCCATGAGCTCATTTCACACCGTAGCTCCTTCAGATTGTGGTGCTCCTGTTAACAGTAAGCTATTCTGAAATAAAGACATCTCTCCACGCTGTGCAGATGGAGTTTACATGCATCAAAAGGGGGCAGTTATTTGATTGGGTGAGCAGTTTCAAGTAATTGGCTTACAAATGGCACCGTTAGATGTAAAACTGTGAATGAACTAAAATACTTCTCCCGTTATCGAACTTAGGTGCTGTAGTAGTAGAATGCTTTTAGGTTGTTTTAGGTGGGAACAGACTGGCTATTATAGAACAGCTTGGCTCTGAAGGCCAGATGCTGCAGGAGACATTGGTGCTGGTGAGCAGTTCCGTTAATGCATTGGCCTGGAACATTATTGGAAGTTGGTGCCATGTCAAAAGACGGCAGGTAACAAATTTTATGCCATAATTTGCATAAAGCTAATAGTTTAGTAGATTGTGGACTATGCGTTACTATGGTATAGATGAGGATATAGTTAAGATCTCGGTTAATGGTTTCACAGTGAGTTACAGTACATCAGGCTCTAGGACTGAATAGAATTGTGACAGTCATGTGTTCTGTGACTGTCTTAGTTAATTACTTAAAGTTAAACCCATATACTTTCATTGGGTTTTTCCTTGGTTTCTCTTGAACTCAAGGTCCATGTTATGTTTTGTTTTTCTGTTTTGAGTCTTTGCAAATCAACTCATTTTCCTACATTGATAAATTCTTTTCTGAAGAAAATGCTACTTTAGTAGTTGAAGTGTCCACTACCTATACATACAGAGCAGAGGAATGATATCTATACACAGGCCATCAGAAGAATGCTCAGGTTTCAGTGCTGAGCCACACTAATGCGCTGGTGATGTAGTGGTCCAGATCTGAATTGGAAGTAGCAAGGAATGGAATCCAGATACATCACCACTCACACCAGAAAGGTGGGGCTCTGCCTGGCAGTTCTCTACCTGGGAGGTTCCTAGAAGTATGTAGTGTGAGAGCAGGCTGTTGGCACTTTTTATGAATACATTGAAGTTAGTTTGAAACTATCAGAAATTATTTTAAAAGAAAACAATATGCATTGAGTTTTGGGTTTAGACTGTCTTATGAAATTTAGGAAGAAAAGAAGTCTAACAAGAGTTATTTATAAAGTTAGGATAGAATGCTACTATTCATATATTTTGTTAGTGATATCTAAAAGCTGCTTAGCTACTAGCAGTTAGAATTCTTAAGAGATTGGAATATGATGGCTTTGTTAAATGTTTGTATATTTACATGAATTAATCATAATTAAGTAACCAAATGAGTCCTTTGTAATCTACACATTCCTTGTGTAAACATAACACAGGGATATACACAATTAACTTCTCTAGGATGTTTGGCTATTTTTGTATCTAGCTCTGCCTTGGGTATGAGGTTCAAAATGTTGAAGTATATAAAATCCTCAGCTGCTGAAGAATTTGTTTAATTTCATTTAATTTGTTCATATGTCTTCAGAGCCACGTTCAGTTATGTGATGAAATGTATAGTAATGCTTTGTGATGGAAGTGATATTTTCTTCTCACATTAAATTTGAGAATCTTGAGGCTGACGCAGGACGATCATGAGTTCAAGGGCAGCTTGGGCTACATAACAAGACCCTTTCTCAAATGGGTGGGTGTGTGTGTGCGAGTGTGTAAACCTAAGTTGTCAAAATTAAATTTTTGATATTTGGATGTGGAAGCTTCCAAGAAAAATTCAAATTGTAGCCTTGACTCAAAATTTCATTTTTACTTTTAAGTTACTGTCTTTTTTAATTTCTGTGGAGTTGAAAAATTGACATTTGGTTGAAAAATAGAACACAATAGAAGTGTGCCAGCAGCTATCCAGAGCTCACCAGATAAAGCTGTTTTCTTAGGAAAAACACAAAGTGGTATTATTTATTTTTCCCTGTTCAGTACAAGAGTAGCTTGTTTTCTTAGTAATACTAATAAAGATTTTGTGAAGACCTGTATCGTGGTTTAGGGCGTTTGGGTTTCAGTAACATGGTTTTTTTCTTTCAATGTTGGAAAACTAGCATGACATCCCAAAAAGGATTTCGTTTTCTTGAAGCATTTAAACAAGCAACTCTGAAAATGCCGAAGAGGTGATGTATGTGATTGTTTTCTGCTAGACCCGCAGCATCAGTGAGTCAGATTCCCAAAGATGTTATTTAGTAGATTAAAGCTCTTTGGTGGAGCCTTCAGATCTTCATTCTCACATCAGATCTCTGGGTTGTTTGGGGATGTTTGGTTTTGCTCAGGTCTTCAGAAGAGAGAGAATGGAGAGAAAACTTACTTGGAACAAAGTCCTTTATAGGTGGAGGAGTGTTGGGATTAGCATTAATTTGCCACTTGGTAGTAGTGGGTGCTCCTTGAGTGCCTTGGGAATGCTCACACACGGATGAAAAGCTATGGAGTTGTACTCTGTATGATACCACCGCAGCCCCTTGTTTACTAGTTTGTAGTAAGCTGCTATCTGAAGTTATTTTGCTTGTTTCATAGATTTTTTTTTCCCCATTTCAACAAAACTGCAACTGCTTGCTTAGGTGAGGGCAGCTAAATGTGAATGTACCTGTACTAGAGTAAGACATGTATTTGCTTGCAATCATTGCCACATGTAAACCAAGCAAGGCTTTCCTAAGAGATGCGGAAATAAACTCCTGGTTCCTTATTCTAGAAATAAAATCCATGTTTTCCTTGAGAATTTATACTACAGTAGACAAATGTTACTTCAGGTAAGGATTTTGAATGTTAACGCTGTTCAGAGTTTGCGTTGCTGAGTGTGAGTGTATTTTAAGATCGCTCTGTCCTGGCTGCTACCTTCTGGGGGCCAGCCAGCACTAACACTCCTACAGAGACTCCTCCAAGTCCCCAGATGAGGGACACTGACTGCATTGCCTCCGTTGAGATCCATTCTTTTTGAGAAAGAATGTTCTCCTTTCTAGCTACCATACCCAGATGTTTCTTTGAAGAAGGTAGCCATCTCATGGAAGAGTTCTTCCTATGGATCATTTTTTCATCTTAGTGTATGGTTGTTGCTTATAATCAACCGGTTGTGCTAGTTAGCATGATTCAGTGAAAACAGCTTTCTGTGACCCACAACGTGGTACCCAGTGTTTTAAATTGGTGATCTTCAGTAAGTCCTGTAATCTACTTTTTCTGGCTATAAAGTGGCATAGTTAATAGAAGTCTGATTATAAAGGGCCAGTAGTGTAATGCGTCTAAAACATGAAACTGGTGTGCAGCATATAAGCTTCAGTGGCCAAAAGCATCTAATGAACTTGAGTTCTTAGTAAGACCCAAGAAATAGATTCAAAACAAAACAAAACAAAAAAAAACCCTTTTTCATGAGATTTCCCCATTAATTTGTTTCCTAGTCAATATGGGTCCTGTTTATGCCAAAAGTTTGTGACTTTTTCATGCTTCCAAGGCATATTTGACAACAGCTATTCAAGTCAAGTTGACTGTAGCAGGTTTTTGCTGTTTTGCTAGAATTCACTCAGGGTCAGAGAGAAAGTGATTTAGTGTGAATCTTGCTATTCCTGTGAAATTTTTGAAGACTGGAGATGGTAGGGCAAAATGTCAGAAGAACTGCCACAAATTGTCTTTGAAATGAGGCCATTGGATGAGTTCTGGAACTCACTCATTCAGTCAGTGAGTTTGCTTGGGAGGAAGAGCATAAGCAACGATGATAACTTGCTTTTTTTTTTTTTTTTTAACACGGTAACGGAATACTAATGAGGTTGATTTACCAGGAATTTGACTGTAGAATGGTGACTGGGTTGGTAACCTTGAGCACGTCTTTGCATAAAGGTTTAATGCATTTAAATCTACATTTAGGGCCACCAGATGGCTCAGAAGGTAAAGGCACTTGCTCCCCGGAAAGCTACTGACCTGAATGTGATCCTCGGGATGAATCCACGTGCTAAACAATTCCTGCAAGTTACCTTCTGGCTGCCTCCATATGCATACCGTGGCATGTGTGCTTGGACACCCCCCATAGAGTAAATGTAACATTCTAAAAATAAAATCTACACTTAAAACATCAACACTTGTTCTCCAGCATCAGATCTGTAGAAAACAACCACCCAGAAGTCAGATAAGCACACAAGGCTGCCCAGATGAGCACTACTCCTGAAAAGGGTGCTGCCATGGCGCTCACACAGCCTACACAGACACACAGACTCAAGGGAGCTGGCGAGAGATCAGGCCTGTGATGCACATACATAAATGCGGGTAACACACAAACATTAAAGGTGGCCAGTTCTAAAAGAAAATCCATTGCTGTTGCTCCTGTGGACCATCAGGTGGAAGGCTCAGCCACATAAAGGTACTAGTAAATAGCATGGTAGTGGGGAAAGTGAAGTCTGGTGTGGTTTAAGGCAGAGAGGCTCTTTTCTGGCATAGGGATACCGAAAACTACTGCATGTGACAGGACATTTCTGGCCCAGGCAAACAGGCATGTCTGCATGGCGAGTTAAGGAACACGGTGTGGCTAGTTGAAATGGAGTAGTGAGAGTCTGGGATGCAGGGGTTAGAGACCTGGAATTTGCAGGGACACCAGCAAGGTAGAGAAAGGTGCGAAGCTAGTCAGTGATGGGATTTGCACTTGAAAGATGAGCTGTCTTTTAGAAAATGCACTGGAAAGGTGGCAGGACATTGCTGGAGAAATGTAGGGAGTGGTTAACTAAACCATTATAGTTCGCGGTTTAGAACCAAGAGTGTTTCATTCTGTGAACATTGTTGGCAGCGTGGGAGGGAGGATTGTTCCATCCCACTTAGGACCCAGGATAACGAAAACACCCTTTTGAGACACGCTGGTGTTTGCAGTGGAGGGAAGTGGGAAGTGAATCCCATCAGAGTCTATACTTTGGCTTGGGATGACACACCACATCTGCCCACATTTGGGTAGGTGAGCGAACATGATGCTATCCAGCAGCTCCTTCACCAGGCTGCTGAAAACAGCTTGCAGCTGAGTGGGGTGGAAGGGCCTGATCAGTTGTACACTCCACTACAGAATGTCAGGTGCCCGTTACAAATCCTTTTCAATCACCCTGCCACTGAACAGCTTATACTTCGCCTCATCTCCTCCCCTTACCTTGCCATGGCTATCGACTAAACTGCCCTCTCCCATTCCAAGGCAGCCTCACCAGATTCATTCTGAGTAAACAATGGTCCCCCTGAGAAGGGCCAGCACGTTAGATGTTTTCTAACATGCTTAGGTACCTTCATTTTACATTCCATACCCATGAGTCTTGTTTGAATCTTTACCATATTTCTTTTGTTTTAATTTTGTAAATTTTATTTGTATCATAAATTGACAAATTAGAACGGCACATATTTACGGGTCAAAAAGTATGCGTGTGTGGGTGGGTGGGTGTTTTTTTTTTTTTTTTTTGAAATTTGGTCTAATTATGAAAGGTAACCACAGTCATCATGTTGTACAGTAGATCTCAAATACTTGTAACTGAAACTACCCACTATTTCATCCAACTTCTACAAGCTCTATTGAACATTTCCATCTGGTTATTTAAATTTAAAACTCTAAGACCTTTCTTGTAGTCATTTGGATGAAAGTTGCCTTGGTGTTTTGTATCAACAGAGAAGTAACTAATACATTCTTCTTCTATCCATCAAGTTCTGTGAGCCTCGGTCACTGAAACATCCCAGAGGCCTGCAGTCCAGTTCCTCTGGGTCCTGCCTAGCTCCTTCCTGGTGTTGTGAATCACTTATTTGTGCAGTTGCTTGTCTCTTCCTGGGTTACAGGTGCTTATTGTAAGTGTTACTACTTAATCCTTACCTCCATACTCGGGCAAAACCAGTAGCCTCACTTCACCAATGAAATTACAGCCTTGATTCCCATTATTGTGGGGAATGAAGAAGCCCTGAGTGAAAGAGTGAGGAGCTGATGAAGTCCTGAATGGATGTATTATTGACAAGGACCCCAATGCCTCAGACCCATGGGAACTGGCAAAGCCTCCCCCAGGTCAGGGTCAGGGAAGTGGCAAAGCCTTCCTCTAGTATGTAAGCATATGTTGACAATGTATACAAAATCTACAACTGCAGCTTCTTCCTCCTGAATGACTCACCTGAGACTGCTCCCTGATAGAGACCTCCCTCCAAGACTTGCTAACCCCATCCTGTGCTGTACATAATAAAAGTACTGAGTTTCCAATTCTGTGTGGTTGGCACTGGTTCCTGCTTGAGAACTGGCTCATAGGTTTGGATCTACAATACCAGTTCTGCTGTCCACAGCCAAATCTACCATAAGAGGACTAAAGGAATTGAAAGATGGGTTGCTCAGAAATATCGCTATGCTTATGGTTTATGTGTTAATTTTAAAAAATAAGTTAGTTTCATCTACATGTATGTGTACCATATGTGTGCCTGGTGCCTCTAGAGTCAGAAGAGAGTGTTGGATCCCCCTGGAACTGGAGTTAAAAGATAACATTGTGAGCCTTCAGGTGGGAGCCAGGAACTGAACCCAGCTCTTTACAAGAACAGCAAGTACTCTTAACCTCTGAGCCATCTTCTCAGCCCATGTGTTGTTGCTTTCTTAGTCTGTTCTAGAGGAACAGAACCAATAGAATGAACATAATTGAAAGGTATTTTAGGTAGGCTTACATGACATGGTCTGGGTAGTCTAACAGCGGCTTTCTTCACAGTAGACAGGATGAGAACTCAGGAGCTGTTCCATCCATGAGGGGATGGATGCCTCAGCAGTCTCAGTATGGTGCTGAAGGCCCAGAAGATTCCTGAAGAGCAAGCCACTGGCTTTCAATCTATGTTGGCCAAAAAAATCTGGTTTCAAATGTCAGCTGAGGATTGCAGCGGTGGCAGTGGCAGAAACAGATGAACCTGCCATCAAGATGGGAAGTAAAACAGGCAAAAAGCAAAGGCTTTCCCTTTGGACCTTCTTGTAGGCAGGAGTTTCTCTCCTGTCTACCTGTTTTCAAATAATAATTGACTCAGAGGCTTAATATTACTTATAAATGATCAGTCGGTAGCTCAGGCTTATTACTAACTAGTACTTAAACTTAAATTAAGCCATAATTCTTACCTATGTTTAGCCACATGACTTAGTACCTTCTCTCAAAATGGCATTCTCATCTTGTTTCCCTTGCATCTGGCTGGCGACTCCTTGACTCCATCCTTCTCTCTCCCAGCACTCTCAGTTTGACAGCCCTACCTATACCTCCCACCTGGCTACTGGCCAGTCAGCGTTTTATTAAACCAATTCAAGCGACAAATCTTTACAGTGTACAAGAGGATTCTTCCACAGCACCTTCTTATGTCTTGGCCTCGGGAAGCCAGACTAACCCAAAACTCTCAGAGGCTCTGGTGAAACTACACTGGGCCTTCAGAGGAGTGCTGCCCAGGCTTAGGGTAGGACCTCTATTTCAGATAACCTAATTAAGAAAATCTCTCAGCTTTTCTGAGAGATTTTCTCAGCTGGGGTGGGGTGGTATGGTGTGGTGTGGTGGCACACGCCTTTAATCCCACCACTCGGGAGGCAGAGGCAGGCGGATCTTTGTGAATTCGAGGCCCACCTGGTCTCCAAAGTGAGTTCCAGGACAGGTACAAAGCTACAGAGAGAGACCCTGTCTTGAAAAAAAAAAAGAAGAAAGAAAGAAAGAGAGAGAAAGAAAGAAAGAAAGAAGAAAATCTCTCACAGTTGTGCCAAGAGACTTGTCTCTTAGTTGAATCCAGATCCAATGAGTTGACAACCAAATTTAACCATCACAGACAGTTACCCACAGCTAGTACGTAGCAATCTGTGCTTCTACACAATGACCAAGGCTTTGAATGGGAATCCTGTCTACTCTGAGTCCCATGGCTTCTAAGCCTTGAAGAAAGACTCCTTTGCTCTTCAGGAGATGGGGAAACATGAGCCTGGATAAAGGTGAGAAACAACACTCCTCCTTGTCCACCTCCATTAGTAACAATGAGACTGAATTCCATGTCACCTCCTTGTCCACCTCCATTAGTAACAATGAGACTGAATTCCATGTCACCTCCTTGTCCACCTCCATTAGTAACAATGAGACTGAATTCCATGCCACTTTGAATAGTGAGATAATGGCTTCTCAGATAATCTTTTTTTGTTTAATTCAATATTTGGAACTAGAGAGATTGTTCAATGACTGTACTTGCTATTCTTTCAGAGGACCTGGGTTCAATCCCCAACACCCACATTGTGGCTCACAACCATCTGTAACTCTAGTCCTAGCCTATCTGATGCCCTCTTCTAGCTACAGGCTATGTTAATCCCACTGGATGAGAATAAGACCACTACCACAATTTTTGAGTCAAATTTGAAACAAGCTTTATTAAATGCTGGCCAGGACCATGGACACTGGACAGGTCCATACCTGAGATTACCAGAGAATGACCATGAATCACATTAGTCTGGTGCTTATTGAAAGACCCTAACCCTTCAGGCCTACATCCCACAAGCCCCAGGAGAATAAGGAACTAAAAAGAAAACTAGTTCCAAGGGCAACCTGACTCAGTCATTACTCAATCACCCCTGCCACAATGTAACAATGTAAAGAGATTTCTATTAAGAGATGTGCTCAACTGTGACTGGGATAGTTGCAAGTGTTCCAGGAAGGACCACTGTGACCTTTGTGTAAACTCCACTCCTGCCCTGATACCCTCCTTGAAGTTTTGGGAAGAATGTGCATTCAGACGTGACTGTACCCACTCTGTGATCAGACCATGATCATCAATCAAAATGAAATTGTATGGGAATTGTAATCTTGTGGCTTTTGTGGGTTTTTCCTTTAAAAGCACCTATGTGGCTACAGTGCGATGCAACTCTTGCTCTCTGGAGCTGAGTTTGCCCGACTGTACAGCCGCAACAATAAACCTCATGCTGTTGCATCAACTGGACTGGAGTCTGGGTTCTTGGGGCACCCACTCAAGAAGGTAGTACCCTAGGTTTTGGGGTCTATAACTTATAAAGGCAAAACCCTCAAGGCTACATACTTCCCACCTTTGTCCAATGGAGTGGGGTCAGGGGGCAAACATACATTCTGCTTACATACCTCTCACCTATGTGTGATCAAGCACATCCTGTGCAGTTGGGGCAACCAACCTTGTTTGCAGAAATGAAAACACATGGCTTGTTGTCTTACATGAACAACAGCCCCCAGCATTCCAGGAAGTATCTGTCCTTGGATAAATGGGGCTTACATTTTAGAGGCATTTTTGTTTTATAAATCTCTTAAGCACAGTCATTTAAACTTAAAACATAATTTTAGCCCTCAAGGCAAGTCTCAGCAGAGGAATTAGAGTGGTCTCCTAGAAAATAAAATCTGATTAAGAAAGGACCAGGCAGATGCCTTAACAGGCTGTTCAGTCTTCTCTCAGAGATCAGGCCTCAATTTCAGTTCCCTGAGACTTGAGCAAGCAGTCTCTGGGAGGGCCATGAACAAAAGACATAGTTCTTGCAGTAGCTCCCTTTCTGCATGTACTCTGACTGTTTAAGGTTTAGTCAATTGTTGACTGTCTGGGACCCCTCACCAACTTAGAGCTATGTCCATGAGTCAAGGACAGAGCCTGGGACACTGAGTCAGCCCCCACAGTCAGCCAGCCTCCACGGCAGCTCAAGGACAGAGTCTGGACTTGTCCAGGCCTGCCCCCAAATGATAACTGTAACCCCCAATCAGTAAATTCAAAAGCTATACATTCTCGCCCAATCCTATGACACAAAGGCTTGTACCACCCTGCTTGTGGTTTTTCCCTTTAAAAAAAACCCTCACTCTGAGAGCTCAAGGCCATCCTCCTCCACTTGGAGTGTTGAACATGGACCAAGCCAGGCTTGCTTGTCACCAATAAACCCCTGTGTGTTTTGCACTGGATATCAGCTCTGTGGTGGCCTTGCTTGGGGGGTCTCTGGATACAGGCACAACAATTATTCCACTCCATAATCTAGAGCCCTCTACTCAGAAAAGCAGATGTTTCCATAGAGCTTTTAAGTCCCTCCAGGATCTAACTGTCCATTACCTTTCTGACTTCAGCTACTCTCCAAGATGCCCTTGGCTGCATCTCTCCTACCCTCCTACTTGTTACTCCATGGTGCCAGGTACACTCCCACCTCAAGACATTTGCACTGGCTCTTCCTTCTGCCTAGAACACTGTCTTCCAAAGTGCCCTGTCTCAGCCAGATAGTCACTTTGATCATTCCTTGTAATTTATGTGCGTCTTTTCAAACTAGTCCTTTCATGTCTGGCTCTTGTTACTGACCTATTTATTGCACAACAATCTTCACCACCTTATAATGTACAATATTACCTATGAATATATACACATATACTATACATACACATACACACACATATGCACACACACACATATATACACACACATACATACACACACACACACACACACACACACACACACACACACACACACACATAAAACTTCCCTGTATCTTCCCTAGAGAACAAAACCGCTTTATCCAGCAGAGCAAGAGCTAAAAGTTAGAGTTCCTGAAAGAGAAGAGCAATTACTGCAGAGAGACACACAGACTTTTTGGGTTCCTTTTACTGAGAAAAGAGAACAACTTTGTTTTACAGTTTGGTATATTTCAAGGGCAGAGTGGGGGCAGGTGGCAAGGTGGGAGGGATTACTGGGAGTGGTAGATCTTATCTAGAGCTCTACATAAGAGAGCTCTTACAGGTCATAAAGGCTCAGATCTACCTTGTGAACATACTTCCCCAAAAGGCACACCTAAAAGTATTTTCCCTTCAGACTATCAGCTTGTCTTGCAGTTTTCTGAAAAGACATTTACCCTCCAGGGGGAGGACTGAGTCACAGGTTGCCCTTAAATTTAGGTTTGCCCTTGAAAGTTTTACAGGATATATATATATATATATATTAAGACAGGGTTTCTCTGTGTAGCTTTGCGCCTTTCCTGGAACTTACTCTGTAGACCAGGCTGGCCTCGAACTCACAGAGATCCACCTGCCTCTGCCTCCAGAGTGCTGGGATTAAAGGCATGCGCCGCCGCCGCCGCCGCCGCCGCCGCCGCCGCCGCCGCCGCCGCCACCACCACCGCCTAGCCAGCTTGTCTATATAGCAACACAAAACCTCCAAGTGGACAGAGGGTTTTATGTACTTTGTTGTTGTTGTGGGACCCAAGCAGCAGCTTGGCCACACTGCTGCCATGACAGGCTCCACAAAAACCAGCTAAAAGGTAGGCCTGATACTGGCGGGGAGCACCCAGATCCAGGAAAAGCCATAAACTGACACCATCCAGGGAGGGCCAGCATCCAAGGGGAAGTACCTGACATTCCAAACATTTCAACCGCTAGATAGGATTAGATGTTCCTGAACCTAGCACACACCTATTTCCCTTTTTGCCAAGACACCCCTAGATAAATGCCAGCCACTCAGGGTCTTGAACCCTGGAAACCCCCTCACTCTCAACCTCTACTATAATAAAAAAAACCCTACCCCACCCAGTCTTGACACTCTCTGCTCTCACAGAGCAGAGAGTTTGGACAGATGGAGAGTCCAAGCTCGAGCTTGAAATAAAGGCTCTTTGCTTTTACATACAAGATTCGGTCTCCATGGTGGTCTTTTGGGGGGTCTCCACCATCTGGTCATAACAGTTTTAGGGTTAATATTTAAGTCATGCATGATAATATACTCCATAAATGTTGAGTGAATAGATGGGTGAAAACATGAATAAATATTTCTAGATGGTTGCAGATGTCTTGTGTGTGATTCTTGCAAAAGTTCCACAAGAATTATGGCAGCCACCTTGAGGCTACTAATTTTACATGGGAAGTTTTTATTTGAGAATTCACTGTTTCTTTGAATTGGTAATCACTTTGTAGCAGAAAGTTCAAAAAGGGGACTTTCAGAAGGGATATCTGATAAAAAGCAAGTCTCTCTTCTGTATTTATCTCCAATTTTCCTTCTTGTCCTCAGGGAGTTGCTCTTGACTCTAGTGAAGTAGTTCTCAACCTGGGTGTCATGACCCCTTTGGGGGTTATATATTGGATGTCCTGCATGTCACATATTTACATTACGATTCATAATAGTAGCAAAATTACTGTTATGAGGTAACAATGAAAATAATTTTATGACTGGGGGTCAGCACAGCATGAGGAACTGTATGAAAGGGTTATAGCATTAGGAAGGTTGAGAACCACTGCTTTAGTGTGTCATGACAAAAGTTGTTTAAACATATATAAGCATATCTGTATATTCTTTCTTACCTACTTGGGAGCAGCTGCCATCTTGCTTTTTAAAATTTATCAATGTAGCTTAAAGAATCTCACATGTTAGCAGTAGCGCATATGCTTCATATTTTGAAAGTACTCTAGTAACCCATAATATAAATTCACCATGATAGTAGATTTGGTAAAAATACAATTTTATGAAAATATTTCTTGACCTCCCAAAGGACTGAACTGTCGTTAGACCTCATAGCCAAGTTAATAACTCACCTTGGGATCACTCAAGACTTCTCCCGCTGTCCTATTGTATCAGTCTGTTTAAGTCTAACTTGCCTTTAGGAAAACAATGTAAGAATCAGACTGACTATGCTTTGAATATCCCATGCAATCAGCTTCTAAAATCTAAGCCAATGCAAAGCTTTAATCTTAAGTTATGTACTCATCCATGTCCTTGACCCAGAATAATGCATGTGTTTGTTTGTCCTATTTAAGGTTTCTATTGCTGTGCCAAAACACCATCAACTACTAAATTAAGAAAATGCCTGACAGCCAGATCCTATGGAGGCATTTCTCTCAGTTGAGGTTCCCTCTTTTCAGATAACTCTGGCTTGTGTCAAATTAACACAAAACTATCCAGCACTTATGTTGTGGCAATCTTTTTCTGAAAGCAGCCAATGGGTTAGAAAACAGCCTTATACAACAAGTATCTGCCATAAATGTTGGAAACAACCCGAAGATATAGCTTGGTAGTATCTGTTTGCAAGACTGTTTGCTTTTATGAGAGCTTTGAAGTCACTTAGGGTCATTAAAATGACTTCTTGTCCTGGAAAGCTCTGTTAAAGATTGTTGTAAAGTATCTCTCATTTCTTTCCCATGCCATGTTGTTAATATCAATCCATGTGAGTCTGTTTAATGGGTAATAGGGATTTATTAAGATATAAATTGAGGAAATACACTCATGAATACAGAACGGAGTAGACAGCTGAAGTCGCCCTCTGATCTGACCGGGAGCCAATCCACCTGGCAGTTTGATTAGACCAGGAAACAGGCAACAGGGAGAAAGAGCTCATGACCCTTGTCCCTTACCTTTGAAGAGGTCATGTACAAGCACCACCTCCTTAGAGCCCTATAGCCCAAGGTCATGGGTGGAGCAAATACCACAACACCATGTTTTCTAGGCTGCTCAGTAAATACACAGCAACACCTGTAGCTAGAGTTTTCCTGCCTTGCCCACAGTCAGGACAAATCTCTGTCACCCGCCAGTCCCACAGCCGCTCAGACCCAACCAAGCAAACACAGAGACTTATATTGCTTACAAACTGTATGGCCGTGGCAGGCCTCCTGTTAACTGTTCCTATATCTTAATGTAACGCATTTCTACAAATCTATACCTTGCCACGCGGCTCGTGGCTTACCAGCATCTTCACATGCTGCTTGTCCTGGCAGTGGCTGGCCGTGTCTCCTTCTGCCTTCCTGTTCTTTTATTTCTCCTCTCTGTTAGTCCCACCTATACTTCCTGCCTAGCCACGACCAATCAGGTTTTATTGACCAATCAGAGCAACTTGACATACAGACCATCCCCCAGTACAGCCAAGTGCAGACCATCTCAGACACCTGCACTCAGGCCCATGGTCCTAATCATCCTCTATGCAAACCTGCTGGGTAATGCCACAAGGAACCCAAGAAGGGCTCCCACAGGACATACATTAACATCCCACAGCAAACACCCTTTGTTAGGAGCAGACAGACACAGGGGCAGTCAGACATCAGACAACATTCAGGAAGGCATAGACACCACAGAGTAAAGATAGGCCAATAAACACAAACTACAGAGGGACAGAAGGAATAAGGAGAAAAGTGAATTCACGTTTGAGCTCACTCTTGGTCGAATTAATGAAAAGAGGAAGTCTGTGTTTTGGTTCATCTGAGGTTGTCTTTAATGTGTTAATACAAAATTGGTTCCACCATATTATTTCAAGTGCAATAAATATTCTTGTTGTAACTGTTAGGAAAGCATTTGATGCAGACAAAACAAACGAAAAAAAAAAAGAAAGAAAACATTTAGATTTTAAGTTTCAAAAGAGTTCTTTTTAGCAGTGGTTAATGAATGATAGGCTCTTTTCTATCTCTTTTGGAGTTTTGACCATATTTTGAAATGTTCTCATTGGAGGTATGAAATGTTAAACCTTGCTTCAGCACACTACCATCGTTGGGGTATAAAACAGATGAGTGTGTGTTTTATAGACTCTTATGAAGTGTTAATATAATTAATCTTAATCAATAAGAAATCAGGACTCAAATATTGGGGTAAGAACCTGAAAGAGGGGCTAGAGAGATGGCTCAGCGGTTAAGAGCACTGATTGCTCTTCCAGAGGATCTGAGTTCAATTCCCAGAGACCACATGGTGGCTCACAACCACTTGTAATGAGATCTGGTGCCCTCTTCTGGCCTGTAGGGACACATGCAGGCAGAACACTGTATACATAATAAATTAAAAAACAACAACAAAACAAAACCTGAAAGAGAACCGGAAGCAACCACCAGTTGCTTCCTACCTCTTTTGTTCCTCCATCCAAAAGGGCCGAGATCCTGTCTCGCCCTGCCTCCTCACTTCCTGTCTCCTCTCTGTGCAGACCTCCAGACCTCTATGGTTAACTAGTGGCTAGCTCCGCCCTCTGACTCCAAGCAAGCTTTATTTGTCAGAACAGAAACAAAATATCACACAAGACTCTATGTCTCCCTGTCTGTTCTGGATCTCGCTCTGTAGACCAGGCCGGCCTCTGCCTCTGGAGTGCTGGGATTAAAGGCGTGTGCACCACCACCGCCAGGGCTCCCTGTCACTTCCTGCTTACTATGGGCCACTGTGCCTCCCAGCTGCGGCGTTTTGAATGAGAATGGTGGCCCCGGTAGGATCATATATTTGTATGCTTGGTCCACAGTTGGTGAACTGCTTGGAAGGATTGGGGGGTATGGCTTTGTTGGAGGAGGTTTGTCCTTGGTGGAGGAGAGGTGTGTCTCTGGGAGTGGGCTTTGAGGTTTCAAAAGCCCATGCCAAACCCAGAGTCGTCTGTGTCTCTGCCTGCCTGCCTGCGGACCAGGAAGTAAAGTTCTCAGCCACCGCTCAGTGCCATGTGTGCCCGCATGCTCTCTGCCATGATGATAATAGACTAAGCCTGTGGAACTGCAAGCCAGCCCCAATTAAATGTGTTGCTTTATAAGGGTTGCATTGATCATGGTGTCTCTTCACAGCAATAGAACAATGAATACGCCATCAGTACTCCACTTGCCCTGCCTGCCTCACCAGAGATGAGAAAGAAGGAAGAACCACCCGACAGACAAACCACAGTTGTAGAAGTTTCTGTTCTGACATGCATTGTTCTCAGCAAAGTGTACATTCCTTTATTATGTAAAGGGAGGATACATATTCTAATACCTTATTGTTTCCTTTACAGTTACAATAACACTGTAATTTTTGTCAATAAAATGCTCTCAATAGTGAGATACTCTGTTTTCAGTGTGATGGTCACGAGGGCGGACTGAAGATCTCTGAATCAAGGCTATGCTGTCTGGACCTTCCTATACCCTGAGGATGTGAACATTCTACAGGAGAAATACAGGTAAGGAGTAATGAAAGGAACATTATTAGTGGGGCATCTGGGCTACAAGATGGTCTGGATGGCATGTGTAATCCACAGTTCACATGTGGACACATACTTCATTTCTCAAGGCTATAGACATATTATGTAGCCAGGTTTCCAAAATTCCTTAACATATTTGGAGAGATAAAATAGAGATATTTTTATAGGCTTACACAGTTTTAACAGACTAACAAATATATTAATACTAGTAGTATGTACTGCAAACAAGTTAAAACAAAGCACCTGTGGTGATTTGAATAGGTGTGGCCCCCATAGACTCATGCATTTGAATGCTTGGCCCATATGGAGTGGCACTATTAGGAAGTGTGGCTTTGTTGGAGTATGTGTGGCCTTGTTGGAGGAAGTGTGTCACTGTGGAGGTGGGCTCTGTGGTCTCATATATGCTTAAGCCATGTCCAGTATGACAGTTCACTTCCTGTTGGCTGCACAAGATGTAGGAGTCTCAGCTTGTTCTCCAGCACCATGCCTGCCTTACACCGCCATGTCCGACCATAATGATAATGGGCTGAACCTCCGAACTGTAAGCCACCACAATTCAATGCTTTCCTTTATAAGAGTTGCTGTGGTCATGGTGTCTCTTCACAGCAATAAAACCCTGACTAAGACAGAGAGAAACACTGAAGAAGAGCTTTGAAAACTGCTTCATTTTGAATTCCTTGGAAACAGGTGAAACCTGCCCTGTTTTATTACTTCTGGATGAGAGTGCATTAAACATGTTAATAGCTAGTTGCAGACCTAGGCTTAATTGCCCAGCCAGCCTTGTGAAATTAATTGTAAGTTCAGCATTGTCATTACATTCTGACTGTTTCTGCATTCAGGAACCACTGCCTCTGAACTGATGCTGGCTGGGTTTTTGACTCCTGTTGGAGAGGTCATAGTATCTCTTCACAGCAATAGAAACCCTAACTAAGATGATATTGAACTTTGGCATACTCTTTGGTACATCTCCATCTTCAAATGATGTTATGCTTGTGCATCTGTGTTCAAATTGCCCCCTCCGTACCTCTAATGATCTGAAGTCCCTATGAAAGTCATTGTCTCTTTAAGACCTTGCCTTCCAGTCGCATTCTGAAGCATTTGGAAGCTGGTGTCGTTTATGAGAAGACGCAGCTCATCACACTTGGAGCTCAGTCGAGGTGGTTGGAAGGTGGCTCCCCTTCCTTGAACCTTCCCTGAGAATGCTTCTAGACTTCCCCACCTCTGCTGACTGCCTTGAAGAGTCCTCTGTTCACTGCCTGCTTCCAGAGACTGCACCACTCCAGCCCCTTTCCATCCATCCTCTGCCTCTTTGACTGACCTCAGCCTCCTTTTATAAAAATCCTTGCCATTACACCTAGGAAACTAAAGGTAATCTGTCTCCCTACCTCAAGCTCTTTCACTTAATCACATTGGCATGCATTCTTCCAACCACACAAGGAAACATTATCCATATGATCTGGGGACTAAGAGTTAGAGGTTAGGACATTATGGAGGGTCATTATTTTGTGTACCTGCAGTGATTTGGATCTGAGAAGTGATAGAATCTGTATTGTATTTTTTTTTTAAATCTCTTTTCCTGATTCTCAGTGGAGGAAGAGTTTGAAGCAAGAGACTCATTAGGAGTGCACTGATGTGGATGAGAAAGCTCCCCCATAGGCTTATATACTTGAACACTTGGTCCTCAGTTGGTGGCACTGTTTGGGACACTTATGGGACCTCTAGGAGGTGGAAACTCTAGGAACTTTCTGGAGGAGTAGGCTACAGTATGTCACTGGAGTGGGCTCTGAACATTTGTGGCCTGGCTATACTTTTTTTTTGTTTTTGTTTTTGTTTTTTGAGACAGGGTTTCTCTGTATAGCTATAGAGCCTGTCCTGGATCTCACTCTGTAGACCAGGCTGGCCTCGAACTCACAGAGATCCACCTGGCTCTGCCTCCCGAGTACTGGGATTGAAGGCGTGTGCCACCACCGTCTGGCCTGGCTGTCCTTCTCGTTCTCTCTTCTTCCTGTTTC
The DNA here is from genome assembly GCF_049852395.1 of Peromyscus maniculatus bairdii. Taxonomy (NCBI): domain Eukaryota; kingdom Metazoa; phylum Chordata; class Mammalia; order Rodentia; family Cricetidae; genus Peromyscus; species Peromyscus maniculatus. The sequence goes on from NC_134869.1 coordinate 51,454,769, forward strand.
CTGTGTGCTGATGAAATATGATCAGCCAGCTTCCTGCTCCTGCAAACAACGCCTTTCCTGGATGTTGTAATGTCTTTCCCATCCTGATGGAGTCTTTCCAGAATTGTAGACCAAATAATCCCTTTTCTTCAGTGACTTGGTTTCTGTCAGCATGTTTTATCACAGCAACAGAATAGTAACTTGTATGGAGCTTGGTGCCAAGCACTGGTATTGCTGCTGTGATAAACTAGGCTATGCGATTTCTAACCCTTTGTGTTATTTTGTGCGAGAATTTGAGATGTTGATAGGGAAAAGCCATTGAGTGCTATGAACAGAGCTTAAGGGGTCATTCTTGTGCAAGCGTAGAAGTCAGTGGTGCTGAGAGAAATGTGGACCACAGAGGCCCAACTCATGAGGTTTCAGAGGAAAGCAGAGACTCCCTAGGGTCTAGCCTAGGGGGAGGGCATTGGTGATACTTTCGCTAAAGATCTGGCTACATTCTATCCTTGTCCTGAGAGCTTGTGTGAGGCTGAATTCAAAAGTAGTTGTCTAATTTGCTTGGCAGAGAAGATCTTAAGACAGTACGTTGTGGAGTCTATAGGATAATTGTCATGAGAATAAAACTCTCAGTTTTACAATGAATAAAAAAGGTGGTTTGCCGGGCGGTGGTGGCACACACCTTTAATCCCAGCACTCGGGAGGCAGAGGCAGGTGGATTTCTGTGAGTTCGAGGCCAGCTTGGTCTCCAAAGCAAATTCCAGGAAAGGCACAAAGCTACACAGAGAAACCCTGTCTCGAAAAACCAAAAAAAAAAAAAAAAGGTGGTTTATGCTGTGGATGATTGATTGATAAATAAAATGCTGATTGGCCAGTAGCCAGGCAGGAAGTATAGGCGGGACAAGCAGAGAAGAGAATTCTGGGAAGTGGAAGGCTGAGGCAGAGAGACGCTGCCAGCCTCCATGATGAGAAGCAACATGTAAAGATACTGGTAAGCCATGAGCCACGTGGCAACTTATAGATTAATAGAAATGGGTTAATTTAAGATATAAGAACTGCTTGCAAGAAGCCTGCCACGGCCATACAATTTGTAAATAATATAAGTCTCTGTGTTTACTTGGGGGCAGGACTGGTGGGTGAGAGAGATTTGTCCTGACCGTGGGCCAGGCAGGACCAGGAAAACTTGAGCTGCAGGTTTAGAAAGAATATAGAGTCTGGAGCAAGGGAGTACCATGAAGCTTGAGATTGCCGTTAGTGTGGCCTCACTTATTGCCCTATTGCCTATTTTCAGGATGAACCTGATCCCTCTGGAAATGTGAGCCAGGAGCCTGTGGTGATGGTACCGATAAGAGATGCTGGTTCCCTGAGCCAGATTAGTTGGGATAGGGGTGCTGAGAAATGGCCAGGTTCTGGGTGTTCTGTGAAGATCGGCTTGCCTGTGGATTGTGTGAGAAAACAAGAAAGAACTCCATATCCACCGTTTCTCAGGTTAGCATTTGGTCTCATTCACAATTTTTCTCATTCACATTTGTTCACTATTTAAAAATTTCAATGACTCTGTTGTGTATCATTCTTAAGAGTTTTATACAGTACAGAGTGGAGAGTCAAAGAATTAATTTTTATGCTTTTATCTTTAGTTTTTTGGAGCTAATTTTTTGGGGGGTTTTGTTTTGTTTTTGTTTTTATTGTTTCATTGCTCAAAAGTGCTTTAAGCATAGACACTGTCAGTTAAATGGTGGTAAGAAAGGGAGGCAGATGTCTTCTGATGTTACCTGTGCTATATAAATAAGTACAGTAACCACTAGGTGGAATATTGTAAGAGACTGAACATACACAGTGAGTTCAGACTATTGTCTGGCACGTGTGAGCTCTGTATAGTACTAACAGTCATGATGTCTGTTCCTTAGGATCTGGAGTCAGTACTTCCATATTGTATGCAAAGTGACAACTCTAAGAAGCCAGAACAAGCAAGCAAACAGACAAGGCAGGAAAACAGCGAAGGTATAAAATTAGGGGAAAATAAAAACCTATAATAAATTACTTTCTACAGTCAAAACATTTACTTTTGAAACATCCAGAAATCACTTCAAAGGAGAAAACTGAGCTGAGGAGACACTCAGTAGGTAGAACACTTGCCACGTGAGTGGGAGGATTTATGCTTGGAGGCCCAGAACCCACGGAAATGTGTACACAGTGGTGCACATCTGTGGTCCCTGTGCTCCTGAGGTGAGATGGGAAGTGCAGACAGGGGAATCCCTGGACCTCTGTCCAGCTAGCCAGGCATATGCAGCAATGGCCAGGAAGAGACCTTGTCTCCAACGCAGGGAAGCAAGCGCTGGCACACAAGGCTGACCCTGCCCTCCAGATATGTGCTGGGATGTGCATGTGCCCACACTAAAACACATGAACGAACACACGCTTTTTTAAAATTTAAAAACAGGAACTATCACAGTCAAATAGAGTTCTTTTTTATTTGTATTGAAACAAACATGAGATCATCTAAATAAACATCATTTTTTTTCTGAAAGTCAAATTATCATTCTGGACGCAGCTCCTTGAACAAGGGACTTCATAAACACAGTTTAAGAGGCTTTCTCAGAATCTAAGGATAAAACATCAAATCATAATGTAGAGAAGTCCTTTATTTCTTTTCTTTTCTTTTTTTTTTCTTTTTTTTTTTGGTTTTTCGAGACAGGGTTTCTCTGTGTAGCTTTGCACCTTTCCTGGAACTCACTTGGTAGCCCAGGCTGGCCTTGAACTCACAGAGATCTGCCTGGCTCTGCCTCCTGAGTACTGGGATTAAAGGCGTGCGCCACCACCGCCCGGTAAGATGTCCTCTTCTAAACTCACATGCTCCAGATGTTTATTTCTCATAAACATCAGTCTTCTTTTCAGAATGACTTTTAAATATGCAAACCCGATCCTGTCCTTGTCCTGCTTAAGATCCTTTCCTGACTCTTCATGGCCCACAGCTGTATCAGCAAGCTTATTTTTAGCTATAAAACCATTTCTTCAGGTTACAGTTTATATGGCAGTGCAGTATGGGAGACAGAAATCAGATGGCTGCTCTGAATGTGAGTGGGAATGCAGGCAGATGCCCGACAGCCCTGCCCAGTTCCACCCATTTCTCTTCCCTTGTGCTCTGTCCTCTGCTGCCTGAACAATCAGGATAGCACCAGACTCCTCCAATGAATTGACAAGACTGATTCATACTCCTGTGCTGCTGGCATGAGTCTGGGGTTGTTCAGCGAGTCACCAGTCTGACCATGGCTATATATGTGTGTGTGTGTGTGTGTGTGTGTGTGTGTGTATTTTAACAAAGAAGAGGGTTTTACTTGGATTCTGGCACCAGAGCTAGACATGGAAATTGGGATTCCCAACATGCAATGCTGAGCCACATTAGTTAGAGATTTATAAAGTTTCAAAAAAAAAAAAACCCTAAAAACAAACAAACAAAACAACAACAACAAAACAAACAAACAAAATACCCACAAGGCTGTGTTCTCTTTATGGGCAGGCACAGGTCCTACAAAAAGAAGGCTATGTTCCAGTTAGCAAACAGATGTCACGGTTATCTTGAGCAAGCAAGCTTTTGTGACCATTATCTTGCATAAACAAGAGTTTCTTAAAGATTACAAGAATAGCCCCCAGCATTCCTGGAAGTTATCTGTCCTGGGGCAGGTGGGGTTTCCAGGTTAGAGGCAATTTTGTTTTATGGGCCTCTTAAGCACAGTAATAGAAGCTTAATACATAATGTTAGCCATGACATCACCATGCAGTCTGCACTGAGACTGAGTTTTCACAAAAGCACAGTTCATCCACCAAACGGGACATCTTGAAGACTAATAACAGTTATTAAAAGGAAATTCCTGATGGGCGGTGGTGGCGCACACCTTTAATCCCAGCACTTGGGAGGCAGAGCCAGGCGGATCTCTGTGAGTTCGAGGCCAGCCTGGGCTATAGAGTGAGTTCCAGGAAAGGTGCAAAGCTATACAGAGAAACCCTGTCTCAAGAAACAAACAAACAAAACAAAAAAAGAAAAGAAAAGAAAAAAAAATTCTTATTGTTGAAGTATTCCCTTATTAACAGACCAACGGGTTTCATATCATTGTTGATCATTTAAAACTATCTCTCTCTAACTCTATTCAGCTACATAGAGTGGATACCTCGTTAATCACACCAACGAGAAGAAGACCACTACCACCATTTGAGCCAAATTCAAAGCAAGCTTGGTTCTTATTGGGGTGCATCCAAGAGCTGGCCTGTGACTGCCTCCTAAGTCACGTTAAAGAGAGCAGCCTAGCCCCAAAGCCACCTCTTGAGCCCCTTCTAAAGAGCAAAATCACAAGTAGTTGTAAAACAGGTTCACAGAAGAGTAAGACAATGGGGCAATAAGGAAATGCAGGGAAGAAAATCTCAGAAAACATCATGTGGTCTCCATGTGATCAGGGAGGGGCAGGGTATTCTCAAAAACAAATCAAGGCTCTTACAGTAAATAGAAACTATTACTTACAGTAAATAGAAATGGAGTCAGGCAGGTTCCTGAACCAGAATATTAAAACGTACAAGCATAATAAATATTCCCGAACCCTATTTTAATTGTTATTTGGCATAATGTATTTGTATTGACTGTCAACATGGCAGGAATCACCTTGGAGAAGAGTCTTGGGGCCTGTCTGTGAGATGTTTTCTACATCAGGGCTAACTGAGGCAAAGGGACCCACCCACAATGTGAGTAGCACCCTTCCCTGGGCTGGGGCCTTAGGTTGCACTGAAGGGAGAATGCTGGTCGAGAACAAGCGTCCCTCACGCTGCTTCTTGACGCAGGTACCGTAGAGCCATCTGGACTCCTGCCCCGGCCGCCCTGCTCTGCTCCCCAGGACAGACTGTGTCCCTCTCACACTTTAGGTCAAAATAAACCCATCTTAGCTGACCCAAGCTGGTGGTGTTGTGCCCAGGTCGCAAGAACCCCAAGCAAAGACCACCACAGAGCCAATATCCGATACAAGCACACAGAGGTTTTTGTTTTGTTTTGTTTTTTCATTTAGCACACAGAATAATTTATTCATTAAAGTAATGCCTATTTACAGAACTCTAACAGAAAGGTTTCAAAATTTAAAAACAACTAGCACAATTTTTTTTTTAATGCTGAATGACATTTATTGAAGGAGGGAGGAGGTCTTAACTACAGGCTTACAGCACAATGGGAGAACCCTGGAGGGCAGAAGTTTGCTACTGATGTTTTACAATCTTGTATCTAAGCTGTTAACGCCCATTATGCAGGATACACAGTCAAGGAACTTCCCTTAAGCTTTCAGGAGGGTGGAACCCGGCAGGGAATTAGCATAGGGAGGATATCAAGGTCAAGGTCAGCAAGCAAGGCAACAGTTACCCAAAATGGGGGCCAGGACCCTACAGGTCCCCCTTTTACTAATAAATGAGCTTCTGACTTAGGTTGCATGGGACGTCAGCAGGTCACCTTACCTGTCATGGAGATGCCTGCCCAGGCCAACACACAGAGGTTTTTAATTACAAAACAAGCAAGCTTGGTCCGCCATCCAACATTCAACACAGCGGGTGGAGGAGGATGGCCCCAAGCACTTACTTTAAGGGGTTTATATAGGAAAGGTTTTTCATGCAGTTTGGGATTGGACAAAGGGGCTGGGGTGAGGCAGTTCTTCGAAGTTACTGGCTGAACTATAAGCATGAGGTTACTGATGGCTAACAGGATTTAGGGTATCTATAGAGACATAAATTTTTATTCCCTATGTCCTGCTTTTGCTGAACCCAGGATATATACATTCAGATTCACTGTTCCAGTCCTACTCTCCTCTGAGGTCAGTTGAGCCCATTACTCCCCGTATCTTGTTTTGCCAAGTCCAGGATACATAGATTTATTGTCCTAGCCTTATAAGTTCAACTTCTGGTCACTTCTAAAACTGCTGGTCAGCAAATACCTTCGGAGGAGGGGAGGGGGAAGCATCTCTCAAGATGGCTACTGATTTTTCCCTTTCAGTGGGAGCTCATAGGCTCCGGCCTCTCAGCTGGGAAACATGTATGGAACTGAACTAGGCCCTCTGACTGTGGGTGGCAGTTATATGGATAGATCTGTTTGGGGACCAGGACTTATCTGGGGTGTATGAAATGCCTTTTGGAACACATTCCCTAGGGTGGAATACCTTGTTCAGCATTGACACACGGGGGAGGGGCTTGGTCTCACCAAGACTTTGTTGACTCCCCTATTAAATTTATTCTGATCAGAATTTGATTATAGATAGCAACAAGAAAAGTGAGGAATATAGGAAATGGAGACCAAGACTGAGATGGAAGTGGGTTACCAAGGAATGTGGAAGAGTTTGAAAGTTGGCTAGGAAGGTGTGAGAATGCCAGGAGCAGAGTGTAATGGGCTTTTCTTGTGGGATTTCAGAAGCCCCGGATGTTGAGGGAAATGCTGACAGTGGACCCCTCGATCAAACAGCTTCCGAGGAAAACAAAGACTCTTCCTGGGACAAGGCTAGAGCTCATTCTTGCCAAGAATATGGTTCCATTCACTACACATCTGAGAATTTCTGTGAGGCTAAATTTAAAATTAATGCCCTTATTTCTTTGCAGATGAAATTTCAAGACAACAGCATTCAACTATGCAGTGATTATTTCTCATAGCTCTTATTAAGATATGTGTTGATAGAGAACAAAAAAAAAAGATATTTTTAAAATGTGAATTTTAGGGACTGGAGAGATGGCTCAGCAGTTAAGAGGAACCTGAGTTCAGTTCCCAGTGCCTACGTGGTGGCTCACAACTGACTGTTGACTACCCTCCCAGGAGATCCAATGCTTCTGACCTCTGCAGGCACCATGCACCTGTTATGCCCAGATCATGGGAACCCCCAAAAGACCACCATGGAGATGGAATTCTGTATGTAAAAGCAAAGAGCCTTTATTTTAAGCTTGAGCTTGATCTCTCCATCTGTCTGATGCAGCGGTGAGAGCAGAGAGCACTGAATCAGGGCAGGGTAGAGTTTTTATCATAGCAGAGGTTGGGGTGAGGGCATTTCCAGGGCTCAGGACCCTAACTGGCTGGCATTTGTCTGGGGGTATCTTGGTAAAAGAGAAATAGATGTGCTAGGCTCAGGGACATCTGGCCATCTTATCTAATCTCATCTGTCAGTTGCAGTGTTTGGAATGCCAGGTACTTTCCTTTAGATGCTGGCCTTCCCTGGGTGGTATCTGCCAATAGACCTGTCATGGCAGCTGCGTCTGGGCCCCTAAGCCTGTCACAGCAGCTGTGTGGTCAAGTTGGTTTGCCCCCCCCCCACACACCCATGTGTTACACAGACATGCATGCAGGCAAAACACCCATACACATAAAATAAACTTTTAAAAATGTTTAAACTGAATTTTAAATTTTCTAAAAACTCTAAAAAAATATTTTTTAAAACTGGAGTTTGAGCTGGGCGGTGGTGGCGCATGCCTTTAATCCCAGCACTCGGGAGGCAGAGGCAGGTGGATCTTTGTGAGTTCGAGGCCAGCCTGGGCTACCAAGTGAGTTCCAGGAAAGGCACAAAGCTACACAGAGAAACCCTGTCTCGGAAAAAAAACAAAACAAAAAAAAAAAACAAAAAACAAAAAAACCAAACAAACAAAAACTGGAGTTTGAGTGTTGTGAACTGTTGGCCCATGGACATGACATGGTTGGTGTACTCACAAACTCAGAGCTGTTCCCCTTGAAAAAATGAAGTTTGATGAGGAAAGGTGTGTGGACATCTTTAAAGTTGAAGACAATAAGAAAGGGACCCTGAGGGTAAGACTTCACCCATGAAGGAGCTAACTTGTGAGAATACAAGTCGCTATGGTCAGTGCAGCCACAGGGCATCCAGGGACCTGGAAAGGAGGGCAATGGTCGATAGATATGAAAGACTCTGGGTCATTTCAGCAATGAATAGTTTTTATTTTTCCATGCTCCTGTTTATACACTGTTTACCTAGCTGCTAAAGATAGCCTTGCAAGCAGAGCTTGAGCAAACAGTCTCTTTGATCCTCTTATCTGAGTTCTGCCTTCTGCATTTTCCCTGCCCTTGTGGCCCAGAGGACATTCCTTTTAGGCCTTGGGCCTTATCTTGTCTCAGGCTGGAATACGTGTGTTCTAACACCCCTTCCCACTCAACACGAGCACAGTCTTCTGATCACATCTGGGGCAGGGGTTCCTGCTTGGGAAAAGAACTGCAGACCGTCTGGACCCTGACACAAACCCTCGAAAATAGAAAGGCTGAATTGAGAACGCCATTGGAGAGGTTTCCTGCTCTCAAACAGCCTTCATCTCAACACGTCAGCATCACGTGACAGCCACATGCTGTCGCTGTTATAGGTATGAAAGGTACTAGAGTGATGGGGGTCATGGAGGCTGGTGCTGAGATTTCAGAAAGCTTATGAGGCCAGATAACGATCGGCAGGGTCGGAATCCTTGCAAAGAGACCCCGAGGAGCCACCTCATGAAGCTGTGAAGGCAAAGCCTATGTTGAAATGGAGACCCTGGAGGTTGGAAATGCAAGGATCGTGAGAGATCTACCATGGAACGCTGCAGGCCTAGAGTGGGTCCTAATCGCGAGAAAGGCAGTAGACCTGGAGGGGTAAAGCTACCCAAGTCCTTTGGAGCCCAGGTGATTCAGTTTTGTGCCCCAGTGCCGTACACTGAACTGATCTGGTGTTTGCCTTGCTGGGTTTCAGTCTTACTTTTACTTGTTATACCTTGATTTCTTCCATTTAGAATGAAAATGTTTATCCCTTTGTATGTTGAAAGTATGCAACTTCATTTTTTAAAAACATTTTTATTTGTTCTTTGAGAATTCCATGCATATATACACTGTACTTTGATCATAGTCACCCTTTAATCCACCCAACTCTTTCTAGACCCTACCCCCATGCCTGCCTTCCAAAATATTATTATTATTATTATTATTATTATTATTTATTATTATTTTGGTTTTTCGAGATAGTGTTTCTCTTTGTAGCTTTGCGCCTTTCCTGGAACTCACTCTGTAGACCAGGCTGGCCTCTAACTCATAGAGATCTGCTTGCCTCTGCCTCCTGAGTGCTGGGATTAAAGGTGTGTGCTACCACTGCCCGGCCTTATTCTTTATCTTAAAAGCAAATGAACAATTGAGTCCAATTAGTGCTACCCTTATGGGCATGGTATAAGACCATTCATTCACTGGAACATGAGCAATCTACCATGGGCCACACACCATGAAGAAAACCCATGGGCTGGAGAAACGTCTCAGAGGTTAAGAACACTGGTTGCTCTTCCAGAGGTCCTGAGTTCAATTCCCAGCAACCACATGGTGGCTCACAACCATCTAGAATAAGATCTGGTGCCCTCATCTGGTGTGCAGGTATACACGCAGATGGAACACTGTATACATAATAAATAAATCTTTAAAATAAAATAAAAAAGTGTAGTCCCTGGTAAGCTGTGGGTGGTCCCACACCCATAGTTTTTTTAAAAAAAAAAAGAAAGAAAAGAAAGAAAACCCATTCTCCTTTCCCCAGAGGCCATCAACTGCCAATAGATCTTTACTTAGGTGTGGGGCCTCATGAGACCCTCCCCCATTCGTGCTGGAGTTTGGACTGGCTTGATCTTGTGCCGGCAACCCCAACTGCTGTGAGCTCATGTGGGCAGTGTCCTTGTCATGTCTGAAAGACACCGGTTTGCCGCCATCCTCCCCAGCTTCCTACCCTCTCTCCTGGGATGTTCCCCGAGCCTCAGGAAGAGGTCCCTGTATGGATGCTGTGTTTAGGGCTGAAATTCTTCCATCACCTATTCTTCGTGCGTTAATGAGTCCTTATGCCAAAAAAGAAGCTTCTCTGAGAGCCGAGAGCTTCACTAACCTCTGTGTATAAAGAGAAGTATAGAAAACAGTTTTGCTGTGGATGATTGATTGATAAATAAAACACTGATTGGCCAGTAGCCAGACAGGAAGTATAGGCGGGACAAGGAGAGAGGAGAGGTCTGGGAAGTGGAAGGCTGAGGCAGAGAGACGCTGCCAGCCTCCATGATGAGAAGCAACATGAGAAGATGTTAAGATACCCTTAAGCCACGAGGCACATGGCAACTTATAGATTAATAGGGTTAATTTAAGAGATAAGAACAGCTAGCTAGAAGCCTGAGCCATTAGGCTAAACAGTTTAAATAATATAAGCGTCTGTGTGTTTATTTTATAAGTGGGCTGCTGGACTGCAGGGGCTTGGCCGGACCTGGAGAGAAACTCTCGTTACACAGTTTGACATGCCAGGTGTGCTGGTGCCTGCCTTTAGTCCCAGTGCCTCTGAGACAGAGGCAGGTGGATCTATGTGAGTTTGAGGCCAGCCTGGTCTACAAAGAGAGTTCCAGGATAGCCTGGACTGTTACACAGAGAAATCCTGTAGTTGTTTGTTTTTGCTCTTTGGCTCTTTGCTCTATTGGGGGGCGGGGTGCTGCCACCCAGCTCCCAAATAAATGCACAGAGTCTTATTATTACTTATAAATGTCTGGCCTTATCTTGGCTTATTTCTCACCAGATTTCAACTTTAAATGATCCCATCTACCCTTTGCCTCTGGGCTTTGATCTTTCTCTTACTTCTGTATATATTACTTTCACTCTTTCTCCAAGGCTGGCTGTGTGGCTGTGTAGCTGGCCCTGGCATCCTCCTCTCTTCTCTCTTGCTCTTTCTTCTTTTCCTCCCAGCTTTCTCCTTCTATCTATTCTCTCCGCCTGCCTGCCCCACCTATCCCTTCTCCTGCCTCACTGATGGCCGTTCAGCTCTTTATTAGACCATCAGGGGTTTTAGACAGGCACAGCAACATAACTTCATAGTTAAACAAATGCAGCATAAAAGAATGCAACACATCTTTGCATCATTAAAAAAAGTGTTCTATAGCATACACAAATGTAACAGATCTTAAAATAATATTCTACAACAAAACCCTACCTCAACAAACGAAAACCAAAATGAACACAGTTTGACACTACGTCTGTTCAGGAAAATAATTGTTCTCCTCTATGGTCTATGAGTGCCCCAGCCACAGACTCCTGGCTGAATTTAAAACACCATTTATGAGTTCTGTTCTGTGGAGAGGGCCTTTCATCCTGTCAAAAAATATTAGTTACCCCAACAACATTAATGCCATTAGTGCACAAATTGCTGTATCTCGACTGGCTTATTGTTACGGTAACTCACAGGGCTTACAGCTGGATAAGACTGATAATGTCTTTCCTCCCCCAGTAGTTTGTATGACATCTTAAAACACTATGAAAGCTAGTGAAGAGGAAGCTTCAAGATTGGTACCAGTTTGATTTCTCCATATGTTGTGATCCTAGTGTGTGGTGTCTTCAGCAATAAGGTTTTACAGTTAAGTTCTGGTATGTGACCAAAAGCTCATATTGTTTGGGGAGCCTATATAAACCACTGACCAACAGCTTGAAGAGAGATATTCCACAACTGGCCCTAGGGTTTTGTTTGACAACCTATGGCATCTAAGAGGAGCATTTTCCCCAACTCCCCATATAGGGTAACTGAATTTAGTGTGTGTGTGTGTGTGTGTGTGTGTGTGTGTGTATTTTAGGATGCTTATAAAGTAGGTTTTTCCATATGGCTTTTCCAAACATTCTTAGTGTTTGTTATTACTCCTTCACATACACACATAAACTCACAAAAATTCAGCATAAATTCTAATTGGTCTTAATAATAAAAACCTGGAGTCAGATATTGGGGTAAATGCTGAAAGATCAGAGAAGTAAAGGAGCAGCCACAGTCACCCTTCACTTCTCTGACTCCTCAGACCAAAAAGGGGCTGAGCTCCTGTCTCTGCCCCTCTGCCCATCCATATCATTTCCTGTCTCCTGTCCATACAAACCTCCAGACCTCTATGGTTAACTAATGGCTAGCTCCACCCTCTGATCTTCAGGCAAGCTTTCTTTGTTAGAGTATGAACAAAATATCACCCCACAGAAACCACAAGGACCCAAAGGTGCACATGACAACTGAACACAGACAGATAAGAGTACCAGATGAGTCCATTTAGCCTGTGAGGTCGCAGAAGCCATATTGTCACCGCTGACTAGAGCAGGGCCGCTGGGGACATTGTGGCAGAGGGGGCAGGAGTCTTGGTGGCCACAGTTACAACTTTGCTTGAGTCTCAGAAGATACTCTGTACTCTCTAACTAGAAACTATAGGAGTTTTGACATAGCACGAGCATAGAGAAAAGGGATGGGAGGTTATGTCTTAAAAACGATATATTTGGGGTCGAGGATTTAGCTCAGTGGTAGAGCACTTGCCTAGCAAGCGCAAGGCCCTGGGTTCGGTCCTCAGCTCTGAAAAAACAAAAACAAAACAACCCCCCCCCCCCGATATATTTGGCTGTCAAATTGACAAATGGTGGACTTGTATCAGATTATGTGGTCAATTTGACAGGGTCTGGAATTACCTTGGAGAAAAATCTTGGGCATGTCTATGAGATGTTTTCTCCATTTGGTTAACAGAGGCAGGTGACTGGGCTGGGGTTCTGGACTGAATACAGAGCAGACAGCTAGCTGCCCACATGCATTCTTTACTTTCTCCATCCTGACTGCAAATGCCATGTAAGGAGCCGAACTTACGTTCCTGCTGCCCTGCACGCTGGGACCTGTCACTAGCCAAAATACAGCTCTCTCTGAAGTTGCTCCTTGTCATATTTGGTCACGGAAGCAAGAAAAGTAACACAGACAGTTGGTTTTGTCTCTGAAACTGACTCCATTTTTCCCCTGCCCCCACCCTTTCCTCCTGCCTCTTCTGCTTCTTTGAATAAACAATGTTCTTTTTTTTGCATTTTTCCAATAGAGTTTCCACAAAATTGCCTATCATCCTCATAATTGGATTTTGCGGTTTATAAACTGGGAACTTTTGGTATTCTCAATTGAATTTTCTCTGAAGATCTTATTTTTTAATAAGAGTATAACCTCGCCGTGAGTGCAGATTTCATTAGTGAGATCAGAGCCAAATCTGCTGTATGGAAGCTATTCTAATTCTGCTTTAAATGGGTAAATATTTTAGTATACATACACACACACACACACACACACACACACACACACACACACACACACATATATTATCTCAATTTAGAATACCTTCTGTTGCATATGTATATGATTTTATTTTTTTCTGTTTAGGTTTGTGTATCTGTGCACATGCTTTTGTGTGGGAGCCATGTGCAGGTGGGTGTATGTGCAGGGCCGAGGGTAATGTCAGGAGACATCCTCCATCACCTTATTCATTAAGGCAAGGTCCCTCCATCAAACCCAGAGCTTACTGATATGGCTGGCCTCACCAGCTGACTTGTTCGGGATCCCTGGTCTCTGCCATCTAAGACTGGAATTACGGGCAGGCTGCGTTACCCAGCTGGTATTCACGTGGGTCCTGGGGATTCAAACCCCCAGTCCTTATGCTTGCAAAGCAAGTGATTTAACCCGGAGCCGTCTCCCCAGACCCTTCTTGCACATGCTTCCTTCAGACAAGAATCATTTTTTACAAAGTTGTTTTATGATTGGAATGTCTCACCAAAGTTCAGGCCATCTCAGATCCATTACATTCTATTCTGGAACAGAATGCCCGTTTTAGCTAATTAAAAATAGGGGCTCCATCCAAAAAAAAACGTTCCCAAAGTTAGTATATTTCAAAGAGTAATTATAGAAGTTCAAACTTAAACTCCGTGTACCTTTTAAATGCTTATGGCTCCGTTCCTGTATCTCCTTGTTCAGGGAGGGATGCTTCTCCTCGGGTATAAGCTGGGAGCTTTTTGGTCCCAGTTTCTTTGATTCCCCCCAGGTTTGCAAGCTGAAGTTCCTCAGTCCGCCCCTCGGCTGAATGCTCCTTGGAATCCCAATACTTACCAATTAAATGCAACCAAACTTTAGAGAATGGCTTTACCATAACAAAAACAAACAAACAAAAAAAGTCCACTATGATTGTAGCCACTTACCTTGAAGAGTGCCACACTTTAACAATGTAACTGTTAACAAGTAGCAAATAAAAGACCGAACAGTGAATGTCAGCTTCATTCAAACAACCTTGTTATTTCAATTATGAATGGTTATATAAATATGGAAAATGTATAGCTATTTTAATGGGCAGACTCCAGGAGGTTACTGGAAAAATATATATTTGAATTATATATAGATATTTATATATTTAACATATATATATTGTGAATTACTTAGTGCTATATATGCTTATGTATTTAGTAATATTGCTTTTGTATGATATACTTTTCTAAAAGATTGGGTTTCTTTTGTTTTGTTTTAGGTTTTTAGAGACAAGGTTTCTCTGTTTAACAATTCTGGTTGTCCTGGAACTCACTTTGTAGACCACATGGGCCTTGAACTCAGAGATCCGCCTGCCTCTGCCTCCCCAGTACTGGGATTAAAGGCATGCACCACTGGGTGGATATGGTTGTTTATAGTTACATGGTTACTGTAAAAAGTAGAAAGTTCCCCTTTGACCTTCTAAGCTGAATTGATAATAAAATAATTAAAGATTTTGTCTCATCATTTACTGAACGAGCTTCCAAATTGCCTATCCTTATCCTCTGAATTAAATGAAAAACATATAAGCAGTATTAGAATTAATAATTTTTCTGTTCACTGTTGGATTATAATAATAATAATTATTATTATTATTATCGCCCAGTACTCACTCTGTAGACCAGGTAGACGTTGAAATCACAGAGATCCTCTTGCCTCTGCCTCTCAAGTGCTGGGATCAAACGTGTGAGCCACCAGGCATGGCATCTGTTGGAATTTTAAACCAGTGTTCCATAACTGAATTTATGGAATGGCAGGGGCCCTTTTGGAAGTTATTACTAAGTTTTGATGCAAGTATGGAAGACCTGGAATTAAAAACAAATAGTTTCCGTAAGAGGAATCATCCATAAATCTCAATGAAAACTTAATTTTTTACAGTGTTCCACAACAAAGCCACCTCTGCAACTGTGTGTGTGTGTGTGTGTGTGTGTGTGTGTAATAAGTTGTTGGGCAAAGGACACAGTGGCGTGCTGATGCTTCCTTGGCACAGGTGTGTCCTCTGATGTACCCAAGAGTGTGTGGTGTCAGGAAACTGTTGTTGGTTGTTTTTTTTTCTCTTTTGGGGGGCCCACCACCCAGCTTCAAATAAATCACACATGGAAGCTTATTCTTAATTATAAATGCTCAGCCTTAGCTTGGTTTGTTTCTTGCCAGCTTTCCTTAACTTAAATTATCCTAAAAAAAAAAAAAAATTATCCTGTCTACCTTTTGCCTCTGGGCTTTTCCTGTTCTCTTACTTCTGTAAATCTTACTCTTGCTCTGTGGGTTGCTGTGCAGCTCTGTGGCTGGCCCCTGGAGTCCTCCTCCTTCTCTGGCTCCTTCTCTTCCTCTCTTCCTCCCAGATTTCTCCTATATATTCTCTCTGCCTGCCAGCCCCACCTGTCCTTTCTCCTGCCTTGCTATTGGCTGTTCCCCGATCTTTATTAGACCATGAGGTGTGTTAGACAGGCACAGTAACACAGCTTCACGGAGTTAAACAAATGCAACATAAACAAGAGTAACATATTTTAAAATAATATTCTACAACAAGAAACATCTTGTATAGGTTCCACGCTCGTCATCTACTTTTCTAGAAGTCAAAATCCTGTACTTGATTTCATAGTTTTGCCCAAGATTCTCCCTGCTCCACCTTTTCGGTTTGTTGTGACTAAAAAGGGTTTTGGAAAGTAAGTAGGTGCTATCCCATAATAACCTGTCCATTTGCAATAGGCCTTAAATGTTGCCAACTCTGTGTCAGGGAAGTTGTTCGTCACCGTCCAGCCTCTACCTCTCCAATAGTCTCTAGTCCAAGATGGTCTTTCCTTACTGTGCCGGCTCATGGCCTGGTGCTGTCAGGTCATCTCAGCCTAGTGCTTTTCAGGATTCTCTTCCTTTCTCTGCAGAGGTAGCTCAAGGGGCTCCATCTCTCAGAGCTTTCTTTCTTTTTTTTCTCTTTGAGACAGGGTTTCTCTGTGTAGTTTTTGTGCCTGTCCTAGGTCTTGCTCTGTAGCCCAGGCTGGCCTAGAACTCACAGAGATCCACCTGGCTCTGCCTCCGGAGTGCTGGGATTAAAGGCGTGCACCACCACCTCCCGGCTCTCTCAGAGCTTTTACATCTTTGTGGCCTTGGACATCACAGGGACCCTCTGTGGCCCGACTTGGCTTTAGCTCTACTTCGGCCATCATTTCCCTCTGGGACTGGAATCATCAGCCTTCCTAACGCTGAGACCCTTTAATACAGTTCCTCATGTTGTGCTGACCCCCCAACCATGAAATTATTTTTGTTGCTACTTCATAACTGTAATTTTGCTGCTGTTAGGAATCGTCATATCGGTATTTTTGGAGATAGAAGTTTGCTGAAGGGGTCACGACCCACAAGTTGAGAACTGCTGTAGTTGAGTTTCATCTAGTGGAGTTAACTGGTTGTTTAGTCTGCATGCCTGATTCCCGGGGGATGCTAGCCTAGTCTCAGCTACTTCCTGCTTTTGAGGAAGTGAGGGGAATGTGAGGGAGGAAGCTGATAGGCGGGGCTAAGCAGCTGACATGTTTTTCCATGTATGGTTTTCAGGTTGGATGCAAGGGCGTCTGCAGATAACTATTGCTCTCTGGAGAGCACTCTGGGAAGTGGGGACCTGTTTCTGCAATCTGGGCTCACATGAAATCTTTCTGGGGTTTGACTGCAAATCTTTCTCCTGCTCCCTCCTTTTCTCCAGCATTAGTTCTGGGCACTGGAGTGCTGGGCTCTTTTCAGGGGTTGATGACTGGAGAGATGGCTCAGTGGTTAAGAACACTTGCTGCTCCCCCAGAAGACCCAGGTTCAGTTCCCAGCTCCCACATGGCAGCTCACAACTGTCTGTAACTCCAGTTCCAGAGGATCTGACACCCTCACACAGACAAATGTTTAGGCAAAACTAGTATAAAATAAAAATTAAAAAACAAACAAACAAACAAACAAACAAAAAAAAACATTGAGCCCACGCTCCCCAGACTCTCTCTTTTCTTACTCATTAGACAAATTCTCATTTTACGGGGGGTGGGTGGGAGTGGGGTGGGTGGGGGAGGGGTGGAGAGTGGTCCAAAGGCCCTCACAGCATCGCATTGCAGGGCTTATTCCTTAAAGCCAGGGTTTCAGATTCACCAGGATCTGGTATATTCCGGTTTTCACAGCTGGAACCAAACTAAGCAAAATTACACTTCCTCCCACCCCTAAGGATAATCTCCAAATGAAAACAACAGCAAAACCTTCCAAATTTACTCTCCCTTTCAAAATAAAGCAGAAGATCCATTTCCTGACTCATGCAAGTTGAAAGCCACGGCCTTTGCAGCTGAGCATAGTAAATCGCAGCTATGGCTTGGGGGCCTAGAAGAGATGCATATGGGTCATGTGGTGGACCCAGCTCGGAGTCCTGGGCTTACAAAGTGTGGTATTTGCCTGCGGCGAGAACAGACCACAAAGTACAACAAAACGCACTTTAAGAAGTAGTGGAAGCCGGGCGGTGGTGGTGCACACCATAAATCCCAGCACTCGGGAGGCAGAGGCAGGAGGATCTCTGTGAGTTCGAGGCCAGCCTGGGTAAGTTCCAGGAAAGGCGCAAAGCTACACAGAGAAACCCTGTCTCAAAAAACCAAAAAAAAAAAAAAAAAAAAAAAAAAAAAAAAAAAAAAAAACATAGTGGAAAGATTTTCTGTGCCCTCTCCCCCAATTGCCCTGGCCTGTGATAGAGATAAATTTCTCTTACCTGCTGTCTTGCAGCCACTTATAAAATGATCACTCAGAGGCTTAATTACCAACTCTATGGTGTTGGAATTCCCGGCCACTCCCCAGGCTATAGGACCACACCTGCGCAGTTCAGTAGCCAAGTAAGGGGCCTTACATCCTACGGACGTAATCCGTGCGCTGCGTGATCGTGGTCGCGTAATTTGCATGTGTGGTGTAGCTCCATAAACCCATATGCGCATGTGCAGGGGAATCAATAAGAATCAGGTCACAGACTTCTCCCCCGCTTCTCTCTCTTCTCCCCCCTCTCTCTCTTCTCCTCCCCTCCTTCTTCGTGCTCATGTCTTCCACACCCTGGCCACGTTCTCTTCTGTCCCTCCCTCCTCCTAATAAAGCTCTGCTACTGGGTTTTGTCGTGCCTCGTGGCCTTTCTTGCATGGTAACAGCAATGCTTAATGAATAACACAGCGCCGCTTTAAATTTATTTACTTATTATGTATACAGTGTTCTGTCTGCACATATCCCTGCAGGCCAGAAGAGGGCGCCAGATCTCATTACAGATGGTTGTGAGCCACGGTGTGGTTGCTGGGAATTGAACTCAGGACCTTTGGAAGAGCAAGCAGTGCTCTTAACCTCTGAGCCATCTCTCCAGCCCCACAGCGCTGCTTTAAAACCAACATATGGCCCATGGATAAGAATTCTTGCTAGCTAGCTCTTCCATGGTAAATTATCCCATTTCTATTAATCTGTGTATCACCACGTGTTCCGTGGCTTTACCTGCGTCCCATTACATGTTGCTCCTTGGACGGCTGTTTGGCATCTCCCCTTGCTCTCCTTTATTCTTTCACTGTCTCTCTTGAATTTTCTCCCCACCTGGCTCCATCCTGCCCTGCCATAGGCCGATGTAGCTTTATCAATCAACCAGAGCAACACATCTTCACAACGTACAGGACGACCTTTGCACTGCATGCTGCATGTTTTATGAATAAGCATAATTGGTATTGGGAAAGGAAACTAGAATCCCAGCCTCCTTGGGGCATGGTGACTTGTGGAAGCTATAAAAGTCGGCAGAGTCCAGGGGGTGAGGCAGGAGGGGCTGAAACACTTGGAGAGAACAGCTTTCATAGCGTCCCTGTGATGATGCTTTTGAGCCTACCATGGGTGTGGGGTGGGAACGGGAAGTCTGTGGACAGAGACACTGCCCATTTTTTCAGTTTTAGGATCCCTCCACACACACTTATCACATGAGAAGATTTGCTCCAAGGACTTTAAAATATTACACCAGGTTCCTTTTTTGTTACATAAATCAAACCTTAAGAAACAAAGACAGACAGGATTGTGTGTATAAAAAGCCCACACTCTGAATCATTCGGTTTTGTTTGTGCCAAATGTATGAATAGCTTGAAGCCAGGCTGACAAGCAGGAGTTCTTCTGGGAAAATTATTAGTCTTGTAACTACTGTTTTCAGATTCCTTGAACTCTTTTGGCCAGATCCCGAGACTTAAAATGCAAAGATGAGGCTGATTACTTGAGAGAGCCCGGAAACGATTCTTTTCCCCGTCTCTCTGAATTCTGGCAGTGCTATTGCCCCTTGTGAGACAGGATCTCACTGTCTCTTCGCTAATGAGAACTCAGAGCTCCCGGGATCGCAGCTCCCAGGGCTCGTTACTCCGGTTTGATGTTATCGTTGGCTCGCAAAGATCTGATGCTGGCAAGCCGCACGTTTGCCGTTTGCCTGGGTAGCTTCCCTGTTTGCCAGACATTAGGCTAATTTACCTGGACTGGGAGAGGCAGTGATATAGGGTATCTTTGCCTCTCCTGAGGATTTAGGATAATGATCTTAACTTTAAACCTGGAGTCCTAGCACCCCGCTCCCCTCTTTGCAAGCCTGGGTTCTTTCATCCAGAAGGTGGCGATAGAACATCAGAAAATTCAAAGTAAGACTGGCAAGCATGTTGCCCCCCCCCCCCCCCCCCCCCGCCAAGGCCTCCCACTGCGGAGCTCCTGCCCAGGTTGGATTACTCTACAGAGCTTGAACCCCTGGACCCCAGGGGAAGCTTTTTCCTTGCAGTATCTGACACCTATGTCCTGTGTGAAGAGAGGAGGAAGGGATTTTGAGCTCAGTCGTCCCCTTTTTCCATGTAGCTTCTCACGGCTGGGTGTAGGAGACGTTGACTAGATCGGCCTCTGGCCGCAAGATGATGCTTTTTACTAAGGACTGAAGATGATGCTTTTGAACTTAGAATGATGACTTTTTTCCCCTCTTTTTTTTTTTAAATTATTATTATTATTTATTTTACAATACTATTCAGTTCCACATAATAGCCACAGATTCTCTTGCTCTCCCTCCCCCCCCCCCCCCCCCAGAATGATGACTTTTAATCTAAGCCACTCTGGCAACTATATGCTTGGGGAATAGTAAGATACTACCGGGTCTTTAGAGACTACTTCTATTTTCAATATTTGTTTCTTTATAAACAGGGTCTCCCTGTGTAGCCCAGGTTGGCCTGTAACTCATGGAACCCTTGAGTCTCTGCCCGCTGTGTGCTGAGATTTCAGGAATCTGCTCCCACAACCAGTATGCATTTTTATTATTAATTGATTCATGGTCGTTGTAAGTATTTCTGGGGTGCACGGTGGCGTGGCAGCATGTGTATGGGTGTGTGATATGTGTCATACTCAGATCAGGGCAAATGGCTTACCTATCAGCTTAGGCACTGATCATTTCTCTGTGTTGGCAACATTGAAAACCTTGTCTCTTAGCTGTTTCCAAACACTGCTTTAATCCTGGTCAGCCGTTGTGGTGTAGAGATTGCCTGGAGTTATTTTTCCCCACCAACTTCTCCTGGGTGCTTGTCCATCTGGAGGATGATTTCCAAAAGCTCTTCATGGCATTTTTCGAATTACTGCTTGGCAGTTCTCCTCTCTGAGGGCAAGTTCAGGGAAAAGGAACAAGAGGGCCTTGGCTCAGAAACAATTTCACGCCCCTTGATGGATGTGGATATTTGGGGTCTTGCTTGTTGACCTAACAATTGCTTTCTAGTCTCTTTAGGTGTGTGTGTGTGGGGGGGGGGGGAGACAGCCACACCAAGGTTCATCACAGCTGCCTGTTTAGAATTAGCTGCCCTTCCAGAAGGACCTCATTAAAATGTCTGTTTTGTTTTGTTTTGCATTGAAGCTTTTATTATAATAAAAAGCTCGTGGTTTAGCAAGAACAATTCCAAGCAAAATTGGAATAGGTATACACAGGGAGAATCAAATGGAAGGATGGGTATAAGAAGAAAACCCAGTTGTACGTGAAACACCACACACACACACACACACACACACACACACACACACACACACGCCCCCTCCATACCCCTCCCCACACTATGGCATTCCACAGTTACCACATTCTATAATTGTAATGTCTTGACTCTAGGTCAGTCTGTTGCTAGGTTCTTTTCTCTGATATAAAGCTTTTTTTTTTTTTTTTTAAAAAAAAGCCTCATTTTATTTTATTTTTTAAAATTTATTTTAACTTTATTTTATATGCATTGGTGTGAAGGTGTCAGATCCTGGAGATCTGAACTTACAGACAGTTGTGAGCTGCCATGTGGGTGCTGGGAATTGAACCTGGGTCCTCCGGAAGAGCAACCAGTGCTCTAACCATTGGGCCATCTCTTCAGCCCCGACATAAAGCTTTTTAACCTGGGAGGTGGAGAGTTAAAAGCTCTTCTTGTTCTTTTAAAGGGTCTGCATTCCATTCCCACACCTATATAGTGGTTCCCAGTTGTCTGTGATTCCAGTTCTGGGGGATCCAACATTCTATTCTGACCTCCTTGGGTACCAGGGATGCACATGACACATAGATGCATATGTAAGCAAAACACTTATGTGCATAAAGTAAATAAATCTACAAAAATTCTTTAATCTCAATTTCTTTTAAAATACATATAGATAACCAATAAGTGCATATTTAATTCACTCCCAGTATAAACATTATTAAGCTTCTACTTTCTGCCAGGTCCTGTACTAGGTATTAGGGATGCCAGACATGCTAAGTTCAAGTATGCTATTGTAGAGGGACAGGCCTGCCATCTCAAGGTGCTGATGTCTACTTTGAGAACACAGATGAGTCAACAATTAACAAT
Source organism: Peromyscus maniculatus bairdii (assembly GCF_049852395.1). Taxonomy (NCBI): domain Eukaryota; kingdom Metazoa; phylum Chordata; class Mammalia; order Rodentia; family Cricetidae; genus Peromyscus; species Peromyscus maniculatus. The sequence continues at coordinate 51,476,670 of NC_134869.1, forward strand.
TATTGGTGCTTGTCAATACCTTTAATAGTGTGTGTGTGTGTGTGTGTGTGTGTGTGTGTGTGTATGTGTGTGTGTGTGAATGTGGGGGTCAGAGGACAACTTGCAAGAATCAGTTCTCTCCTTCCGCCCTAAGGCTCCTGGCATTGAATTTAGCCTCTCAGACTTGGTGGGAAGCACCTTGCTTTTAAGTTCTGGAGTCACTGTGTGACTTTGGGCACTATACTTAAGCTCTCAAAAACCTTAGTTTTCTCATGAAAAATCACGTTGGTTGGTGAGTCTGCTGTAGAGATTCAGTAAAGAATATAGATAATGCTGGGGCTGGAGAGATGGCTCAAGAGATCAAGAGCATTGGCTGTTCTTCCAAAGGACCTGGGTTCAATTCCCAGCACCTACATGGCAGTTCACAACTGTCTGTAACTCCAGTTCCAGGGGATCTGACACCCTCGTGCAGACATACATTCAGGCAAAACCCCAATGCACATTAAATAAATAATAAATGTAAAACAAAAAAAAAAAAGGAAGAATATAGATAACGCATTCAGCACAGCCCAGAGGCCAGACTCTCTAAGTTGGAGCTTTTGTAACTGATAATTTTGGGTCCCCAGTTATTGGATATTCCCCCACCGGCGATGTAATAAGTCAGATCAGGCCAAATTAATAAATCCAGGTTTCATCTGACCAGAGCAAAGCACCTCCCTCATGTCTTCCGGGAAGGTAGGGGAGAGAGCAGAAGAGCACACACAGCAGACAGGATGACCAGGTGGTGAGCAGCCTGTAGGCACGGTCTTGAGCAGCCCCAGGGGAGGGGCCGCTGCCTGGTGGGCTTTCTGGAGGGGCAGGTTCTGGAATGGGAGGTATGAAACCAGAGCGTGAAATGCTCCCCCTCCCCAAGCTGGAGATCCCCAACATCTCAACACTTTTGGGTATATATGGATGCCAGTTGGGCTTCCGCCTAAACAGTCACCATCTCTGTTTATTTCCCTTCGGCCAAAATCCCCCTGTTGCCAAGCACTAGGCAACTTCTGCTTGTTTGTTTTCCTTCTTTGGCTGTGGCTCTGGAGATGAATCCAGCCAACGACAACTTTATTTTACAGTTTGGCGTATTTTAAGGGCAGAGCTGGGGTTTCTGGGAGGATCCAGGTTTATCTAGAGCTTTAGCGGGCACCAGGGTTCAGAGCGACCTTGTAAACATACTTCCCCCAAACCACACCTAAAGGCAGTTCCCTCAGACTATCACATCGTCCAACCATGTTCTGCAGAGACAGGTGAGCTCCCAGGGGAGGTCTGTCCTGGATGGAAGCCATACTGAGTCTCCACATATCAACAGGAAACGTTATGAGGAAGAAAAACTGGAAACTCAATTTAGACAGAGGATCTGCAAGTTGGCTTCAAATGCACCTTCCCACGATTCTGGAGGCGAACATCTCTGAGATGCAGGTGTGGACAGGTTGGCTCCCTGTGAGGGCTGTGCGGGTGAGCCAGATCCCCTCCATCCTCGCTCCTGGAGTCTATGACAGTCTTGGTATTTCTCGGTTTCTGTTGCCTCAGCCCATTTTCCACCTGCATCCTCACATGGTGGCTTCTCCCTGTCTCCTCATATCCCCCTTTTAGAAAGGTACCAATCCTGCTGGAGTAGGGGCCCGCCCACCTTACCACAGTTTAACCTCATCTTCACATTATTAGACTAGGCAATGAGCTCGTTTTCAAGTGAGGTCACATATGGGATTGTGGTGATATTTTATTTGTGCTGAAATGTGGTGATATTTTATTTGTATGTTAATAAATAAAGTTTGCCTGGAGATCAGAGAAAATAGCAAGTCATTTTAAGTAAACACAAAAGTCAGGCAGTGGTAGCACACGTGTTAAATCTGATCACTTAGCAGGCAGGGTCTCTGTGTGTTCAAGTCCACACTAGGGAACAGAGCCAAGCGTGGTGACACATGCCTTTAATCCCAGTACCAACCATAGAGACCTGGAGGTCTGGACAGACAGACAGAAAGTGACAGAGCTGTGTAGGAAGAGGAAGTGAGGTGGCTGGGCTAAGAGCCAATGAGAGGGCAGAACAGCAAGGCAATAAAGGCGTGGGTAGAGAGGAAGTCGTGGTATTTGGAAGCTGCAGAGCTGGTGAGGTAAGGTTAGCTGGTGGCTATTCCTGTTTCCTTGATTTTTAAGGCTTTCACCCCCATATTTAGCTCCATGTTTTTTATTTAATAAGACCATTTAGAAATTCATCTACATGGGATTCATTCAACATACACATTTTGGGAGGATGCACTTCAACCTCTAACTCGGAGGGAAAGAACGGATCTCTCCAAGGGAGGGAAAAGAGGGTGACAATTTAGGACTAGAAGTTTCCCTTGGGGCTCTCTCCTGTAACATATGTTCAGGAATGTGACCCTGTTTGGTTGCCTGTTCTATAGCTCGTTAATTGATTATCTTTTCTCGCCTCTCTTCCTCTCCATCCTCTGAACCTTGTAATTCCATCGATTCCATCTCAACCGCTTTTTGTACCCAGACCTACAGGTTAGTGAATGCACCAAGGTGGGTCAGGGTGGTGTACACCTGCCAGACCCCTTCCCAAAGCATCTCTTTTATGTTTCTGGGTTATAGTTGTAGCCTTTAAAACAGACTTGTTAGTGTAAGCACAGCATCCCTTCAAGTTCTGTGAGTTGTTACCGGCAAATGATTGAACCTGGGGAGGGAGCTGGGTCAAGGTCAGCTGGGTAGAAGTACAGGCGCCCTGAACTTGTGATTGGCACCCCAAACGATGACAGCCTCCTGGGACATGAAGCTTACCTAGACAGATAGCATCAGGAACGAATAGATATAGGTGTCCTCTTTAGGAATGGGCACTCAGACGGAGATATGTTGCTGGGAACATGGGGGAGAGTTAGATGGGGAAAATGATCACATTTCAGTGTATGCCTGTATGGAATTCTCAAGAGTCAAGAAACATTGAAAAATAAAGGAATTGAACTGCAGGAGACTCAAAAGCTGGGAGGACGACCTTCTGTATAATTTGTCATCCGACAGGCCCTGTGAGTGGAAACTAAGCCTGGAAGAGGTTCACCCACCTTGAGTATACTGCTAATGACCAGACAAGATTACTGCAGAGGTGGAACGAGTATGGCTTTGTATTCTTTAATGGTCTTTGTTTGGTTTATGAATTAAATTTCATGGGAATAACAAGCGAGGGCTAGCAAGATGGCTCAGGGCACTCGTTAAGGAAGCCTGATGAGCTGAGTTTGATCACAGGAACCCACAGTGGAAGGGGAGACCTGGAATCTGTCCTCTGACCTCCATACATGAGATGGCAGGCATGTGACTGCATGTACCCATGTACATAAATCTCTGATCCACTGTTTCCTGTCTGCCACATAAGGAGGTTCATCTCTATGGTGATGAAATCCATGCCATAATTCCAGGGCAAGGCTTAGATGTTGACATGTCTTGTAGAGAATTTGAAGGAATGAACTTAGAGCCAGTTTATGGAGTTGTGGTGGTTTGAAGGAAAATGGTCCCCTGTAGACTCATAGGGAGTGACACTATTAGGAGGTGTGGCCTTGTTGGAGGAAGTGTGTCACAGGGCACAGGCTTTGAGGTTTCAGATGTTCAAGCCAGGCCCAGTGGCTCACTCTTTTCCTGCTGCCTGCAGATCTGGATGTAGAACCTGCAGCTCCTTCTCCAGCACCATATCTGCCTGCATGCCACCATGCTTCCCACCATGACATGGACTAAACCTCTGAAACTGTAAACCAGCTCCAATGAAATGCTTTCCTTTACAAGAGTTGCCATGGTCATGGTATCTCTTCACAGCAATGAATCCCTAACTAAGACAGGAGGGTCTGGCTGCCACATTAAGATTGCAATTTATGCCTCATGAAGTGGGGACCCTGGGGATTTAAACAGAGCTTAATCCTGCATGAGCAGGGCTCTGCATTGGAGGTGTTACTCTGTTGATCATACATGATGGATTGTCAGGGTTGATATCTGTGGTGGGACTCCTTAGGAAGCACATACAGGTAAAATTTGTAAAGATTGATAGGAGCAGACAGCTGCAGGGTGCGAGATGGAGTTTAGTGGCAAAGCAAATGTCTGGCATGTATGAGACTTTGGCTTCTAGCCCTCACTTTGAAAAAAATAAAGTAGCTGGGCAGTGGTGACACACACCTTTAGTCCCAGCACATGGGAGGCAGAGGCAGGCAGATCTCTAAGTTTGAAGCCGGCCTAATCGCCGGGCTTCAGAGCAAGTTCCAGAACAAGAGGGCTTCACTGAGAGATCCCCCCCAAAAGAAAAAAAAAATAAAGTGGTTGTGGTGGCATTTGCCTGTAGCCTACCTACCCCTTTAGGAAGCTGAGGCTGGACCATTATTTGAGAGCAGACTGGGCAACATACCAAGAAACATATCGTTTGATTAAAAAAAAAAAAAGGCACAGAGCCTTTGGCTAGCTATTAAGCTATGAGATCGAGACCTTTGTGAATAACGTTTAATACTCTTAGAATAGAGTGAGGGAGCTGTCTGCCCCTTTCACTGTGTGAAGACAGTAGAGGGCCGTGTCTGAGGACACCTACAAACACACACACACACACACACACACACACACACACACACACATGCACACACACACACAGACACACATACACACACACACACAGACACACAGACACACACATGCACACACACACACACATGCACACACACACATACACACACACAGACAGACAGACAGACAGACACACAGACACACACAGACACATACACACACACACAGACAGACACACACACAGACAGACAGACACACACACACAGACACACAGACAGACACAGACAGACAGACACACACACACACACAGGCAGTGAGCATAAATGCAAAGTTTGACCTAATCGTTAAGTTATACAACAGCAGCAATAGAGGTAGCCAGAATGGATGCCACGTGGGTGTGGCTTGGCAGAGGCTCTGATTGGCTCAGTGGATACATGGCTTTGTGTTATCTGGGGAGGTCTCCATCCTCATGCCGGTGAGAAATCATTGTCTCAAAGCCACAGCTACTTACTGTTCTAGGAGACCAAGATCCCTGGGAGTCCATTCCCGCCATCCAGACACTAAGTAGTCTGGTGCCAACGTGTCTGATGGTGTCGCAGACGGTAGTAGCTCTTGTCATCCCTCTGCTGTGGATGATTGATTGATAAATAAAGTGCTGATTGGCCAGTAGCCAGGCAGGAAGTACAGGCGGGACAAGGAGAGAGGGGGAATTCTGGGAAGTGGAAGGCTGAGTCAGGAGACGCCGCCAGCCGCCACCATGAGAAACACGATATAAGATACTGGTAAGCCACGAGCCACGTGGCAAGGTATAGATTTATAGAAATGGGTTAATTTAAGATAAAAGAACTAGATAGCAAGAAGCCTGCCACGGCCATACAGTTTGTAAGTAATATAAGTCTCTGTGTGTTTGATTGGGTCCAAGTGGCTGTGGGACTGGCAGGTGAGAGATTTGTCCTGACTGTGGGCCAGGCAGGACCAAGAAAACTTCAGCTACATCCCTCTCAACACTGTTCCCATAGGGCAGAGGTTCTAAGCCTTCCTAATGCTGCGACCCTTCAATACTGGTCCCTCGTGCTGTGCTGACCCCCAGCCGTAAAATCATTTTCGTTGCCACTTTATAACTCTCATTTTGCTACCGTTATGAAACCTTGATGTAAGTATCTGTTTTCCAAAGGGGTCACGACCCATGGGTAGAGAACTGCTTGAAGAAGCCGTAAGGGAAAAAGTGCTTTGGAGTCCTAATTGCTTCCTTGCTCCCTGTTGCCTGGGGGAGCAGCCTCCATCAGTGCAGGGCTCAAGGGGAATCCAAGGAGTCTGCGGGCTATGACTTTTTTACCTGAGGGGGTCAGGGGAAAAGACACTCACACACTCTCTTGATGGCTTCCTCTTTTATTATTATTCTGTATTCTCTAGTCTGTACTTTCCTGGTGATTTCCTTCTCCTCTCTCTCTCTCTCTCTCTCTCTCTCTCTCTCTCTCTCTCTCTCTCCTCCCTCCCTACCTCTCTCTCTCTCCCTCCCTCCCTCCCTCTCTCTCTCTTTTGGTTTTTTGAGACAGGGTTTCTGTGTGTAGTTTTGGTGTCTGTCCTGGTTCTCGCTCTGTAGACCAGGCTGGCCTTGAACTCACAGAGCCACCTGGCTCTGCCTCCTGAGTGCTGGGATCAAAGGCGTGTGCTACCACTGCCCGGCCCTTCTCTCATTCTTGATGTTTCCCTTCTAACTCTATCTTTATTCTTGATGTTTATTCTAGCTCTTTCTAACTCTACACTTTCCCTTACAGCTTATAATAACCCCAGCAGAATCTTTCAGGCAATATAAAAATTACAATGTAGTTACACCCTATTTTTCAAGTGAATGATTACAATGAATAGAAGTTAAAAAAAAACCAGCATGTTTTCCATATCCCTTACATGATTAAACATTTTAAGTACTATAGGTAAAAAACAAATTATCCCAAGAACCCATATATTCTTATCCAAGCCACTTGTTATCGATTGACAGTGTGTAAGCAAGTAAGACACTCTCTCACTGGCAGTCTGCATTTTGTAGTGACAAAGAAAGGACCAGTCACTTTATTATACTTATCTTGAAAGGTAATCTTATAAGGAATCTTAAAGGAATTGCAAACCTAAACATTTTTACATGAAAAAACAATCAGTCAGCACTACTTTAAATCTTTTGGGTGCAAATTCACTCATCAATAATTTTTTATATCAGGAGTCTGGGGGCAGGAATGGGTACAAGGAATTAATCATCACCTTTGATCGCTAACCAATCCTAGCAGGAAAGGCACATCAGCTAATAAGTAATCCGGTTGCTTTAAGTTTGTTCCCTGACCTTAATGAGTTCCTCATTCAACTATGTGCCTTTCTAAAACTAGATTATCTTCTTGGGTTTTTCACCTCAAAGCTCTTTAACAAGAAACATCTTAGTCTAACTTTGAGTTATTTTCACATCTTTGTTTCAGCTATGATGAACTCCAAAACGTGGGAAAACATCTAACATTAAGGTTAAAAGAATTTAAGCTGGCTGGGCTACTGGGACTCAATTGTTTTTCTTAATCATTAACCAAAGTCACACCTCCTCAATGGAAACTCATGATGTGTTCTAGCTGTGTGACACTTCCTTGTTTTGTTTTTTATCATCAAAACTCTATTTAAACCAACATTATTAATATCAATTAGATAGTACAATTTAGGAATAAATCATCTTCATAATAATCCACAGGTAAAAATGCCCAGTAGAACAGTATGTTTCCATGAGATAAACACACTACATTACAGGCAGTGGGGATGTCCCCTCACCCATTCACACCATGCCAGATGCTAGAGAAATATGGCAGCAGCCGACATGTAAAGGCACAGCAGAAGCAAAAGACACTCTTGAGTCTGTGATCTCGGGTCCTTGTCTATCTGAGATTCACCTATTAGGGATTTGCCTCCTGGTGGGCTGACATCCTGAAGTCAACTGCCATCTGCTGCTCCTCTGACACAACCACCAACACTTACTGGGAGTGACATTCCAAGAAGACATGCTGGGGAGTCAGCTTAAAGTGCTTTTGCCTCAAGCATAAGGATGATGTTCAGATCCCCAGCACCCACATAAAAGGTTGGGTGTGGTAAAGACAAATCCTGTGGCTGGGGAGGCAGAGCCAAAGGCTCTAACTAAATTAGTGAACATCAGGCTCAGTGAGTATCTTGTCTCAAAACCATAACATGGAAAGTGATTTAGAAAGACAACCGGTATTGACTACACACACACACACACACACACACACACACACACACACACACACACGGATGCTGAAGTGTGAGATTAAGTTCTATCATCCCCTAATAAATCTGAATAAATCCAAGGGGATACCAAGTCTGAGCAAATATCTTCTCAAACTTTTGGGAGGAATTTTTAAAACCACCTTTATGTTCAGCTCTGAGTCATGAAGAACAACAGGAGAAGTCCTCAGAGGCAAGCAGAGCAAGAGGAGATTGTAAATATGTAACTGATTATAGAGACTGCTGTGGCGTTGATGTGGAGATACTTTCTTCTATACTGTGAAAGTCTAGGTCAATGATTCCTATGTTAGGGAAGAATTCCGAGCGACTAATTACGCAGAAACCATTATTCAGTCATTAGATTATCTAAGCTCTTTGCGGTCCCCTTCATTTCTTCTTGTGCTTTTCCTTTCCTCTTTCATCTTTCCGATTCAAGTCAGCGCCATGCACCGGGGAATGCAGGTTCTCTGTTATTGTTTCTCAGGAAGATTGTCTTGCATTCTTATTAAAATCTTGATAAGATAATTGAAATAAAGACAGATGAAAACTTGACGAAAAGCAAAATCTGGGCACCATACGTGGATTGTTTCATTTAGTCTGTAATGTCCTCTAACGTCTGTAGGTATCCATGATTAGTGTGTAAATTCTTAGTGCTTAGGTATTAAAATATTTCTCCAGTGCAATTATTTCTCACCTGAAGAAAAATATTCTCTTATCACAGATTCCCATCTTTAGAAAAAAAAACTAAATGGTTAGAAATATTTACATATTTCTGAGACATGCCACTATGATTTTGGCCCTTCTGAGTGATATTTCTTAGCTCCAGAAGGATGGTGTTAGGATACCGTCCGCATTGCCTGATGGTGGGGAGTCACTCTGAGAGACTCAGTACTAGGCTGTTTCTCCTTGTGTGAGCATTAGAGTGTCCTTACACATACTTGCTGGGTCAAGGTTGTATACCCCATGTGGACACTTGACACAATCAAGACCTCACAGGACCCCTCTTGAAATTATAATTATATTAAACATTTTTTTTCTTTTGAGAAACAAGACCTTATTATGTAGGCCAAGCTGGCTTCAAATTGGTGACCCTGCCTGAGCCTCCCATAGTGCTGGAATTGTAAGCATTGACTACCATGACACACTGCTTTATTCTTTTTTGGGATGGGGGTGGGGGGACATGGGTACTAGAGATGGAACACAACACTTGGTTTGGAAGACAAGTACTTTACTGTCCACTTCACATTCATTTTAAAAGTTGTCTTTTTCAGCTTCAGCCTGTGGTGGTTTGAATGAAAATGGCCCCCACTGGCTCGTAGGGAGTGGCACTATTAGGAGGTGTGGCCTTGTTGGAGAAAGTGTGTCACTGGGGGTGGGCTTTGGCAATTCAGAAGCTCAAGCCAGGCCCTATAGCTTACCCAATGCATGCAGATCCAGATGTAGAACTCTCAGCTCCTTCTCCAGCACCATGTCTGCCTGCATGCCACCATGCTTCCCACCATGATGACAATGGACTAAATCTCTCAACCTGTAAGCCAGCCCTAATGAAATGTTTTCCTTTATAAGAGTTGCCGAGCTCATGATGTCTCTTCACAGTGATAGAAACCCTAACTACGACACAGCCCCTTCTAGAACATGTCATGCTGGGAGCAGAAACTACCCGTCCAAAGCTCTAGCTCCTGGCAGGATTTCAACAGACGTTGCAAAACCAGAATATCAACATAGCTCTCCTCTTGGCTTGGGCCTACAGCCTGAGTGAGTCTACACACATGTATTTCTTGGCTTTTGAAACTGTAGCATTTCTGTGAGGGTGAGGGTATGGAGAATGCTTAGCTGTCTTCATAGTTCAGTCACATTGCATACAAATTCACTTTGCCTTCCATCTTCCTCATGATGGTGTGAGTAACTGCATCTAATCAGGATCCCAGCTCTAGGCACCTATATCAAAGAGACACACTGAACATGAGATGTATGGCCTTGCACAGCTTCCATCACATAGTAAACTTCCTTAAAAAAAAAAAGTATAAGGAGCACACTTGAGCGGTAAAAGATGTAGTCTAGTTACTTCGCAAACCAGCAACCTTCTTGTCAATTATCATGATCAAGTATTATATATTATATATAACTGTATTGCTTTACTTTTATGTGAGTGGCAATACAGTGGTTTTGTTTTCAACATCACCACAAACTTGTGAGTTCCGTGTTACCCTCTAGAATGTTCAGTGGCCATGACCTCACTAGGCACTGTAATTTTCAGCTTCATTATGCTCTTATGGGACCACCATACATATTAGAAGCATTATTGACCAACACGTTATAGGATCCACAGCCGTAGAGCTACAGGGGCTTCAGAAGGAAGGGTTCCTAGAGAGCAGAAGCCTTCCTTCCTGTGGAGGGAGTCACAGAAAGGAGAGAACACTGCCCATTGCACCAAGCAAAGCTCTACAACCAGGCTTCCTGCAAAAAGGTAAGGAAGGAATCGTGCTGCCCTGGATGTGACATCAAGTACTCTGTCTGGTGTTGCCTGAGGATCTGCCATTGTCCTTCCATTGAATTTAGGCCATTGGCTTCCTCTTAAAATGCAAGTATCTCTGGGCGAGTTAGCCAGTCAGAGTCACATAAGAATTCATTTAAATGTGTTCTGGAGCTTATGAGGCTTCTTGGAGAGTAAAAGTGACTAATAACAGATGTCCGCATCTCTGTAGCCTTTGTGGTTCAGGAGGAAAGCACCAAGATGTGTGTGAGCAGTATGGAAACACAAGGACCATCTTGCCTTTGGGAATTTGTTCAGAAGCTCTCCATTGCTGATTGAACTTTTTTTTAAAGATTTATTTATTTATTATGCATACAATGTTCTGTCTGCATATATCCCTGCAGGCCAGAAGAGGGAGCCAGATCTTATTACAGAAGGTTGTGAGCCACCATGTGGGTGCTGGGAATTGAACTCAGGACCTCTGGAAGAACAGTCAGTGCTCTTAACCTCTGAGCCATCTCTCCAGCCCTGCTGATTGAACTTTAATTCATTCCCAACTTGTAGAGCTAGTACAAATATCCTTCATTTCTTTCTTTCTTTTTCTTTTTTTGGTTTTTTGAGACAGAGTTTCTCTATAATAAATATAATAGTCGTGCCTGTCCTGGAGCTCATAGAGATCTATCTGTCTCTGCATCCTGAGTGCTAGGATTAAAGGTGTATGCCATGGCAAATCCTGCATTTCTCATCACCAATCACTGAATATTTATTTGTAAAGCCACCATTACGTGCTGACTGTTAAGCAAAGGGGTTTGGGCGTTTATTGAGCATCTTTTTTTATGACTTAAGTTTGCATCCTTTACTTAACTTGATCTCCTCATCAACTAGTTTTGAAATGATGAAGCCTGTATGCAGAGAAATCGCTGGATAGGAGGTGGCAGAGCTGGGATTCAGCTCTACTTTTTCCAGAAGTGTCCCCCAATTCCAGAATCAAAATGAAAGCAAATTTCGATCTTTGAACCAAATGGGTTCTAATTATGTCACTTGCCACTATGCTTCCGAATTTTAAATCTTTTTTTGTGTCTGGAAAAGAGTTAATATTATGATGCAACAGTTATTACTTTTCTATAGATACTAGCACTTTAAAAATAAAACCGCTAATTAATTTCTGATGCGGAGAAATCAAAGGTAATCTGATGCTAGATTATTAGCCAATCTATCTCCCTTAATAAGGTCAGAAAAACTTTAAAAAATGCAAATGACATGCCCCTAGGACATGAGATTGTAGCCCTTAGAGCAGATATACAGATACTCTCCCATTTAAAACATACTGAAGGATAGTTTGTTAAAATATTGATGATTTTATGCAATTTGCATATATAGTCTTAAGCATATATACATATATATGCATATTGTGGTGGTTTGAATAAGAATAACCCCATTAGGCTCATATAGTTGAATGCTTAATCACCAGGGAGTAGAACTCTTTGATAGGATTAGAAGGATTAGGAGGTATGGCCTTGTTAGAGGAAGTGTGTCACTGGAGGTGAACTTTGAGGTTTCAAAAGCCCACACCTGACCCAGTGTTCTCTCTCTCTCTCTCTCTCTCTCTCTCTCTCTCTCTCTCTCTCTCTCTCTCTCTCTCTCTCTCTCTCTCCCTCTTTCTCTCTCAGTCTGTGTATCAGGATGTAGCTCTCAGCTATTGCTCCAGCTCCTGTCTGCATGCCGCCATGCTCCCTGCCATGAAGATAATGGACTAAACCTCTGAAAGTGTAAGCAAACTCCCAATTAAATGGTTTCTTTTTTTAAGAGTTGCTGTGGTCACGGTGTCTCTTCACAGCAATAGAACACATCTACATACACAATGTATTTAATGAGAGTGTATCCATTAAGTGGAGTATGAAAAGCCATATTGGGCCTGACAGAGACCTGTGCTTTCATGTAACTGAAGTGATTTATTTTTCCCACAACTTTAGCATGACAGATCACAGTAGGGATAATCTCCCTCTCCGCTAATTGGAAAGCATACTTTTGAAAGAGCAATAGATCATTTTAATTAGAAGTAAGGATGTTAAGATAATGGCCTCAGCTTCGATAATCTGGGCCAAGTTTGTTTAGCATGGGAAGCAGAAACCTACCCGGTACTGGTGCTCCTGGTTAGGACTGTTTGCTCAAGGGCTTTATTCCCCTGTAGGTGGTGAGAGCGTCGGCCAGCCTGAGCTAGAAGGAAGGAAGATGTTAGTGGTCCTCTTGCTCTTCTTGTTTCCCATGGGCCATTACAGCCTCTTACTGGCCTTACAGGCTGTCAGAGCCCTCAGGAACCCCTGAGTGTGTCCACCCTTGTGATGTGGGACACCACGGACAGAAGACACTAAGCACCAGTCCCCTGGTCCTCCTCTTATTCCTCTTCTTGACCTCCCCTCCTTCCTTTCTTCCACTTCTGTCCTCTTCCGTTCTGATCTACTCAACCCCCTCCACCTGCAATGTCTTTCTCTTGTCCCTGTTGGTGACTAAACCCAGACTCTCCCAAGTGAGGAATGGACAGGTATCATGACACTGAACTATGCCTTAGCCTTTTTTCTTTCTTTCTTTTTTCCTTTCCTTCTTTCTTTCTTTCTTTCTTTCCTTCTCTTTCTTCCTTCCTTCGTTTCTTCCTTCCTTCCTTCCTTCCTTCCTTCCTTCCTTCCTTCCTTCCTTCCTTCCTTCCTTCCTTCCTTCCTTTCTTTCTTTCTTTCTTTCTTTCTTTCTTTCTTTCTTTCTTTCTTTCTTTCTTCCTTCCTTCCTTCCTTCCTTCCTTCCTTCCTTCCTTCCTTCCTTCCTTCCTTCCTTCCTTCCTTCCTTCCTTCTTCCTCCCTCCCTCCCTCCCTTCCTCCCTTCCTCCCTTCCTCTCTCTCTGTCTCATCTCTCTCTGTCTCTCTCTCAACTAAGTTGATTAAAGCTTTGAATTTCTTCATAGTCTTGAATTTGCACCCCTCCTGCCTCAGCTTTGCAGGCAGCTGAGGTTACAAGCCTGTACCACTAGCCAAACTACTTGAGTTCTTTATCCAGCGAGGTAGGATGCTTCTGCCTAATTAGGAGGAAGGCTGGGTTAGGTCTAGAACAGAACAGCATAGGGGATTTGTAGACTGACTCAAAGTGCCAGCTGTGGGATGTAAGCAAAAACCCAGCCATGCTTCTCTTCTGTTCCCTGACCTTTCCTTTGCCTAATGGTCCTGTTCCAGCCAGCTCCTCACTCTGGGAGCCAAATCAGCTCAGGTGGAGCCTAATGTACTTGTCTATCTCCATTGAACCTCCTTTTCTGTTCAGCATGAAGGCATCACATAGCAGTCGATGAGTCTGAGTAAATCATGATCACATTGGCATAGTCTTCAAAGCTTTGATTCCAAAGTGGCCTTATGTATTGCTACGGTTCATGGTCTGAATATGAAATATCTTCTGTACAATTGGTTCCCAACTGTGTGGACTACCCGTCACAGCCGTAGAAACTTTAGGAGGTGGAAGGAAGCCTGCCTAGAAGTAGACCACATGGGGACATGTTTTGGGAGCTGTATGTCGTTCCAAGCTCTTCTTTGTGCTTCATGTCCACCATGAGATCAGCAGCTCTCCGGAACCACATGTTTCATTTGCTCTGATGTTTTGCTCAAACACTGAAGGTCAAGAAACCATGGACTGAACCTTCCGATACCACCATCCCAAATCAGCACTTCCCTTTCTAAGTCATTTCTGTGGGTTTTTTTGTTTTGTGTAGTCGGAAGTTTTCCTGTGTCCTGCCTGGTCCTGCAAGCTGCTTGGTTCCCAAGTAAACACACAGAGGCTTATATTAATTACAAACTGTATGGCCCATGGCTCAGGCTTCTTGATAGTTAGCTCCTTCATTTTAAATTAACCCATTTTTATTCATCTAGATGTTGCCATGGGGCTATGGCATTACCAGTCTGATGGCATCTTGTTGCTCCGTGGGTGGCCAGCTGGCATCTCTCCTGACTCCATTCTTCTTTTATCTCTGTCTTCAGTTTGAATGTACCACCTAACCTTATTCTGCCTTGCCATTGGCCAGACAGCTTTGTTTATGAACCAATGAGGACAACACATATTCACAGTGTGCAGAAAGATATCCCACAGCAGTTTGGGTTTCTTTTTTTTGGTCACAGTGTTGACAAAAGGTGACTAATACATGTCTACTACCCAACCTGAAAAGTAATTATAAAATAGCACAATAGCTTAATATAAGTTAGAACACATGTCTATAGGTAAGGAAGGTGAGATTCCTGCTAAGAATCACACTTTTTTAAAAAAAAATATTTATTTATTTTGATTTTTTTTTTTTTGAGACAAGGTTTCTCTGTCCAGCCCTGGCTGTCCTGAATCTCACTCTGTAAATCAGGCTGGCCTCAAATTCAGAGGTCCTCCTGCCTCTGCCTCCCAA